>NC_137774.1:172334030-172766530 GCF_963455305.1 Plecotus auritus
ACCTTAGGAGTCTCAAGACAACTGGCTGCAAGCTGAGAAGGGGGATAGCTTGGCGAAGACAGACGGTTCGCCCCACTGGGACTCTTTTCTAAGGCACATGACTGACTTCAGGCAAGAGGCCATGAAAGTGTGTCTGCTCTTAAGAGAGTCAACGCTCTGTTTTCTGAAGTGAATGGGGGAAAAGGGGTGTTTTGGTTCCCTATATCAGTTTCCAGAAATGAGTCTATTGTACAAAGTACTTCAATCTACAATGCTACCTAATATAATTTACTGTTACTCAGATGATTCAGAAGACCCTCTGGGATCAAGACAACATTTTCCGCTGCAGCTGTGTGGAGGGGCCACTTCCCAGCGATGTCTAGTAATGAGTCAGAAAAATCAGAAGTAATGTCCCTTTCTGTTATATTCTTCTAATCTGAGCCAATCCTTCACTCAATTGGAATTTCCAGTTTACCTATGACTGACAAGGGATTGTCCAGGTATGTGGGGCGTGTAAGGGAGTGTAAGCAGTGAACATTGGTTGTAAACAAAGGGACTCTTCATGGGTTCTTTGTCAGAGCTTAAGACGAGAACTCAGGATTGGGGGTTTGTGATGGGTTTGGTAGATTTGCCCCCTCATGTCCACCCACCTCCCTTCTAACATACCTCCCTGCACGGTAGTGCCTGGAGAGCCAGACACCACCTTTCCCAGACTCCCCTGCCCGTGGGGCTCCGAATGGGATTGAAGTTCAGCCATCATGTTGCTCTGGTGCAAGGTCCAGAAGGCAGAATGAGGCAGAGGCCATGCTTTTGCTGCTGCTTTTTCCTTTAAAAGTTCGGTGGTGGAGGAATTTGCATTTTCTGTGGCAGCATTAACAGAAGTCTGTGGGTTTCCAGGTCACAGGAGCCCATTCTGCAGGTGAGGATGAAAGCACGTCTGCTTCTGTGTGGAGCCAGCTTCCTGTCCACGAGGGACACCGCACGGTGGCTTCCTGACGGTGGGGATCCTCTCTTGTTTAAGAGGTGGCCATCTCCTAGTCTGGGGAGTCCTCTCAGGGACTCTGAGCTTTTCAATACCCTGTAATAAAGCCTTTCATGCTCCAATTTGCTTGGATGGCTTATGTTCCCTGCAGGTGAACCCCGTCCATGACTGTGGTTGGTACCAGCAGGATTACAGGCACCAGACTAAAGACGTCAGAAACTGGGTTTGTTTTTTCTGACTTGACTGGGTGTGAAAGGAGCAATGATTCTGTTAGCATCAGCATAGGGAATACTGGCAGTGTATGACATGGCGTGGTAATTAGTTCCTTAAAATACTGGTCCCTGGGAATACAAGGACTGCGGAGTTGGGTGGCTGTGTCCACCTACACTGGAGCACTTAAAGAAAGAAAATTATATGCTCAAGATTTTAAAGTTACCCTGCATGAGGCAAGACCAGAGGACTAAGATCCTATGAATTCTAGAGGAATCATTGATATAATATAGCTGTAGGGCTGATACCGTCTATATTCAAATGTGATCGGATCCTGTGGGTTGATGGTTAAAAAATAATCTGAACTCACAGGATCACTAGGTCTCTTGCGCCAAAGTCTGGGTATTAATTGAGATCTGAGAATTGGAGCCATTTAGGTGGGTTTAATTGAACCTGAGTACCAAGATCTTCAAAACTCCATTAACCTCTGTTCCCAATGGAAGCATCTCCTCCTCCCCGGCCTGATGGGACTGGTCCAGCCTCGCCTAGAGACTCTGTAATGACCTTGCTGAGGTAGTTTCCTTGCAAAGAGATGCCAGCTTTCCTCCTGCCCCCATTTCCCACTCAGTGTTGTAGATTTAACTAGAGTCAACCACCAGCATGTCCCCAGAAGGACAAGCACAATATCTATTTTATGAAGCAAAGATTTACACACCCAAGGAATGGCAAGATTTTGCTCATTTATGTCAGCAAAACCTCTAGGAAATAGTTGTGGGGATGGATTATGAGAATCTAGGCCAGACAAGAAGAAATATAATTTTAAATCTGGCTTAACTGATTATTGTGGGTGTATTTTCCAACCATTCTGAATTGATTGTTCTAGAGCAGTGGTCGGCAAACTCATTAGTCAACAGAGCCAAATATCAGCAGGACAACGATTGACATTTCTTTTGAGAGCCAAATTTTTTAAACTTAAACTTCTTCTAACGCCACTTCTTCAAAATAGACTCACCCAGGCCGTGGTATTTTGTGGAAGAGCCACACTCAAGGGGCCAAAGAGCCGCATGTGGCTCGCGAGCCGCGGTTTGCCGACCACGGACGTAGTGGATGCAGCTGAAATGGGTCTGACTGCTGGCCTTGCTGATTAGATAGAAATGAACTTACTGGTGGCCTGTGTGGAATGAAAGCGAGGCGTCAGAGATCCATGGTGTGACGTAGGGCAGTGGTCGGCAAACTGCGGCTCGCGAGCCACATGTGGCTCGCAAGCTGCGGTTTGCCGCTCTGTTGACTAATGAGTTTGCCGACCACTGACGTAGGGGGAAGAGTCTAAGCGCTTAGGAGAAAGGACTATTAGGGTAGACATTTCACATGCGACCCAGGAACTCACTAAGTAACTCACTCTTTATTCACCAAGGCCTTGAGAAACAAAATTAGGAGAAATACACCCTTGAAAAGTATTGCAGTGGAGTCCTCTGTAAGTCGGGAGTGACAGTGAAAGATGCTGCTATTGAAATGAACATTTTAAAATATACACTGAGTGGCCAGATTATGATGATCTCTGAACGCATAATAATCTGGCCACTCAGTGTATATCCTATATAATAAAAGGCTAATATGCAAATTGTCCCCTCAACCAGGAGTTCGATCAGCAGGCAGGCCGGCCAACCGCCCATGACCCCTCCCCCTGGCCAGGCTGGCCAGACCTCACCCATGCACAAATTCATGCACCGGGCCTCTAATATATATATTATGATCTCTACGTTCAGAGATCATAATAATCTGGCCACTCAGTGTATATTTTTATTGATTTCAGAGAGGAAGGGAGAGAGAGAGAGATAGAAACATCAACGATGAGAATCATTGATTAACTGCCTCCTGCATGCTCCCCTCCACCATCCCCCCTACTCTGGGATCGAGCCTACAACCCAGGCATGTGCTCTGACCCAGAATCTAACCATGACCTCCTGCCCTAGCTGGTTTGGCTCAGTGGATAGAGCGTCAGCCTGCAGACTGAAGGGTCCTGGGTTCAATTCTGGTCAAGGGCATATGCCTGGGTTGCAGGCTTGATCCCCAGTAAGGGGTGAGCAGGAGGCAACCAATCAATGATTCTCATCATTGATGTTTCTATCTCTCTCTCCCTCTCCCTTCCTCTCTGAAATCAATAAAAATATATTAAAAACACACATACACACAAAAACCCCTTGACCTCCTGGTTCACAGGTCCAACGCTCAACCATTGAGCCATGCTAGCTGGGCTGAAATGAACATTTTGATTGCACTGGGTCTGTTGAGATCCTGGAGGGCGGCGGACAAGGGGCAATACTTAAACCTCGGAAGCATGGTGGAAGCAGCTTCTAGCCCAGAGCCTGAGTGGAATCTGATTTTCGCTGGCAGTTAATTTATCATGAGGTTTCTAGGAATGACTAGGTGTCCATTCTATCAGAATCCAGCTTGATCTATATAACCAAAAATACTGTAGACCCGAAAGCATAAGCCCAAACAAAGTCACAATGGTGAAAAGTCAAAGGCCTTCACTCAGTTGCCAGTTATAAACCTAGAGCCATTGAATAAAGGGGACACCAGAACCCTGGATCCTCTCAAGACAACGTAGTGTAAATCTTTCTCCTAGTCTTCAAAGAAACCTGTAACTCTTTAATAACTTAACTCTGCCGTGGGAAAAGAGAACCACCCAGACTTTAGAGGGCTTATTGGATTCTAGCTGTCATTAACATTAATCCCCGAAGACTCACAATACCACCGTGGTTCTCTAGAGGTGACAAATGGCATGTGGGTCTGAGTTGGCCTCTCAGTGGTCCCAGTGGGTCTGTGAAGCCCTCTGGTAATTATATTCCTTACTTGTAATTGCATAGTCAGAGTAGATGTTTCAGCGACTGCAGAATTGCCACATTGGCTTTGTGGAGTAAAGGCTATTAACTGTGAAGGGTCAGGTGGAAGCTGGAACCCTATCAAAATAGCAAACCAAAACAATACTGCACCCCGAGGAATCACAAAGATCGCTGCCATCAGAGAAGGCTTTTAAAAAGTGTAGGGAATATGATTCTTCTCGTATCGACATTTAACTCATCTACTTGGCCTCTACAGAACCACCGTGGGTCTTGGGGAATGACAGCGGATTACTGTCAACTTAATCAGATGGCAACTCCAATGGTATTTGCTATTTCACACGTCAAATTAAGACAGTCCCTAGCACCTGGTATGGACCTATAAATTGGACAAATACTTTTTTAAAATGTTAGTACAGGGTACCAGAAAGAGTCGTCTTTTGCCTCACAGAGACAGCAGCATTCTTTCCCTTTCCTTACCTAGGGGCTATGCCATCTCTCAGATTCTCAGTCATATTTTGATTGTCAGGGATGTTGATCATCACAGCATGCTGCAGAACATCGTACTGGTCCACCATATTGACGACAGCATTAGGTGGGGCCTGGTGAAAAAGAAGTCAGGTGTTCTTTGTAAGATGCAGGCATGAGAGAGGATATTTTAAAAATCATAGAAATATGAGTCTGTCACCTCAGTTAGGTTTATGGAAGGCCAGTGGTCTGGAGTATTTTGAGGGATCCCATCCCATGAAAAAAGAGGCGCAAACTTGGAAGGTTATTCTTTGGTGTTTAGAGGCGGCGTATCCCACAGTTGGGTGCTGTTCAGACCCATTTACTGAGCAGCTTGTAAGGCTGCCAGCTTCGTGTGGGACCCAGAGTGTGTAAAGGTTTTTCCGACGGTGCAGGTTGCTGTGCAAACAGAGTGCTTCCCCTAATAACCCAGCTGATTTAATGGTGACTGAAGCATCTGTATCTGATGAGGATGGTGCATAGAGCCTGCATCAAGCCTTCGTAGAAGTATTACAGTACAAGTCCCTAGGGTTCTGGAACACATGCATGCCCTATTTGTCAGTTGATTACTTTCCCTTTAAGAAATAGGCCTGGCCCTAACCGGTTTGGCTCAGTGGATAGAGTGTCGACCTGTGGACTGAGGGGTCCCAGGTTCAATTCCGGTCAGGGGCATGTACCTTGGTTGCGGGCACATCCCCAGTGGGAGGTGTGCAGGAGGTGGCTGATCGATGTTTCTCTCTCATTGATGTTTCTAACTCTCTATCCCTCTCCCTTCCTCTCTGTAAAAAGAATCAATAAAATATATTAAAAAAAGAAAAGAAATAGGCCTGGCTTGTTTCTCACGGAACGACAAGTGATTATGCCACCTGAGCTCTCCATCATGGGCTGGGTGTTATCTGATGAACCACGCCATAAGAATGGGTCCTCTCATTCTTCGTTCTTCAGCACTTCATCATTAAGTGGTCTTGAAGGTCCAAGTACATTGACTGAACATGGAGCTCACACTCCCGGGGTATCACCTACTGATGCATTGACTCTCACTCAGTCAATACCTATAGATTCGTAAGGCAGGCCCAATAAACAAGTTACCTGAGAAAGGGAAAAAAATACAGCCTGGTTTATGGATATGTTCCATATGATACGCACGTGTCACCGGGAAGTCAACTTCTGTGGCCTTACAGCCCCACTCAGAGGGGACCGTGAAGGGCAACGGGAAAAGGAAACCTCTCATTGGGAAGAACTTGTCAATGTTGCCTGAAAATAAAGATGTTCAGAGGTCCAGCTCAACACAGATTCATTGGTAATGGTTTACGGGCACAGGGTTATCTGGATGGTCAGAGATTTGGAAGGAAAAAGATTGGAGGACTCATGTCAAGAAGGACGGGGGAGAGGTATGTGAATTGAACTCCTACAGTGGGCACACAATATGAGCCTATGTGTGACCCATATATTTATTCAGAAAAGGGCATGTTTTGAGGAGAAGTTGCTGGAAAATGAATGAGACACGCTGACCTGTTTTGTGGAGACCTGTAAGCCTCTTTCCCCAGTCTGACAGATTGTTTCCTCATGATTAGGTTCAGGTTACGCATTTTTGGCAGGAAGACCACATCGCTAATAGTGTGTCCTTTTCAATCAAAACATCAGGAGGCACGTGACATCAATTTGTCTCATTCAGTTGGAATTTGAGGATGCCACTCACCATTTTGGGCACCTGGTGCAAATGAACCAACAGGCTAAAGACAGGTCGTTACTATGTCAGCTGGGTCATTAAGCTGGTTATCGAGGGGAAACAGATTGCTGTTACACAGTGGGAGCAGCAAGAAGTGTTTCTGGAAACTAGGGGAACCCCTGGGGTATTTCATAGTCTGCCATGCCCAGTGGTAAAGGTTATCTTATATCAAAATATGTATTTAATCTGTATATTTATTTGAATTGTATATTTATGATGAACTTTGAATGAAAGAGTATAGAAATGTAGTCTAATCAGGATCACCAAGGTTCATATCTGCTAGGAGTGACGGTCTGGGTGATCTACCAGGTAAATAACCTGGCCCAGCCGTGGTGCTGACTGAGGTCAAAAGTGATCTTTAATGAGCTGTGGAGGCAAAAAGTGGTAAATACCAACTGTAGGTAGTCTTGTGACTAAAACTAGAACTGCCACAGCCACCATAGTTCCTTCTTCGTTCTGTTATGTATATTTTATATATATAAACCCTTTTCCTTCCTCCTTTCTCTTTCATCACAATATTATAAATGGTCTACTGGAGATGGTTACTTTTAAAAGTTAATTTATATATTATAGAATAGCATGGTGGGCTTGTGACTGGACTAGAGAAGGAATGAATGTCATCTAAAGATAGATGCAGAGACTTGTGAGACTTTGGGGAAAGTGAGTACATTTTGTTTTTACAAAGGGTGGTTATGATATTATTGTTTGGACATGTAAACATGGAGAGAAGGTAAGTATAGAAGTTGAAAAGCCAGAGGAATAGTCAATGGCATTCATCGTAGATTGGTGCTCTATATTCATTCATGCGTTCTGCTGTACATTTTCCTGTTCTGCAGAAGTTAGAAAGCAAAAAATTATTTTACCCAGACTCTCTTGCAACTAATTTTGAATGTTGTTTAGGCTGAGACAGTCAAACACAGTTGAGCAAGATTTGGAAGGCAGAAGAGAAATAGATGCTGTACTTCTGCTGTGCTTACCTATTTTTTCTTTCTTTTTTTTCAGAAAGCACAATCACAGAGGGATCTGTTTCCTCCCCCCCCCCCCGCCCCCCCCAAGCAGCATTAACCTCGATACCAGTGTCTGGTAACTCAGTTGCCTTGAGGACTGAGGCAGAGCATGGGGCCTCCCTCCTGCTGGCGTGTCAGAGCTGCTGGCATAGTGCAACTTCCCGGTGTGGCAGCTTCCTGGTTGCAGCAGCTTCCTGATCCCAGCAGTGTGGTGTGATTCTGGAGCCAGCTGCTTCCTGATCACAGAAGAGGCAGAACCCCCGTTGGTGACCCATTTCTGCATTGTGGCTTTTTGTTCCCGAAAGCTTGACTTGGAGGCTATTTCTTCAGCTTTACTTTACAGAAAGCCAGTAGTACGTATTTCTCCTGCTTACGCTGGCTATAATGGATTCTGTGCTTTGCAAGCACACCCTGATCAATATAGGGATTCAGGAGCGCACTGTCCCGTGCCAGTATTTTTTTACATGAGGAACAAGCAGGGTTCAGGTGTGGCTTCTCCACTGCCACTCCTCATGCTATCGCTGTGGAGAAAAATCTGTCAAAAATTACATGTCAGTTCATGTCTTTTATTTTAATTAATTAATTAATTAATTTATTTTAAAAATATGTTGTTATTGACGAGAGAGAGAGAGAGAGAGAGAGAGAGAGAGAGAGAGAGAGAGAGAGAGACATCGATGTGAGAGAAACTTTGATTGGTTGCCTCCTGTATGCACCTGATCGGGGACCTGAAACCTGGGCGTGTGCTGTGATTGGGAATCAAGCCCATGACCCTTCTCTGCAGGAAATGACACTCAACCAGCTGAGTCACACTGGCCAGGGCAGTTCATGTCTTTCATTTCTCTTCCATCAGCCTTTGATTCTGCTGGGAAACAGTTATGGTTTGAGGAATATGAGATCGAAAACTATTGAGACATTGAGGGCTTCATGAGGACATATGTTACACCCTCTGTGACAGTCATTCTCAAACTCACCTGCACATTAGAGTAATGGGGAGTTAAAAAATATTCCTGTTTCCTGGGCTGTCCGCAGACCAATCCAATCAGAATCTTCTAGGACAGTGGTCGGCAAACTCATTCGTCACCAGAGCCAAATACCAACAGGACAACGATTGAAATTTCTTTTGAGAGCCAAATTTTTTAAACTTCAACTTCTTCTAACGCCACTTCTTCAAAATAGACTCCCCCAGGCCGTGGTAAAGGGCCAAAGAGCCGCATGTGGCTCGCGAGCCGTGGTTTGCCGACCACGGTTCTAGGTGATTCCAATGTGTATCCAGGGTTGGAGAACCACTGCAGTCTGGGAAGAGAGAGAGAAGTGAATTCTCGGGTTATGTACGCATTGGGGTTGTGGAGAAATAACATCCTAGTAAAGTAGCAAATTCCTCCCTCACAGTCAGAAACACAACATGGGTCTCACTGGGCTAAAATCAAGGCATTGGCAGGTGGGATTTCTTTCCGGAAACCCCAGGGGAGAATCCGTTCCTTTCTTTTCCAGATTCCAGAGGCTACTGCTCTCCTTGGTTCTTGGCCCCCTTCCGTCTTCAAAGCCAGCTAAGGCTGGTTGAGTTTTTCACCTGATGCCATCTCCCCGGTTTACACTCTTCTGCTCCCCTCTTCTACTTTAAGGACCCTATGATTACACTGGGCCCTTCACTACACTGGGATGATACAGGTTAATCTTCCCATCTCATGGTCAGTTAATTAGCAACTTAATTCCACCTTCAACCTTAATTCTTCCTTGCCATGTAACCTAACATAGTGGGTTGGATGTGGATATCTGTGGGGCCCTTAGTCTATGTATCATGAGGAAATAAGGGACAAGGGCACTGGGGTACAGACACCCTAGGGGTTCCTTCCCCACACTTTTTGTATCAGAAGAAGTGACTGGAAGGGCCAAGGCGCTCAGACCCTACTATACTATTAATTCAGAGGATGAGAGGCCTGCACAGTGTACACTCAGACTTACGTAGGAAGCAGGGTTAGCCCGGACGAGTTGCTAAGACATTAGAGAATAATTTGAGAGTGTTTAGTCTTGCCACTTTTCACCTATTTGCAAAATTATATTTCAATGCTTTGAAAGTTCTTTGCAATAGCCCGGATGCCGGGCTATATAGATGATGGAAGGACATAAACATTAAGCCTTCCAGTTGCTGACCTGTGACCTCTTGTTAGGAACCAGGAGGGGCCTATCAGGAGCAGGTGGTCCTGCTAGCTAATTCTTTTTCTCTTTTTTTTTTTCTTTTTTAATATATTTTATTGATTTTTTACAGAGAGGAAGGAAGAGGGATAGAGAGTTAGAAACATCGATGAGAGAGAAACATCGATCAGCTGCCTCTTGCACACCTCCTACTGGGGATGTGCCCGCAACCAAGTTACATGCCCTTGACCGGAATCGAACCTGGGACCTTTCAGTCCGCAGGCTGACGCTCTAGCCACTGAGCCAAACCGGTTTTGGCAAAAAGCTTGGCGTTCCCACACCGGGAGCTGAACCCGGGCTGCCTGGGTGAAAATGTTTTTCTCTTTTTAAGAGCAATTCAATAGTAACCATTCCAAAACTCACATTATTCTTCTGGCAGATATCCTCCAAAATGCATTGCTTTATATCTAGTAACCACGGCTGTAGACAAATTCATCTCATTCCTGCAGGGGCAGCTAATTCAACCAGGCAGGTTCCGTGGGAAGCTGTGGCTCATGGGGCCATTTGTGAGATTCTTTCGACGTTGCTGAATGATGGTCAGCACCTGCTTTGAGCATATTCCGTGCCCGGAGTATCAGAGCCATGATCCATGGTCTGGCAGGCCACTTTAGTATTTATTTGTTGCCAATGCAAGAGTAGACCTTGTATCTTGAGGAAATGTCTGGCTTTGTCCACAGGTGCCCTCGTAACCACTTGCTCCTCTGATCTCCAAGGCACCTGGATCCATCCTTAACCAGCATCTCGGACTGTCTGCACCAGGGGTCCTCAAACTTTTTAAACAGGGGGCCAGTTCACTGTCCCTCAGACCGTTGGAGGGCCGGACTATAGTTTAAAAAAGAAACTATGAACAAATTCCTATGGACGAGTCGGCTGCTAAGCAGGACAGGCAGCAGCACCTGGCGGGCCGGATAAATGTCCTTGGCGGGCCGCATGTGGCCAGCGGGCCGTAGTTTGAGGACCCCTGGCACACTGGGCGCCTGACTGGAAGCTAGTGGTCTGTGTTTCCTGGGGCCACACCTAGTGTGGTTGAGTGAGGTTGCAATCATGGGAACAGCGTGGGGGACCTGGCTCACTGGCTGCCCCAATCCAGACCCCCAGGTCCTTTAGCTTCGCCCTCGGGTGCTCTCGCCCTACAATCCTTCCTGCGATGCCAGTGGCTCCTGCGGTTAATTTCCTCCTCTCCGGGCGTGAGGCTGGCCTCATGGGCCCTGTCTTCCAGGTGGCTGCTCTGGCTGCCTGGAAACTTCTGTCCCTGGCTGAATTTGAGGCACAATTATAGGCTCCATGTAAGCTTTGTCATCAGCTCTCCCCACTCCTGACTTTCTATTTTTACGGATATGGTCCCTGCTGCTGATTCTGTGTGCTCATCCGTATTGTGTCATCATATTATTGCACATGTTCGTGTTGCAAAGCTCTTCAAATCCTCCCTGGAGGGATGAATACAGGACACCAGTATAGAGAACAGTAACAGACGTCCCTCTCCCCATCAAGAGATTGGTGATGACGGTCAGCTGTGTATTTCACTCCACCACATGGAAAGGGCAGGGGGAATGGAGCCAATTTCAACTATTTCAGTTTGCTGATCAAGGGAGGTCTTGCTGCTGGGCTTAGAGGAGGGGGCTTTACCCAATCAGGCACGTTTTCAAATGCTCCAGGTAGGCACATGGCTAGGCACACCAGGAGTTCATCTCAGACCTGAGTCGGTGGAAAGAATTATTACCTGGCTCCTTCATTTTTGTAAAAAACAACAAAAAAAAGGTCCTGCCATATAGCTAACTGAATTCCCACTCTTGCCATTTTTTTTTCCTGACATAAATGAAAAGTAGATCCACTCGTATCTCAGTCGGCAGCATCTCACACTCGGATAACAAAGGTCACTTTGCATTGTGCGTCCAGGGACACATTAGCCTGAGGGACGGTTGTAAAACCTGCCTGATTCTGGCCTCTCTTTTTCTCTCCTCTTTCTCGCCTCCCCACCTCCCGCTGAGCATTCTCCTGCCGCACAGGAGCTTCCCCGCGCCCCCGTTGTGCTAACAACAGCGATGGCTGCTATTTGTGGAGCCTGGACCCCTTGCCAGGCTGTGCGAAGCACCCTGCAAGCATGACCTCCCTCCTTCCTCCCGCGGGCCCGCCAGGAGGATTGTAAGGAGCCGGTCAGACATGAGGGTTCACAGCTCCGCTCTGCCCTTGGCCGGCACCCCAAACAACAAAGTTGTTGGTATTCTCGGCTTCTTCATCCTGGGCTGAAAATTTAATGGTAAATAGGATGCCGCCTACAGAAAAGAAGTAGCGGGCAGCCTACGGGGAACTGGAGTTAATGTTTTCTATGTATTTTTAATCCCCCCCCCAAAGTAATTACTGGTGCTGAATGAAAGTTCTGGGAGCCATTGTTCATACTGAAATTTAACTGCTTCCTTCCTTGCAGTCAAACACTGGTGAGATTGAGCCAGAGGAGCCTACGATGTAGGGAAGTGCTAGCTTCTGACCTTGATTTCAGACAGGCTGGATACCAGGCATCCTCTGTAATGCTGAATCGTGTGAGAAAACAGAAGCACACAGCCTCTGGGCATCGGCAGGCAGGGCGGCCCGCCTGTTTCTGGAAGGTCTGGCCCTTGGGGTTGGGGCACAAGCTTCGTGATCCGATGGCAGGGCGGCGGGAGGCTGGGGTTGTCTCTGTTTTCACCCCCTCCTGGAGCGTGCAGCCCTTTCCTCCCTCCTCAGGGTCCAGGGAAAGAGAGTTCTCAGAGCTCTCCTGCTTCACAGGCAAAGCCCTACCGGTTGCTTTCAAAGTCAGGACCTGGGGCTCGGGGGACTGGCACGTGGTCCCCAGTCAGGCAGCCCGGTTCTCACAGGGGCAGAGGGCCCGCTTGTTGGGCCCAGGGCACCGAGGGAGCGCGGCCTTGCATCAGATGCCGGAGATCTTGCATCACGGCGCTCTGAAGCTCTGACGATGAGGCTGGAACAACCGCAGCTGAAACTGATGCAAGGGGGCGGGAGGGGCTGGCTGGAGGCCTGAGAGTTGTTGCCCTGGCAAAAGGGAAGACAGAAAGGAAATTTAAGAGCCATATCTTGAGGCACTGAAGGTAAATTGCCAGCTGCATATTTGCTGAGATCATCCCCCATCTTTTAAGCTGATCTGAAAGGAAATACAAATAAGTCAACTCGGGGAACAAGTATGAGGGGATGTTAGAGACTCATCAGAATATTAGCCTTTCTTAGTTTTAGTAACACGGATGAGGTCTGGACAACAGTTGGTTCTTGTTATTGTCGTTCACTTGTGCGTGAAAACTTTAATGTTAAAAAACGGCAGCAACATGAAACATGACTTACATAATGGACTGAAGAGTGGTCCCCAAATATATCAGGCCCTAATCCCTGCAACCTGTGACTGTTTCCTCATTTTGAAAAATTGTTTTTGCAGGAATGTGATTGAGGTAAGCACCTTGAGATGGAGAAATTATTCTGGATTATCCAGTAAGGCACTACGTCATTACAGTGTAATCCTTTCAAGAGGGAAGCAGAAAAAGATTTCACGTGCACAGAGGAGGAGGAGGCAAGGTGACCACAGAGGTGGAGACGGAAAGGATGTGGCCACAAGCCAAGGAATGCTGGCAGCCACCAGAAGGGGGAGGAGGCAAGGAAGGGCCTCTGGAGGGAGCACGGCTCTGCTGACACCCTGACCTTGGCCCAGTGATGCTGATTTGAGACTTCTGGCCTCCAGAACTGTGAGAGAATAAATGTCGTTGTGGTAAGCTAGCAAGTTTGTAGTAATCTGTTACAGAAGTCACAGGCCTCTAATACACTGAGCTAACTTGAATTTACTGAGCTAGAGTCTTAAGTCATGAAAATAGTTCAGTGCCTACATGTACTTGTAGAAAAGGATGCACAAGAAAAGCCGTGGTTGCCTCTGGGGAGGGCAACCAAGAGAATAAGAGTCTAAAGTAAAAGGCAGACGCCCTCTTTATTTTATACACTCTGATTCTGTTTGAGATTTTTCAAATGCATGTATTCCTTTTAAAAAAACAAACTTTTATTTTTAGAAGAGGAAAGGCATTCCTGGCAGCTGGGGCAGCTTTGTCTTGAAATATGGATAGATAGAATTTTTATACTTTATCTTCTCTGGATTTATCTTAATGTGCATGTTGGATGCACATTACAGAAAATTTGGAAAAGTATAGACAAGTAGAAGGACAATATTTAAACATAGTTATACTTTGTTGTTGTTGTTGTTTTACCATGAATTAAAAAACAATTGCTGAGATCATCTATAATAATAAAAGCATAATATGCTAATTAGACCGGATGTCCTTCCGGACGACCTTCCAGAAGAAGCCAGAGCTGCGAGGCTGGAGCTGCAAGGGAAGCCCGGGTCCCAGGTGCCGGAGGGAAGCCCGGGTCCCGGGTACCAGAGGGAAGCTGGTGCCGGCAGCCGGGGGAAGGAAGGCCTACCCTTGCACGAATTTCATGCATCGGGCCTCTAGTGTTACACATACAATTTAATGTCCAGTTTTTTTCACCAAATGTAGCATAAACATTCTTTCAGGACATTCAAACTTACATCTTCTTAAAGAATCATTTAAAGTAGTTGCGCAATATTTCCTGTGCTAATAGGAAGTCAGTTTGGCTCTGAGAAAGAGACACAAAATAACAGGGGCTTAAGCAACATAGTGTGTGTCTCGGCCATGGCAGTCTGAGCTGGCATGGTGGCCCTGCCCTGGTGAGTGGTCAGGCTCAGACTCTTTTGTTGGCTGCTCTGCCATCTCCAGGTGTGGCCCTCATCTGCATGGCCCAAGAGGTCTCACCCCCAAGTGTATGTGGAAATCAGAAAGGGGAAGAGTAGCGGGGCGGGGGGGGGGGGGGGGGAAGGCACATCCCTAGTCATAAAGACACAACCCCGGAAGAACACCCATCACTTCTGCTCACATTCTATTGGCCAGATGGGAAATGTAGTGTTTATTCTAGGTGATTATGTACCCTGCTCAAAACCAGAGTATCTACTATGTGCCCGGCGCTCTGTGAGCAACTTGCACATACACTATTTCGTTTAATCCTCATTGCAATACTTAGAAATAGCTCCTACAATCCCCAGCTCTGTAGCTGAGGAAGGAAACAGAGACTCAGAGAGGTTAGGTAAGTTGCCTAAGGTCACACAGCTTGGTGTGAATCCAAGTCCTTCTGACTCCAGAGCACTATCATTTCAGGTAATGATGGCAATCATCTTTCAAAACAGTGGTGAGAGCAAACAAATAGGTGGTTGGTGATGCTGGGAATCTGTACCCCTACTGGCCTGGCTCCGCACTGGGCTTGTGTTTGTCAGCAGTGCCATGCTGACATTTCTCTCCTGTCCTCCTTCCCTGTGGTCCCCCTTTCCCTCGCCACCCTTCAGCCCTTAAATATTCTCATCTTTAATTTCCACCCCCTGAGTGGCCCTATAACTTGCTTACGATATGTCCCTTTTGGAGCTGTAACTTGTATGAAAGTGGTTTTGCAATGCGGATTTGTTTATTTTGTCTGGAACTGCCTGAGGACAGGCACCACATCTTAGTCATTGATCTTTGTTTCTCTCGGGTCTGGTGCTCAGGGAGTACCTAGCAATCCTTTTTTTGACTTGAATTCCTCTCTGGTTGCTCATGAAAGTCCACTGCAACCCCTCCTCTCCAACTGTATTCCTTTTTAAAAAATACATTTTTATTGATTTCAGAGAGGAAGGGAGAGGGAAAGAGAGGAACATCAATGACGAGAGGGAATATCCATTGGCTGACTCCTGCATGCCCCACACTGGGGATGGAGCCCGCAACCCAGGCATGTGCCCTGACCGGGAATCGAACCGTGACCTCCTGGTTCATAAATTGACGCTCAACCACGGAGCCATGCCGGCCGGGCAACTGTATTCCTTTTGTACCCTCTCCCAGCTCCCACCCTTCACTATCAAAAGCTCAGGAATAACTCAACGAATAAGGCTCTGCCACGATGACCAGGTCCTACCTGTGTGCTGTCCGTGCGGGAGCCGCTAGCCACATGCACCTATTGGGCCCTTGGCACGTGGCCAGTGCCCCCGGATTTCAGACGTAAGGAAGCACTACCGTGTTGGGCGGCACAGCTCCTAACACGGAACACACAAGCTCCTCCGGCTGAAGCTCAGCTGGGGACCAGGCCTGTGAAGATTTCTGCGGGAGCGTATTCTTAAGAACAGAAACGAGGGTTGATGGGAGGTGCACAGTTCATTCCCCGCAGGTCCTGGCTCACCTGCCTTGCGCTAGTGGCCATGCGATCAATCTGCGGGCTAACCACGGAGACACCGCCGTTGTCGAGAGGGTGGCAGCCCCACGGAGGTGACATTCGTGTCTATGGCGTATGACGGGGGAGACTCCTACGTGGTCAGTTATCGAATTGCCCTAGGACCCCTTCAAAGGCATTGAGATGCTAACTGGAAAAAACTCATTCCCCCCTCCTCTTCATTTCTGTCAAATTCAGTTTCCTTGTTTTCTTTCCCCAGAGCACTAGTAGCTGCCAAGAATGCATTGCTGGGAACCCACTTTGTCATCTTACCTTTGGCGGTTGAAGAACTTCGCTTTTCGTTTCCAGGGGCAGCCAGGTGAAAAGGCGCCCCGAAACAAGATTTGTTCTGCCAGCTTCCTTCCATTTGTCAAAAAGACGGAAACCTCACCAGCCTCCCTTCGTAATAATGCCCTGAAATTACTCGGAATCTTCTTCCACCTACGTTTCTTGTCTCTGTTATCTATTATGTGTGGCCGGGAAGAAGAAACCCAAACCTATGGATTCATGATCTGAAAAAGTTATTGATTGGTTATTGGTGATTGATTGGTTATTGGTGATTGAGCAGCAAAGGTATGGGACTGTAGCTTTAAATTCTTCAAATCATTCATTCTTTCTTTTCAATTTCATGTAATACTTATACATGTGTTGTCAAAGCTAATTTTTTAAAATATGTTTTATTGATTTTTTTACAGAGAGGAAGAGAGAGGGATAGAGAGCTAGAAACATCGATGAGAGAGAAACATCGATCAGCTGCCTCCTGCACACCTCCCACCAGGGATGTGCCCCCAACCAAGGTACGTGCCTTTGACTGGAATTGAACCCAGGACCTTTCAGTCTGCAGGCCGGTGCTCTACCCACTGAGCCAAACCGGTTAGGGCAAAGCTAATTGTTTTAAGCAAGGTGTCTTAGCTTTGGTGAAAGTGAGCAGTGCCTATGAGTAGAGAAGAGGAGGAACCACAGAAGAGTTCCAGGATCTTATTCCTAGCAGAGCCTCATGCCTAGCCTTTCATGTGCTGACGCTGACAACTAAGATACAAGTCCCGACTTAAGCAATGATTGCCCTTCGAGATAGAAAGACGAATGGCACATTCGTTAATAAAACTTTTTGAGGTTCCTCTGTATTCTACCCAGTTAGGAAGAATGGTATTTAAAAACCCCCACCTCATTTGCAAAGAAGGAAACTCAGACTACCAATCAATGAAGGCTTTTTGCTTTCCCAATCAAACTGGGTGTCTGCAATATTGAATAGTCAACATGACTTGTAAGCCTCCTAAATCTCAGTACCATCTTCAAACACAAGACGTCTCTTCAGGCTTAGCCATTTTCTCTGACACAGATCTAATGGCTACTGCTTGTGCACGTGATGTTAACAGTGGCTAACGAGAAAGCAGAAAGAGATTTTCCTTGTCCTCACAAAGCAGGTCAGGTGGAAAAAGGAAAATACTCCTCATTCTTCCCCTGGCAACGGAACCAACAGTTTCTTTTCTCTGGATTCCTCCTCCTCTTTTGACCCTTCACCCCTATCAACATGACAATGCTATTCAGGGCAGCTCAAGTTCACTGCCATCCAAGAGGGTCTCCTGCAGATCCTACTATGGATCAGGCTCTTTCCAGAGCTGACCTTCAATCCTCATGTCAACCCTGAGAGTAGATGGTGTTTCCATTGCACAGACAAGGAAACTGAGGCTAAGTGAGGTGCAGTGACTTCTCTGTGTCTGGCTGATCAGAGGTGACAAGAGCTGAACTCAGAACGGAGCCTTGATTTTAAAGCACCACAGCCCACTGCTCTGCTGTGGAGAGTGAAGGAAGGGTCACTTCATGGCTGTGGAGCCCGGGCCTCATGGAGAAGCAGAGCCCTAACCTGGAACACTCCTTCAGGCCAGGAGACCTGGCCAAGGCTTATGAGGTGGGCTGACGTGTGGTCACCCAACGATGTCCATGCCCAACCTCTGGAACCTGTGAATATGTTCCCTGACATGTAAAAGGGATGTTTAGTGATCTTGAGATGGGGAAATTATGCTGGATTACCTGGGTGGACCACAAGGATGCTTATACCAGGGAGGCAGGAGGATTAATGTGAATAGTAGATGTGACAGTGGAAGCACGAGGTTGGCGTGAAGCGAGGAAGGGCCATCAGGCAAGGAATGGGGCGGCATCTAGACACTGCGAAGGCAGGGAAATAGACTTTCTCAGGAAGCCCCAGAAGGAATGCAGCCTGGCCAACACCTACCTTGATTTTAGACTTTTGACCTGCAGGCCTGTAAGAGAATAAAACTGTAAGAGAATAAGTGTGTGTTGTCTTACATCACTCAGTTAGTGGTAATTTGTTGCAGCAGCCATAGGAAAAGAATACAGCTTATTAACGAAAAGGAAACAGTCACCCAAGGATTGGGTGGGCCAATTGCTGTCCTCATTGGAGCCAATGATTCCTGCTTGGTTTCTTCCTTCCTTCTTTCCTTCCTTCCTTCCTTCCTTCCTTCCTTCCTTCCTTCCTTCCTCTCTTTCTCTCTTTCTCTCTCTCTCTCTCTCTCTCTCTCTCTCTCTCTCTCTCTCTCTCTCTCCCTTTCTTTCTTTCTTTCTTTCTTTCTTTCTTTCTTTCTTTCTTTCTTTCTTTCTTCTTTCTTCTTTCACACAACACCCCAGGAAGGCCTCTTGTTTTTATTTAACTCTTACCCAAAGATATGGTTTTTAAAAATTGATTTTAGAGAAACAGGAAGGGAGAGAGAGAGAGAAACACCAATGTGAGAAGAAAACATCAATTGGTTTCCTCCTGTACGCATCCTGACCTACAGACCCCAACCAGGGATCTAAATTGCAACCTGGGCATGTGCCCTGACTAGAATTGAACCCGTGACCTTTCGGTGTACGGGATAGTGCTCTACCAACTGAGCCACACCGGCCAGGACCAGGAAGGCCGCTTATATCCAAAGTGTCATGAAGGCCTCGATTTTTAAAAAGTTGTTGAATTGTTCTTCTGTTCAATATGTTTGTTGATATTATATATACATGTATGTGTGTGTGTATGTGTGTGTGTATACAAATATATACATACGGTATGAACTGCACTGCTGGAAGAGCTAGACGAAAGGAAAAATTAAGCGAGTTGGGTTTCTGTGATTTCATAAATGAAAATGGGATCTTGCTTAATACCATGTATCTCATGAAACAGACAGAACACAGTGCCTGGCTGGGAGGGGCCTTCAATGGCAGGTACCTGACAAACCAAGGTGTTAGAGATAGAATATCACAATTCGGCAACCACCATGGGTACCTGGTTTAGAAAAAGTTTATTCCATCTAGAGCACCTTTCAGCTACACGGGTTCTCCACCTGGGAAAGGTACATAGTTATTACAGTATTATTGACTGTATTCCCGGGGAACATTTAGAAATATATGAGGGGTGTTGGTTGCTATAGCAACAGGAATGAGAGGGTGGGAAATGGGAGGGGTGGTGGGAAGGTAGAGGAGTGGGGAATGACTAGCACTTTGTGTCCAGGGTCAGGAATGCCCAATGCCTGTGATTCCCCAGGCAGTCCCCACCCAGGAACTGTCTCACCTAAATGATGATGACATTGTCCAGTTTAAAATGTAGTCCCACGGCGTGTGGCCTTGGCACCCGACTTAAACTCACTGCTTAAAATCTGGAAAATGGGTAACAATAATAGTCCCTGTGCCAGAGGGCTGACACGACTTGATTTTAGCTATGCAAGCCTCTCAGAACACACTTAGATTTCTCTCAGAAATCTCCTGGCACATAGTAAGGCCTCGATGAATCTTCATTATTGTTCTAATGGAGCAAGCCAGGCAGGCAGAGATGGGAGGATGTAGGGCTCCAGACTTTGAAGGACAACTAGTGAGTGTCAGACATAAAATGATGGGAGGGGAAGAGAATCAACACATTCTTAAAAATTTGTATCACTTTTCAATTACAATGGACATACAGTATTATATTAATTTCAGATGTGCAATGTACTGATTAGACATTTATATAACCTACAAAGTGACCCCCTCCATAAGCCTAGTACCCATCTGATACTGTAATAGTTATCACCATATTATTGACTGTATTCCCTATGCTGAACTTTACATCCCGTGACTATTTTATAACTGCCAATTTGTACTTCTTTTTTTTTTCTCCTGTGACAATCTATATCTATAAAAGCCTAAGCAACCGGAATGACCGGTCGCTATGACGTGCACTGACCACCAGGGGGCAGACACTCAATGCAGGAGCTGCCCCCTGCTGATCAGTGCGCTCCCACAGTGGGAGCGCCACTCATCTGAGACCAGTGCCGGTGGCCCACCAGCCTGCCAGCAGCCACTCACTCCCTCAGTAGTCCTGCAGGTCCAATCTCCTGAGAACGGGCCAGGCATGATCCCGACAGTACCACGGGCCTCCTGGAAGTCGGCCTTGGGCACTGCAGCTGCTTCCCCTCCCTAGTCGCTCCACCACCAGGTAGCTCTGACAACCGGCGCGAATGTCAGCCGGACAGATACAGATCCTGGGCCAGCAAGGGCGTCCCGCTGCTTGCCTGGAGGGCTGATGGTGTCACGGTGCCCCCCCCCCCCCCGCCCCCTCAGGACCTCACCTGTGCACGAATTGGTGTACCAGGGCCTCTAGTATCATAATAATGCAGCCAAATTTCAGTGCGGACAGCCTAAATTATCTAGTTCTGTTTTCTTATACCTTCTCCAATTTCACTGAGACTATTCAATGAACCAACCAATTTGTACTTCTCAATCCCTTTACCTTGTCACCCAGCTCCCCAAACCCCCTCCCCCCTGGCAACCACCGATGGAGAACCCATGTTTTTTGAATGCTTAATAAGTGTCTGGAGCTTAATATCAAAGGAGCTGTGTTGAGGGTCAACTAAAATAAGACACCCCTTTGCCCACTGTAGATCGTTGCTTTCTTATCCCGATTTCGCATCTGGGCACTACAGAGTTTAAGTAGTTTATCCAGGATCACGTGACCAGTGGTGGACCCTGGCTATGTCGGGCTCTAAGTCCCAGCCCTTTCCCTCCCCCTTGCTGTGTCCAGCTACAAGGAGAAGGGATGTGACCCTGGAGAGGTGTGGGGACAGGAGGAATCAATTCATGTGCAGTCAGGGTTGGGGTCTGGGAACCAGGTCAATGCTTTCCTCCAAGTTCAAGATCCTGGGGTGCTGGCCTCGTGACAGCCACCAGAGGGCAGTGCTAACAACGAATTCCTCCCCCGGCTTCCGTTCCCAGAGCCAGTTTCCTTTGGCAAGCGGCCCCAGCAGGTTGCAGGTTCGGCCGTGCAAGGGAAGCTTTAACCGGGTCGTGGAGCCCGTCTTCAAATTCACCGAGAGCAGAGGGATTCTGGAGGCCGGGCCGAGGGACCTAGGCTAGCGGGGACCAGAAATGAACGGGGAAAACGTGTGATGGTAGGACAGTGGGCTCTTGAAAAGTCCAAACCATCGCTTCCTAAGGAACAGTTTGCATCTGGAAGATGGCACTTCCTTGAGGCAGGTCAGCTGTGGAAACGGAAAGGCACCCAAACCCATGGATTCATGAAGTGAAAAAGTTATTGATTGGCTATTGGTGGTTGAGCAGCAAAGGTCTGGGACTGTAGCTTTAAATCATGAAATGTAATGTACTCACAAGGCAAAACTATACACACCCGTACACGATTAAAATGAAAGTCCCCTGAAATAATACTTGACAACATGTGGGCACTCGTATATGTCCTGTTCTGTTCCAATCTATTCCATTCTTTCATTAAAAAAAAAAAAAAAAAGGCTAGTTGGGACCCACCCAACTGGTGACCCACAGTTTGAAGAGAGTGACCTGGGAGAGAACCTGGCCCTTTGGCTCAGAGAGTCCTGGGCTTGCAATGCCTCATCACGGTTCATTCCAGGATCAGAGTCGCCTGAGGGGGAATGTCGGGCCTTGGAGATGGACCTGGACTCCACTCGCACCTTTTCCTCGGGTAAGTTCCTTATCCTCTGAAGCGGCAGCTTCTCGTATAAACGGATACAGCCGTCCTCCTGGCAGGACCGTGCTGAAGCGTCTGCTACGTAGCCGCTTTCAACCCATGCCTTGCCGTCTGCACTGGAAGGGCTTCCTAGGGCCTGTGGTTAGAGAGCTTTACAGTTTCACTAAATGAAGGCATTCGGATGCAGAAGGGGGGTTCATCCTTACCCCTGTCTCTGGAAATCCTTAGGACAGAGTCAACCTGCGTGTGCGGTCCAGGCACCATCGCACCGAGGCCGCGTGCCAGAATAACACCGCCCAGAGGGTGGGGGAGGAAGGTCTGTCCAGTTTCCAGCGATGCTGTCACCGAATCCCCCGTCTGTCCCTCTCCCGGTACTTACTTCACCAAGAGCATCACTCATTAAGTATCTTCCCTGCAGGATCTGCGCTTGGCTGGGAAACACTTGAAATATTGCTGCCTTAGTGCACAATTAGGAATGAGTGGGACTGTGGGGCGGCCGTCCCCTCTGCAGAATTCTAGCCGAGAGGCCCCATGCGGGGCCGAGGGAGGAGCTGGGAGACTGGCTTTTCAGCGGTCAAGGTCATAAACACGAATCCCAGGGTGCAGGGTGACTCCCTGCAGACAGGTGGGAGGCTGACCGCCGAGCCCAGGTTGGAAGTGGGTGTTCCAGGGTCCTGGGCCTGGCCCTGGGGCATGGCTTCAGAGCACCGAGCCAGGGCACTGGAGGTGCCAGCGAGGATGCCACAGCGGGGAGAGAAACGGAAAGCTGCTGGGCTCTGAGTCCGCGGTCTGAGGGCTAGCGGGGGAGAGAGAGTGACAGAGAGAGGGAGAGAGAGACGAGTGATCACATGCAATCACGGGAGAGCGGGGGAGTGAAGAGAAGGAAGGCGGGAGGTGGGGAACCATCGGAGCTCCAGGAAGCCCCAGCCTCTCTGGACGCCCGCAGACTCCTGGGCAGGAGGCTTCTCCGGCTCCCACACTGGCTGGTGTTACTACTCAGCCCCTGGGCTGACTTGATCCTTCTCATGGGCTCATGACACTTTAGAGCTGGGAAAGCCTTTGGAGATTATTTGCTGCCATCCTGGAGTGAGATCTCTCTCTCTCTCTCTGTCTCTGTCTCTGTTTCTCTCTCTCCCCCTCCATAAAAAGCCACCCTGGACCCATAGCGTGAAAACAAAAGCAATCATAACATTGGTGCTCACAGTAGCCAGAGGTGGTAGTGAAAATGCAATTGCTAAAGCGTGGATGCTGAGCAGTCGGAAGGCCACGGCGGCACATACCCGTGTGGCTGAACCCGTGCGCTGATTTGCGGCTGCGTTTCAGCCCCGGGAATAGCTGCAGTGTATCGAGCACATGTATGTGCTGGCATGAGTTAAGGGTCACCTAACTAAATCCCCAGAAAATGTCCTGCTCCCAGTGATACTTGTCAGAGGGGGACACAGGTTTACAGCCATGACCTTACATGGGGCGGGGTTTGACCTGGACCGGGAGCTCCTTGCTGCAAAGCTCATGCTCAGGCTCACCCCCTCTGGCCACTCACCGTCTCAGACGCTCAGAGCTGGGACAGGCAGGCACAGGAAGCACCTGCTCGGAGTCTGGGGGTGTGAGACACGTGAGGAAGGCAATCTCTTCTGTTCTGCTTAGACAGATGCCTTGGTTACTTCCAACCAGGCCCTGAGAGCGGTTAGTGCCATCCTGGCCTTTGCTTTCCATTTGGGCAGGAAACGAATAGTAAGTGGTGACTTCGTTCCCACATCAAAGTTTTCCTTGATCTTTTTTTGGGGTGGATCTGAAAAGCATTTCCATTATTTTTACTTCAAGAGGGCTTTGACCTGAAGGAAATGGCCAGACTTGGTTCAGGCAGGACCCTGCAGGTCAGAAGGCCCAGTGTGGGCTCCCTCACAGGGTCCGAGCTCTGCAGCTTCTCAGTTCCTTCTCCAACGTGGGTCCTCAGCCTCTTCTCTCCTGAGCCCTCTGCATGCAGCCTGGCAGTCCATGAGACCTGACAGCGTGCCCTGGGGCAACTCACAACCTCGGGGCCATATATGGAGGGAATTAAAGGGGTGGGGGGACCTAGGCCAGACATAGCAGCCCAAAGTAGTCTGAATTTCATAAGTGAATACATCTCAGAGGGAGAAATAAGGACTTCTTAAGCAGAAGTAAAAAAAAAAAATCAGTCTATGAAAAGACACTGGGAAAATCCATTGAATGAAATTTCTCTCCTACTAGGCCTCAGTTTTCTATAATAATAGTTATTATAAAAATTATAAAATCGCTTGGTGGGAAAAGTTGACATGATTTTCTCGTTTGCTCTTCTGAGTATTCAGGGTGGAGCAAAAGTATGTTTACAGTTGTTCATACGGGAAATAATACAATCATTAATAAACAATAATTCAAGAATAAACTCTGTGTTTCGTGTACTCACAGCTGTAAGCCTGCTTCTGTCCACCCTGGACTTTCTGCCAAGCCAGCCGAGGGCACACTCATCTGCCTCAGGAAATGAGGGTAATGACAGCAGAGGGGAATCGATAGTATTCAGACTCTGGTTCTCAAAACAGGATCTTAGTTCAAGGCAGTAGACTTGAGAGCAGTCATTGTGAGGAGAGAGTTTTCTGAATTCCTCCACTTTCTTCCTTAGCGTTCAAGGCCCAGGCCTGGCCATGGGGTATTCCCGGGGAAATTCACTGTAGGAAGAGGAGTGGGAAACAGAAATACGCCCCTTTGAGCTGGGGGAGTGGCTGTAAAAGGAAGGTAGGCGAGGAGAGAAGTATCTTGCCCGAGGGGCAGGTGTCACCCCGCTGAGGAGGAGAGCCGGGAGGCAGGGAGCCTGCTGTCTCCCTTGCTGTGCGGGGGCCCTGCGCCAGCCGAGGAGTGAGCGTGTCGGAGACTCTCCTGCCCTGCGCCCTGTGGACATCAGGTGGAGCCAGCAGGTCTCACCCAGACCCTGCCCTGGTGGGAGCATGTTCCAGGGCTGGAGGAAGCGTGTGGAGAAGAGGGCGGAGCGGGGAGTCGGGGATTGCACCGAGAGATGCTGAGCATTTAAACAGAAAGTCACCCAGAGCTCAATGGAAAGTTATCCAAAGGAGACGAGGAGGGCAAAGACTAGGGTTGCCAACTCGGAGGAGGAACTGGTGAGTCAGAGAGGAAACAATGGGCCTCCTGCCTCTCTCCCAGAGACATCCATCCCATCACTCCTGGAGGAAATGCACCCCCGTCCGCAAGACCACTGGGGACCAGTGGCTCTCAGACCTCCGTGGCAGCAGAGCCACCGGGAGGGCTGCTAGAACCATGGCGGGTCCCCTCCCACTTTCTTCTTCTCTCTCTTTGAAATGCGTCAGAGGGGAAGGGAGAGGGAGAGAGAGACGGAAACATCAATGATGAGAATCACCCATCGGCTGCCTCCTGCACACCCTCTCCTGGGGATCGTGCCCACAACCCGGGCATGTGCCCTGACCGGGAACCGAACCTTGTCCTCCTGGTTCCTAGGTCCACCCTCAACCCCTGAGCCACGAGGCGGGGCTGCGCTCCCCCCTGCGGGGCTGCCCTCCCCTCTGCTGGCTGGGGCGGTGGAGGGTGGGAGCCGAGAGCGCGCATTTCCAAGGCCGACCACGCGGAATCCCTGCTGCGGACACAGGATGCTTCAAGTCCCCTTTTCTCCCGACTTCTGAGCCAGTGCCCGTCTCTCTGGCCTTGGCCCGAGCTCCGAGCGATGAGCGATGAGCGTCCAGTGAGTGCCCTGTCCTCCTGATCAGGGCGGCACAGCCCCAGGAGCGGGGAGGCCCTGGCCACACGGTGGCAGCAGCGCCAGGCGAGGGGCTTGGAGCGGGCAGCACCCCAGCACCCCAGGCCGGTTCCCACAGGCCTCCCTGGCCCTCGGCCCCCCCCCTGGCAGGGAGGGCGGGGAGGGCCTGGCAGGGGAGGCGCTGGCACACAGAGGGGCCGGTTTGTTCTCTGGGCGGCGTGGGGAGCTGGGTGGTCTGGGACTGTGGCCCTGTGCCCTTCACCAAGCCTCCATGCAGCCGCCTGACAAAGGCCTCGGGCCAGCCTGGCAGGGCCCCAGGATGCCCGTTTCCCGGGGGACAGGCTGCAAAGCCTCCCGCTCCTCTGGGCCTCCGCGGAGTTCCGTCCTGTTTGCTCACTGGACCCCGATGGAGCAGGGACCCCTCCCGCCCCAGCGCCACCTCCACGCCGCTCCTTCTTCACGGGCCCGCTTTGTTCTGAACACCGCCCCAAGGGACAGGCATCACGGAACAGGTTATACTTTCCTCTGTTTAGCTCCCCCCACTCCCCCCGTGCAAAGGGGTCATTAGCCTCCCTGACGCCAAGGAAGTGGATTTCCTCTCCATCGGCCACGCTGGGTTGACCCTGGAACCCACGTCCACGCCACCTCCTATCGTATGCGGGGCCCTGATAGGAAATTAGTTTCGGGATTGCGGGGTTCAGCCAACCCCACAGCGCAGGTGAGGACGCTGAGCTCCGGGGAAGCCGAATGAGCAGGTCAAGGTGCCACCACGGATTCGAAGCCGCGTCAGAGACGGGAGCTCACACTGGCCACCCCGTCTGCTTCCCACGCTGTCTGCCCAGTGGAGCGGCCTTTCCCACGACGTCCCAAGACTGTTCAAACCTAGCCAGACGGTCCAGGGACCGAGGAACCTTCTGGAGGATTCAGGTGGCAGCAGGCGTGGCTGCAGCCCAGCGCTGTGCACAAGTTTGCATTCACCGCCCCCCGCCCTCCCCCCCCCCCCTCCTCCTGGAGCCAGGGCCCCTGGGTTTGAGGCCGCAGGAAGCTATTCTCTGGCCGTGTTCGTTTTCTAGCAGACATGCAGACCTTCTCAAGGTTCCCACTTCTTCCTGACCAGGCCTCACAGGGACACGGTCTGCCAGGGCGGGGGGGGGGGGGGGCGGGAGGCGGGGGATGGCTTTCAGACTTGTGCTGCTGGCAGGGCCTCTGAGCGCGAAGTGCTCCCGGGCAGACACCCATGCTCAGTGCCTTCGGGGGCTGTCGGGGGCCTGGATGGTTCTGTTTCCTCCTGTCCAACGGTCTGCAAGCTTCTCCAGGGCATTGCTGATGCCCTCAACCTACTGAGCTGGAAAAGAAATCTTCTCCCACACTCGCCACTCTCCTGAACCCCATGGCTGCACAGTCACCGTTATTGGAAGTTGATCATTTTATTTTTTTATCCTCACCCGAGGATATGTGTGGGTTGTTTTTTTTTTTTTAATAATACATTTTATTGATTTTTTACAGAGAGGAAGGGAGAGGGATAGAGAGTTAGAAACATCGATGAGAGAGAAACATCGATGAGAGAGAAACATCAATCAGCTGCCTCCTGCACACCCCCACTGGGGATGTGCCCGCAACCAAGGTACATGCCCTTGACTGGAATCGAACCCGGGACCCTTCAGTCCGCAGGCCGACGCTCTATCCACTGAGCCAAACCGGTTTCGGCTGTGGGTTTTTTTTTAATTGACTTTTTAGAGTGAGAGCAAGGGAGAGAGAGAGAGAGAAACTCTGATGACAGAGGAAGGGAGAGAGAAACACTGATGGTTTGCGTTCCGGATGTGCCCCGACAGGGAACGGGACCCACAGCCTAGGCATGTACCTGAGCGGGAATTGAACCTGAAGCCTGTTGGTGCACAGAAGATGCCCAAACAACGAAGGCACCGGCCAGGGCGAGAGTTTATGACTGAAGGGGCATCTGTATCCCTCGGCAGTACCAGCTGGGCTCAGCTCCTCATACCCTTCAGCTTTGGGTGAACGAAGGGGCTTTGGAGGGAGTGACGCTCACCCATGGAGGCTGGGGTTCCCTGAAGAGACTCTGAAAAATGACTCATTCCCAACTTTACAACGACTGGAAAATGGTGGTATTGGAACAGCACAATAGGAAAAAAATAGGGGCACTCTTCTACAAGGAGAACCCCAAAGGGAAAAAAAAAAATGTGTTCACTACGGGAAACAATAGGTGAATGCCAAAGTTTCCCGCCTTGTAACGGGTCACAGAAAATAGCTTATGTTTGAAGTGGGAAAGCGGGGGGGGGGGGGGGGGGCAGGAGGAAGGAGTGAGAGAAGGAAAGGAGGGAAGAAAACAGATGAGAGTCTTAAAGTATTTCCAGCATGGGCAACTGAAACTGTTCACTTTATTGAAGGCCGTTCTGCAGAGTCTTAAGGGTGGTTAATCAGGCTTTTAAAATGCAGCCCCAAGGTTTATAAGCACACAATGAGCGACAGCGGCTCCAGAACAAGTACATAGCAGGGCATGTCCCAGCTCTGGACTGCCTCTGAAAGCCCTTTTTTTTTTTTTTTTTTTTTTTTTTTTTACCTGTGGAGAGAAATTAAAAATTAGGATGATTATTTTCAATAATGCCACAAACTCTGCCCTAACCGGTGTGGCTCAGTGGATAGAGTGTGGGCCTGCGGACTCAAGGGTCCTGGGTTCGATTCCGGTCAAGGGCATGTACCTTGGTTGCGGGCACATACCCAGTAGGAGGTGTGCAGGAGGCAGCTGATCGATGTTTCTCTCTCGTAGATGTTTCTGACTCTCTATCCATCTCCCTTCCTCTCTGTAAAAAAATCAATAAAATATATTTAAAAAAAAATAATGCCACAAACTCTTCCATCTATAATGCCCATGTCATTGGATATTGTCTTGAATCTTCATTTCACTTTATGAAGGGTGGCCAGATTAACAGATAACACACCAGGTTGCCCCATGCGATATTTGGGGAACTACACTAAAACATTATTTTTTTTTTCTTTTTAAAAATTTTATTGATTTTAAAGAGAGAGAAACATTGAGTTGTTGTTCCACTTATTTATGGCGTTCGTTGGTTAATTTTTTAAAAATATATTTTATTGATTTTTTACAGAGAGGAAGGGATAGGGAGAGAAAGTTAGAAACATTGATGAGAGAGAAACATCAATCAGCTGCCTCCTGCACACCTCCTACTGGGGATGTGCCCACAGCCAAGGTACATGCCCTTGACTGGAATCGAACCTGGGACCTTTGAGTCCGCAGGCTGATGCTCTATCCACTGAGCCAAACGGGTTAGGGCATTATTTGTCACTTAATCCTTATGCTAAAACCCTACTTGTCACGTATCTGAAATTCACATTTAACTGGGTGTCTCGTATTTTATCGACACCCCTACTCCTATGTGTAAATTCACTAAAATGCCAGTTTCCAAATGGAAGGCTGAGTCAGCAGTTTCCTGGGGAAGACAAGGAAGATCAGCTGCAAGGGTTACCAGGCTGCTTCCTTAGGATCTGTGTCTGGGAAACAGGAAGGAAGGGGCTCCTGGCGGAGACCACTGGAGAAGCAGGGTGACCCTAAGGAAAAGGGAAACAGTGACGGGGACAGTGGAGAATTTTAAACCCTTGATGGCTTTCACATATCGATCCGGCCTGGGCACTGCAGACCTTGGAATTCCATAGGCCCTTACAGCCAGTTCTCTTTCAGAGGAAATACACTGAGTGGCCAGATGATGATGATCTCTGAACGCATAATAATCTGGCCACTCACTGTATATCCTATATAATAAAAGGCTAATATGCAAATTGTCCCCTGGACCAGGAGTTCGAGCTGGCCAACCGCCCATGTCCCCTCCCCCTGGCCAGGCTGGCTGGACCCCACCCATGCACCAATTCATGCACTGGGCCTCTAATACACACACACACACACACACACACACACACACACACACACACACACACACACACAGAGTGGCCAGATTATTATGTGTTCAGAGATGGTAATCTGGCCACTCAGTGCAGTCCCTCCGCTCCAAGGGCTCCGAGCTCCCCCTGGTGGCCACCGTAGGAATCGCCCCCAACCGCCCTCATTTATCCCCCAGATTCCGCACCTCCCACTTTCCCTTTGGAAGACGGACGGCCCATCAGTTTCCTTCGCTCTTCCTTCCTCGCTCTCTGTCGGCATCTCCCAGCGGCTCTGGCCCCCGGAACAGGCCACACAGAGACGGTCATTGTTGCCCCGCTTCTGGGACCACCCGGCTGGGAGAAGGGGCAGCGCTGCGGCGGAGGCCGGATGATTGACAGCAGTCTCCGGTCACAGAGCCCAGCGGGCGCCGGGAAGGAGGCCTGGGCCCCCCTATCCCGCAGGATGCAGGACCCCCCTCCATCCCCTCCCGTCCCGCGGGAAGCCAGCCCTCCCTCCAAGCGCTCCTCAGACCCACGCAGTTCACTGCGCTGGAATCTGGTTTCTGCGTGGCGTGTGCGACTGAAAACTTACCAAAAAGGGATTTTACTGGGAAAGTGAGACTTTTCAGTCTGGGGAAAGAAATCCTGCTGGGGGTGGGGTGAGGGGCAGTGGTGCTGAATGGGAAAATATGGGCAGGGGGCACATGGACCCCAACGCCTCTAAGTGTAGGATTAGAAACATTTGTTAGGCATGAGTTTTCTTATCAGGAACATTTAAACCACGTCAGATGTCCATGGCTCCACCTGTGAACAGATCTGTCGCTACCCGGCAGAGAGAGATGGGTGCTTGCTTCCCCCCAGCATCCAAGACACACACCAGCTGCTCACCAGCTTCCCACGCTGTGCAGGGGCCAAACCAGCTTGGGGCAGAGGGAAGGAAACGGGGGGCAATGGGGAGCCCCCTGGCAGCAGCGCATCCATCTTTTCCTGCTTCCCCCCAGGTGTGCCCAGCTGTGCGGGTGTGGCTCCCCTCGGGGGGGCCTGAGCCCAGCAGCTGCCTTGGGGGGGGGGGGGAACACCAGCCACGCCCACAGCACAGATGCCTTGGGGAAAGTCGGGATGCACTGATCAAACAGTGGCGTGTACGTTTTTGGGTCCAAAGTTCCTTAAGAGAAATGGGTGAAAAGGAAAGATTTCTACCCCAGAAAAAGGCAGAGGCACAAAGCTCTCCCATATGATTTATTTCAAGGGCTCCGTGAACTCACGGCAGTCTTCGGGTGGATGACCCAGGGGTTAGGGGGCCCTCCTCCGGGGCCCGTCCTCAAAGGCTGCCACCTGAAGGCAGAGGGTCTGATTGAAACAACCCCAGCCTGGGCATTCAGGACCCTGCCTGTCAATTACTTATGAGAAGGCCTGATGGGGAAGGGCCGGGCATCCCGTCATTCCTCGTGAATGGCTGTTTCTGACCTATTTCTTGAGACCGCGTTCAGCTTTCACAAATGGCAGTTGTAATCACATAGGTGAAACCTCCCAGATTTTAAGATCAGACAGGAAATCACTTTTTTTTTTTTTTTTTTCAGAAGAACCGGTGGTGGCATTCCACGCTTCTCCTGCCAACACGGAAATGGCTTGGTTTGTCTGAGAAATGCTTCCCTCACGCCCTCCTGTTCCCAGTCCAGGTCCAGGAGGTGGGCCTGGGGAGGGTGTTCTCACTTATTTTCTTCTGCCTGGCCCCGAATAGATGTCACCTCGGAAAAGAAATAAAGCAATTCTGCAGGGTACCCGCCCACGACATTGCCCCGAGCTCACTGCGATCCTTTCCTGAGAGGAACACGTGTCTTCCTTCCAGGAGAATAACCACAACGTGCAAAGGTGTCATGTAAAACTAGTTGTTTCTTTATTGAAAATACATCTACAAGGTAAGGCTCCCCGCCCACCTGGGTGCGTGTCCCCGCAGAGCCTGCGATGGGCGGGCGGCTCGGCCTAGAGGCCTTGCGCTCCGTAAGAAATGGTTAGTGTATAAAAGTGATCGCATCCCGTAACAAGTCATGGGACATGATTAAGTGTTGCTCTACCGACGTAAGATGACATCCGTGTACAGGAACTTCTGTAGCGTGTTCCCCAGATAGAGCCTCGACATTAAAGGGTTACTCCACCACAGCCTAATGTTAACTTTTACGCGTACCTACTGCTCGGGGGCTATATAAAAATAGCTCTAATCGCATACCGGAGGACGCACGTCTAGATTCTCCGTCTGTTAGCATCGTTAAGTCCACCCTCCACCGTGTTCGATCAGAAGCTCGAACACCGCGGGCACCGTCCGGCAGCTCCCACCCGCTGTTGGCCGGGTGTTGGTCGGGGGGGTGAAAAGCTAATCTCTAAACCCGGGAGCTGCCTCGCCTGAACCAGTGCCCGGCTGGGTTTTTTCTTGGCACCACATCGACCATGTCTGTATCCTGACTCCTCGCCCACCATTTCTCTCAGGGACACAAATAAAACCAAACAAAACCCCACTCCAGCTGAAGGTTTTGAATGGTTAGGTAGGTGGAATTCCAGCACAAAGAAATATCTTGTTTCCCTCATTCCAAGAACTTTTGATTACTGTCAAAAAACCTTTTCAAACGAGAGACCACCCACCCAGCTCACAGACCTCTGTTAGAGAGAGCGCTCATTCATTTGACTTGTTTAAAACACATAAGAAGGAATCTCATATTTTGATATGCAGACTTCCTTGGGGAATGTTTCTGAACTGAAGAGAAAAAGTGTTTCTGGTTTAAAAAAAAAGAAAAAAAAGAACCTCTTTCATGAAAAAATTCTTCCTTAAAGACGACCTCTATATAACCTTGATATTTAAAAATCCTCTCTTTAGAATGTCCGTTGTGCTTCGGTCTCCCCTAGCTGGCTCTTTCGTGTTCCACAGTAAGACCACGAGCACCCTCGCTAGTTGCTAGTCTTACGTTTTAGTTCCTACGAGTCTATCGTCAATTGAGGAGTGGTGGGAAATGTCCTTCCCAGCCCAGCCCAGGGAAGGGTAGAAAGAAGCGAAAGCTCCCCCCGTTGGGAAGAACTGTGAAGAGATGGTGAGTAATTCCACGCCTCCTCTGGCCCGGTGACGTGCACAGCTAACGTTTTGTATTCAGGACCTGGCAACTCACCCCGCATCCTGCCCCTGCTCAGCAGCGGTCATTCCCCACCAACATCCATGGGCTGATGCTTGCTACCGGGTGCTCCCGGGGGAAACAGAGGACGGGCTCGTTCATGATGCCACAGGATATCTGGGTTACCGCGACCACGAAGGCGGTCAGGGAACCCACCCATTTCACAGAGGAGGACACTGAGGCCTAGAGACAACACGTAACTTGCCCACGGCCACGTGGAAATTTCACCTTATGCACCTGCTCACGGCTGTGCTAGGTGTGGATTCACATGGTCCTGCTACCGATAGAACAAAGACACAAATCAAGGCAGGAAGGGAGGCAAACCCTTCCGTCCAACTGAGAACCAAGTGCAGTTTATCAAGTTGCTCTGTTTGGATCCTAAAATTGAAGTGTGTTCGGAAGGACTCTGGAAGTTTAGAAGTTGAATTAAGCACGTGTTTAGCCTACGATTTGACTCTTTAACTTATAAAAATATCACATTCACAGGATTGTGTGTCACATAAACTTGCAAAATCTGATCAAGACTATGTTTTGTTTTGTTTTAAAATCTCGGTACCTTCTTCGATAAGACTAACACGAAAAGACTTGAAACTTTCGAACGTGGGATGAACATATACATGTTGGCCGCCGCCAAGCCCTCCCTGTGTTGGAAGCGCACTGGCAGACCCTACCGGAGTTGGGAGGACAAGGGAGCAAGGGGCTGACTGGGGAGGATAAGCTGTAACGAGATGGACACGTGTTGTCACGGGTTTCAAACCCTGGTGCTCAAGAGAGCCTTGCTTCCTGTCGGTCTACATCTTGGTTTCACTGTCAATGGGCTTCTCCGTGTCGCTCTCCTGGGCAATCAGCTGATAGGGTTTCTTCATTTCGTTCTCTTCGATCACTGAGTTACCCATCTCCACGTCTGGGTTCTTCAGTTCGTGCCGAGACAAGTGCTCAACAATGCCGGCCCCCAGCGAGTCTCCCAGCACGTTGGTGGTGGTGCGGAGCCGGTCCCTGGGGAAGGCGGGGAGAAGGAACAAGGAGCTCCATCAGGTGACTCCAGCTCGCATTTTGAACCCACCCCCCCCGGAACTTTGGCAGCATCTCTTAAAATGCTGCTTGGTGTACCCCCGACCGCCTCATTACAGAGTCTCTACGTCACCTTTATAACAGCAGTTATTAAAAGTGATAAGGACCTATAGATGATTAATTTTCAGTTATTAATTAGGGTATCAACAGTGGGGAATGACCCTTCCCTTTCTCCTTTTATTTAAAATTTCTCTTGGATTCTCTTTCCTGCAACTCACCTTCCTTTACACCAGCAGTTCTCAAAGCGTAGTCCAGAGACCCCCTGGGCGTCCCTGAGGTCAAAACTATTTTCATAATAACCGAGGAGGCTATTTGCCCTGTTTACTCTCGTCTCCTCGAGAATGTCTAGCAGAGTTTTGCAAAGACTACACACGACACAAAAGATGCAGCTGACTGAATACAGAAGCAGTTGGAGACCCCAGCTGTCTTGCACGGAAGCCAGACATTGAGGTGCTTTGTAGAAATGTGAAATGATACCCTTCTTTCCACTAAGTTTTTGGTTTGGAAAATGATTTTTCTCATAAAAAGGTTATGCGTGTTAACATGGAACGGATTTACTATTGTAACCTTTAGATGAAGTCAACGTTTTAAGACTTTCTGTTTTTCTAATCTGCTACGTAGTGATAGAGAGGACCCACATACATGAAAGCTTTTTTGGTCCCCAATAACCTTCAAGTGTTGGGAGTCCTGAGACCCAACAGCTTTCTATGAGGAAGCTATAATCACATAGATGAAACCTCCCAGATTTCAAGGGCAGACAGGCGAACCACAGCTTTCTATGAGGAAGGGCCTCCCATCGGGTGAGTGCTGGCTGTGGGCCAGGGGCTGTGGCGTCATTGCACGGAATCCCCACAGCATCACGGGGAGCGTGGAGGGTCGATGACATTATCGTCCCCATTTCACAGAGGAGAAACCGGGGTGGGGGTGGGGGGGGGACCTGCCCTGGGTCAGGGTCACAGAGCCGGGATGTGAACACAGATCCAAGTGACGTGGAGCTCATGCTTGCAGCTGACCTCCCCCGCCCCCCGCCCCCGTCCTGCCTTGGGCACACGGTGGGGCTCTGTGGTCCTTAGGCCTGGTGACATCAGCCTGTGTTGACGCCGCATGGACTGTGTCCGTGCAGGCACTGGCTTTGGGAACCCTGGGGAGGCATTGCCGCAAGGGGACGGGAACTTCGGAGAGAAAGCGGGCGGAGGGTGTCCGCTGGAAGGGTGAGGGGGCGGCCTGGAGGGTACCTGTGGGAACCTTCCCCAGAGCCAGAGTCACCTCCGCTTCAGGAAGCTGGCTCTCTCCCCAGGGCCTGCTGGGCTCAGAGGGGACCATTCACGCCATTGGGATGGGAAGCACAGGAGGAGGGGCCGGCCAGCATGGAGGCCTGCCGTCCTGAGGGTTGTGCCGTTCAGGAGGGGCCCTGCTGGCTGCTGGCTGTGCGGGCTGCAGGTTCCCAATCCCGGAGCGGCTTTATGGGGTGAGAAGTGCAGCAGCCACATGAGCCCCACAGGCCGATGAGGGACTGCACGCACACGGCGCCTGGGGCTCGGGCTCACGCGGTAAAGACTATTTACTGGCTGGCCTGGCTGCCCCTCTCGGGGGAGCCCTTCCGGCAGGCGTGCCAGGGGCCCCGTGCCCCAGGCTGACAGGGGGCGCCCCGAGGTTACTCACAGGAACCAGTCCACGGCGATGATGAGCGTGATGTCGTCGGTGGGCAGGCCCACAGAGGTCAGCACGATGACCATGGTGACCAGGCCTGCCTGCGGGATCCCAGCCGCCCCGATGCTGGCAGCCGTGGCTGTGATGCTGTTGAAAGAAGTTCCCGAACGGAAACCATTTGTACGAATCTCCCCAAGGGCCCTGCAAACACCCAGCATGCCATGTCCGACTGGCCAAGGGGGTCCTCAAACTACGGCCCGCCGCGGACCTTTACCCGGCCCGCCGGGTGCAGCTGCCTGTCCTGCTTAGCAGCCGACGCGTCCGGGCCCGCAGTGCGCATAGGAATTTGTTCATAGTTTTTTTTTAAACTATAGTCCGGCCCTCCAACGGTCTGAGGGACAGGGAACTGGCCCCCTGTTTACAAAGTTTGAGGACCCCTGGGCCAAGCGAACAGACGAGGATGTGCTTCCGAGAACTGGGACCCGCTGAACGAACCATCACGGTAACGAACGTTTCTGAAGGGCTTACGGGTGCCATCTGACACGCTGGACATGGCTTATCTCATTGGATCCTCAACCGCCCTTAGGAAGTCAGTCCCATTACGATTGCCATTTCTAAATGAAGAAACTGATGGCTATCGACTTCTCATGTACCCGAAAATATTTTATAAGGTCTAAAATACTGTGTAGCCCTAACCGGTTTGGCTCAGTGGATAGAGCGTCGGCCTGCGGACTCAAGGGTCCCCGGTTCGATTCCGGTCAAGGGCATGTACCTTGGTTGCGGGCACATCCTCGGTAGGGGGTGTGCAGGAGGCAGCTGATTGATGTTTCTCTCTCATCGATGTTTCAAACTCTCTCTCCCTCTCCCTTCCTCTCTGTAAAAAAAATCAATAAAATATATTGAAAAAATAAAATACTGTGTAGTTCAATAACAAATCGTTTCTAAGAATTTCTCTGTCCAAGTGGAGGACTGTAAACACACTGAACTTGCATGGTTAATGAGGTCAGGAAAAAAATCAGATTTATCAATGAAAAAGCGAAGTGCTTGTGAGCTAAGTTCTGTAGCACTATAAGTATTTTTTACGGAGACAGCGTGGACCTGGTTTGTGAGGTACAATCCCTGTCTGGGGCTCAGTTTGTAAATACCTATTTGATAGGCGGGTGTGAGAATGTGGACATGTTTTAAAAGCAGTTAAGTCTTACCAAGGTGTAAAGTATTGATAAAGTGATAAGAGACTGTTCATGGTTCCCCCACATTGGTCCCCTTCCACGGGGTTGGGATTTGTAGCTGGTGTGTGGCTGCTCGGAGTGAAGACTACATTTCCCAGCCTCCCTTGGACTCCTTTAGACACAGTTCTGGCCAACGAGACATGCATGAAAGCGATCAAGCGACTGTGCGCCTCCTCTTCTTCCCTGTGGCTAACATTGGGAGGTGGCGATGAGCCACCTTGGACCATCTGGGTGAGGGTAACACCTCAGGGACGATGGGACCACAGGCCGGGGCCACGCCTCCCAGCCTGGAGGGCTTGTGGAGCAGCGCCCACACGAGAGAAATGCAGTTCTTTCTGAAGTCACTGTAACTTCATTTTTTAAATGCCTTTTAAAACTGAAGTGAGAAATAGCCATACCATCTATTCTGCAGAAAGATGCATTTTTCTATTTCTATATATTACATATTTCTGTGTATTTCTTCAAAGAGAAAGAGCGAGGTGTATTTATAGATGATATACTAAGAAGTACATCAATCAAGTGGCCAGTGCTAAGTGTGGTGTGATTCCATTAACGACAAATAAAAGCGTGTGCATGTCTCTGCATAAGCAAAATTCTTTGTGCACCAAACATGAACAGTGCCACCCACAGCACGATGAGGGGTGATGGTGGCAGGCAAGTTTCACGGTTGACCTTATACATTTCTCTGTTATTAGAATTTCATTATCAATGAATGTGCACTTCTGTAATTAAAAAAACAATAAATAAAAATAACTAAATATAAAAAATACACCTATTCCCACACACCCCGACCTCCCATTTATGTGTGAGTCCCTTCCCACCAGTATCTTCACCTGATCCCGGATCCCTGTCTCATCATTGAAAGTGACTCTTGGGGAGAAACCAAGATGGCGGCATAGGTAAATACCTAAACTGCTGCCTCGCACAACAATTTCAAAACTACAACTAAAAGACAGAACGGACACCATCCAGAACCACAGGAAAGCTGGCTGAGTGAAAATTCTACAACTAGAAGGAAAGAGAAAAGCTCACAGAGAATTGGAGGTACGGCAAAGGGGCTTTGTGCGCGCAGTGAGGAAGGGCGGCTGAGAGCCTGACTGACTTTCTCTGGCGGAAGGGGGAAGGAAGCCTCCGACCGCACTGAACCCCAGTTCTGACTGCACTGAACCCCAGTTCCGGGCGAACCCCTGGGGACCCACGCTCTTACGGGGGGAGTCTGGACTCTCGGGCGGAGACTCGAGCTGGGAAAGGCAGAAGTCTGAAGGCGCACGTGGGCCAGTGCGCACAAAGGCTGCGGAGGTTGCCACAGACTTTCCCTAGTGGAAGGGAGTCAGAGGATTCTGACTGCACTGAGCCCCAGTTCTGACTGCAGTGAACCCCAGTTCCAGGCGAGCCCCTGGGGACCCACGCTCTTGTGGGGGGAGTCTGGACTCTCAGGCGGAGACTCGAGCTGGGGAAGGCAGAGGACTGAAAGCGCACATGCGCGCAAGGGCAAGGCTGACAGGAAGCCAAGACTGAGACTCCACCCCATCCAAGCTGAGCACAGAGGCTATTGCAATTTGGCAAGTCTAATCCTATAAGGCTGTCTCCAGCACCGAACTTCTCCCAGCATAGACACAGCTGATCCTTACAGCCAACTGGCCCCGAGGTCAATTCTTCCCAGTGATACCAACAACAATAAAGACTTAATTACAACAAGGCTGTACACACAGTCCACAAAGGGGTGCACCAAGAGTGTCCACCTCAGGTTAACTGGGGAAGCAGACCCACTGGGCCATATTGGAAACCTAGCACAAATATCTACCTTACCAACTCAGGGAAGCAGTGAAAATGTGGGGTCAAAGAATCAGATCACAAACGAAAGAAATGGAGGAAAACAAACGACTGGATATAGAATTCAAAACCACGGTTATAAGACTTTTTAAGAATATCCTAGAAAAGGCCGATAAATATAACGAGACCCTCGAAGATATGAAAAAGGACCAACTAGAAATTAAACATACACTGACTGAAATAAAAAATATTATACAGAGACCCAGAAACAGAATAGAGGAACACAAGAATCAAGTCAAAGAATTGAAATACAAAGAAGCAAAAAACACTCAACCGAAAAAGCAAAAAGCAAAAAAAAAAAATCCAAAAAGTTGAAGATAATGTAAGAAGACTCTGGGACAACTTCAAGCGTACCAACATCAGAATTATGGGGGTGCCAGAAGAAGAGAGAGAGCAAGATACTGAAAACCTATTTGAAGAAATAATGACCGAAAACTTCCCCCACCTGGTGAAAGAAATAGACATACAAGTCCAGGAAGCCCACAGAACCCCAAACAAAAGGAATCCAAAGAGGACCACACCAAGACACATCATAATTAAAATGCCAAGAGCAAAAGACAATGAGAGAATATTAAAAGCAGCAAGAGAAAAACAGTTAGTTACCTACAAGGGAGCACCCATACGACTGTCAGCTGACTTTTCAACAGAAACTATGCAGGCCAGACGGGAGTGGCAAGAAATTTTCAATGTGATGAATAGCAAGAACCTACAACCAAGATTACTCTACCCAGCAAAGCTATCATTCAGAATTGAAGGGCAGATAAAGAGCTTCACAGATAAGAAAAAGCTGAAGGAGTTCATCACCACCAAACCAGTATTATATGAAATGCTGAAAGGTATTCTTAAAGAAGAGGAAGAAGAAAAAAGTAAAGAGAAAAATTATGAACAACAAATACATATCTATCAACAAGTGAACCTAAAAATCAAGTGAATTAAAAACCTGAGGAACAGAATAATCTGGTGAATATAATAGAATCAGGGGCATAGAAAGGGAGTGGACTGATAATTCTCAGGGGGAAAGGGGTATGGGGGGTTCATGAAGAGAATGGACAAAAATCATACACCTATGGATGAGGACAGTGGGGGGGGAGGTAAGGGCAGAAGGTGGGGTGGGAAATGGGTGGAGGGGAGCTATGGGGGGGGAAAAAGGAGAAATAATTGTAATAATCTGAATAAAGATTTATTTAAAAAAAAAAAAAAAAGAAAGTGACTCTTAAGAAAATGTGCAGAACTTTCCTTGTACCTGATCGTAATAATCTGTCCAAAGTTCAGGTCAAAGTTGTTAACTTGGGCGATGAAGATGGCAGCCAGAGCCTCGTAGAGGGCGGTCCCGTCCATGTTAATGGTGGCCCCCACCGGGAGCACGAATCTGGTGACGCGTTTGTCCACGCCATTGTTCTCTTCCAGGCACTTGAAGGTGATGGGCAGGGTGGCCGAACTGGGGACAGTAACACAGGGCATGTCAGCTGACCAGCCTGATGGTGCGCACCGGGCCTGAGTGGGTGGTGTTTTGGTCACAGAGTTCCTTCCTGTTCAAGGAACCGAGTCAGCACCCACATACTAAGGGAAGCCTGGTCAGGAACAGTGGGGGTCCTCTAATTGGGTCCCCTGGCAACTCTCCCACTTCTGGATCCTCCGTGAGGCCTCATTTGCCATCATTTCCCATCACCACAGCCTGTGCCAGCTGACGGCCATCTCTCCCGCAGGCCAGCTCAACGGGAAGAGGGAGATGCTAGTGGGCCTGGAAGGCGAGTCCGTTTCCACTTTGTGCCCCCACAAGGGAGAGAGCCAGCCATTCCTTGAATCCCAAAGGGAGTCTGGTTGGCATCTGGAGTGAAAAAGTCAATTCCTAAGCCTGGAGGTTTAAACCCGCCCTCCCCACCAGGTCTCCCTCCCCCTGAACCCCAGGATTCTGGCTCACAGTCAAGTCTGAGGTCCGTTTTCTGATGGGAGCCGGCCACACACACCTGGAGGAGGTTCCCAGCGCCGTGATGAGCGCCTGCAGCAGCCCTCCGATGAAAACCCACGGGTTTTTCCGCGTCACCAAGAAGTAGAGGAGGGGCAGGACGATGACGGCGTGGATGAGCAGGCCGATGATGACTGTCATGGTGTACATGGCCAGCTGGCCCCCGATCACGCCCATGTCCTCCATCTCCACTATTTTGCCTGCAATCAGGAAGAGGATGCCCAGGGGGGCGTACCTGTGCGGAGGACACATGACAATGGGGAGTCTGATTGCCAACGGGCCGTGCTACAGAAGGTACCCGGGGAAGAGAAAAAGTGCAACGGAGTTCTAGCCAAACCTTTCCACCCGGGACGACTGGTAGCACTTGGAGAAACTGTGAACTTCTTTCTTTTCTTTTTTAAACATAAACTTCAATGTAGACACTGCGGAATCAGGCCTTCCTCTCACTCAGAATTTCTCTAGGTCACATTGGTGAGCAAAGACAAGGACAGAGGTTTGTTTGGTTACCCGCCTCTTTTTCCCTAGATCAGTGGTCGGCAAACTCATTAGTCAACAGAGCAAATATCAACAGGACAACGACTGAAACTTCTTTGGAGAGCCAAATTTTTTAAACTTCTTCTAACACCACTTCTTCAAAATAGACTCGCCCAGGCCGTGATATTTTGTGGAAGAGCCACACTCAAGGGGCCAAAGAGCTGCATGTGGCTCGCGAGCCACAGTTTGCCGACCACTGTCCTAGATAATTCTCACTACACCTGGGGTCCTTTTCGGGTCCTCAGATGCCACCCACTCCCTGCTAGGTGCTCTGAACCCCCAGAATCCACCCAAACCCAGACTTTAGAACACATTTGCCCCAGCAGAGCCCAGGCCCCAAGCGACAGCAAGAGGCGCGAGGTGCATGTCAGTGTTTGGGATCTGCAGTCAGCTCTCTCCTTCAAGGACGCCTTTATTACGTCTTCCCACGTTACACACGACTCACAATATTACTTTGTATTCGGCTTCCACTCTCGTATGCAAATTTCTCCTAAGAGGAAATGCTACGGTGCAAATGGCAAACCAGTACCACTTACCCAATATACAAGGCAGCCACAAACTAAATTCAGAGCTACTGAAATTAATAACATGCAGGTACCCGCCACAACCAGGTTACAGGTGTTCTCATGAAGTAATTATTAACCACAGGTGGCTGCTGCCACTTGAGCTCTTTCCCCGGTAGACTCAGACAGAATGAACGGCTGAGACAAAGAAGGACTTGTACACGTGGAAGCAGCCGGCTGCTTAAAGGACCCGCTGCCCGGCATCCGACTCCCCCTGACGTGGGCAGTCCAAACTCACGTTACCTGAACCTGAGAGGCCAGGGCTCCGAGGACAGGGGACTGCTGGGAAGTGGGGAAACTCATTTCAGATAGGAAAATACAATGCTGCCTTCAGAAGTCCGTGAAAAACACGGGCCAGGGAGTTATAAAATAACCTGCTTGCAGAAATGACGAATAATTCAGCGTTGCCTGTGCAGGCGAAATGCAGCTAGAAACGGGCCATGCGAGGTTCATTCAGCAGCCTTGAATGGGCTTCTTTCATAAAAGGGGTGAAAGGTGCAGGCATCTCAATAATACGAAGATAAATGTCCACTTTCAGCCCTGCCAGGATTTCAAAGGAGGGCCCCCAGGATTTCATTTGGGGGCTCCCGCGGAGACCACCTTCTGATCGCTCTTTGTGCCCAAGTTTTCATTTCCATCTCGTGGAAACTCCTGGAAAATGAATGTCTCTGGGGTTTGGTGGCAACAAAGCCAAAGAATATTTCTCATCGTGCTGGGGAGTGTTTGTCTTAGAAATGGACGGCTTCCTGCCTCAGGTGCCAAGCAGGTGTCTGGATTAAAAATAAAGGTTAAGCCAATCAAAGGGTTTTCTCCCCACTGCAGAGAGTTTACTTTTCAAGGTCAGTGTTCCTTTGGATTTAGTCTTTTCCTTTGTCCCTTGCTCTCCACTTCATTTGAAGGACGTTTGTTGTAAGCTGTGGCTTGGCATTTTATACCACTGCCCCGGCGTGCCTCAGGCATCAGCAGACACTGGATTTTTCTCTGGGCTCAAACAGAGCGGGGGATCGCAGTTTTTCTGGGGATCCAGGGGCCTCTATGTTTCTCCTGCTACTGGGAATGCTCTCCCCCTGGTACCTGGCATGGTTGTCTTCTTCTGGTCACTCAGGTCTTAGCGAAAAAGGTCACCTCCTCAGAGGCCTTTTCAAGGCAAATTGGATGCCTCCACCCCAGTCACTTTTTAATCACATCACATAAAACAAAACCTGTTTTATTTTTGATTCACAGCATCTGTGACTGAAGCATATGGTTGATTTATTTGTTTATCTTCTGTCTCCCTTAAAAGAATGTACGATCCAGGATATTCCTACAGGTTTTCTTCATGGCTATATCCACAGGGCCTGGCATTGTTTGCTTGGTATATAGTAGCCAGGGGTCCTCAAACTTTTTAAACAGGGGGCCAGTTCACTGTCCCTCACACCGTTGGAGGGCGGACTATAGTTTTAAAAAAAGCCTATGAACAAATTCCTATGTGCACTGCGGGCCCGGGACGAGTCGGCTGCTAAGCAGGACAGGCAGCGGCACCCGGCGGGCCGGATAAATGTCCTCGGCGGGCCGTAGTTTGAGGACCCACGTAGTAGACACTCAATAAATATGCCTTACATGAATAACTAAATAGATTTAAAGTTGAGGAATGAGAGAGGGGATCCCATCAGCACGGCATAAAGGAGTTGACACCTTTCAAAAACAGGGAAGCAAATTTATTAAGAGAGGCTTACAGATGAGTTCAAGACCACTACTCGCCCAGAAAATCACTGCTCTGCCCAGCGGGTGTGCCTTAGTGGTTAAGTGCAGACCAGGAGATCATGGTTTGACTCCTGGTCAGGGCCCACGCACAGGTTGTGGGCTCGATACCTAGTGGGAGGTGTGCAGGAGGCAGCCGATCAATGATTCTCTCTCATCATTGATGTTTCTATCTTCCTTTCTGGGAAAAAAAAGTCATTGCTTTTCTTTTGCTTATCAGAATAAGATCATTGCAATGGCCAGCCTGCCTAATGGCATCTTCCTCAGAACAGAACCCATGCTGATGGCAACACACATCTTGAACATGGCATAGACCGCACGTGGAAATACGTACCACATTATCACGGCCACCAGTCTCATGATGGCCTCATTGAGAGAGTCAAAGAAGTCTTTCAGGGCTTGCCCCTGCTCCTTCATGTTTCCAATCACAAAGCCAAAGCACATGGAGAAGACGACCAGGCCCAGCGCATTGACCCCGTTCACAGAGCCTGGAACGGGGATCATCTCCTCTGTGATCTTGGAAAGCGTCTCCATGGCTTCCGACACGTTGTTGATCACGGCACCCAGGAGCGTTTCGTTAGACGGCATGGGCACTTTAATGCTTCTCTTCTCATAGTTGGTTTTAAACTTAAAAGGAAAAGGCACAACAGGGGTTAAAGGTGGTATTTTTTCTTCTTTAGACTTTTCTGTTGTCCAAATTTTATATTACATACCTTACTCTGCATTCAAATAATAGTGTTATAGAAAGTATCTATTGCCTGGCTGGTGTGGCGCAGTGGTTGACTGTGGACCTATGAACCAGGAGGTCACGGTTCAATCCCTGGTTAGGGCACATGTCCGGGTTGTGAGCTTGATCCCCCGTGTGGGGCATGTAAGAGGCAGCCAATTAATGATTCTCTCTCATCATTAATGTTTCTATTTCTCTCTCCCTCTTCCTTCCTCTCTGAAATAAATAAAAATATTTTTAAAAGAAATTATCTATCTAGCTATCATCTCTCTAATCTCTGACAAACCCCTACTACTTCCCCACAGCACGCGCACATGTGCGCGCGCGCACACACACACACACACTCATACATATAACAAATTATAATAGGAAAGACATATCTGGTTGAAGATGTTTGACTAAATATACATATGTGCTTTTGCTTTATTCTGAAACCCTAATAAAATGAATATACAGCTTTTAAAAAAACTGTAAATCCAAATATTCACAATACTGTATCCCTTTACTCTCAATGGGTTCATGCTATGGGATTATGGATGAATCACCTAACATCCTTTTGCTCATGTTCCACAGCTGTGGCCCCTTGAGTGCTGGTTCTACCTCGCAGGGTTGTTATGATAATCAAATTAAATAGAATATATGAGAACATCTAGTAAATTTTAAAGTACTAAACTAATGGTGGCTAATGGTGCTCAATAACAGAGCCCTTCAGTGACTAGACTCAGTTGGAGATTTCAGTGGGTATTAAAATTTTTAAATCTCCAAACAACAGTCTTTAAAGCATCCCTGAGAATATCAATTCCTAAGAATAGGTGCTCGATTAATAGTTGAACCCACTTCTCAAGTCCATAGTGGTATTTCTGTTTTTATTCAGAAGGTGGTGTTTCCCCATAGATTCTACATAAATGTTCCAGACAGGAAATGTCAAGTATATTACTAAATAAAATGTATTACCAAATAAAGCCCCCATCCCTCTATGATTTTAATGTGAGCAGAATTCCTGGCCTTCCTGTTGATGAAGAAATGGTAGCCACAGGCGATTTCTGGTCTAAGATCAGAAACAGATTTGGGAAAATACATTTGCTTCTCCTTCAAAATCCTGTAAATGGAACCCAAAACCAAGTGCAAGAAATCTACACGAGTCATCAGCACTTTCTCCAGTGCTGCCAGAAACCAGCATTTTGATGTCACGCAGTGCCAGCTGACTAACTAGGAGAGCCAGCTCCAGGAAGGGTTTGGCTGGTCGGATTGAAAAGGGTTTTTTATTTATGGTTATAGTTGCTTTTGAATAAAAGAAGTTAGAATTTGGCCTCATAGGCTTTTTTTTTTTTTTTTTAAAGAAAGGGTTCTGTTAGAATTTTGCAGTGTGTGCATGCATTACCTATTAAAAATAGTCAATAGAATTTTTAAAAGGGGGGAAAAAAACAAAGGGTGGCTTATAAGTGTAAAACTTGGTCCTCCATGAAGTGGGGAGTTTGTTTTGTTTGCTTGAGCGATCCTAAGCAGAGAGGTTAGGGAATTATAATGAGGGTAAAATGACACCATCTGGAAAAAGGTTTGGGAACTATTATTGAACCCAGAAAGTCTAATTATTTCCCTTTTAATATCTGGGCAACAAAGCTTTTTTCATTCAGGTGAGGTTAGAATGAACTTTACGAAGTTTATCCCCTAAGAGTAAAATATATTTCTATTCAAAACACAGAGAGCCAAGAGTCGCTTGGATATCCGAGGCTGGAAGGAACTGGAGCTCACGATAGCCTCCAGGTGGGGTATTCCTTCCTCGGAAGCAGATGGTTGGAGCAGAAAGAGGACAGAATTTGGAGTTAATACAATGGATGTGAATCTGGGGCTGTCATTTACTTGTGAGACCTTGTGCCCGTTATACATACAATCCCTGAGTTATTCTAGATGAGCTGCCTCATCAGTGGAATGAAGACAATGACATCCATCATACTTACGTGGCGTTCAGTTCATAAAGATTCCCTTTCTTTCTGATATGGTCACTCCTTTAGAATCCATAAGCCTTTAGCAGACTTTAAAAAAAAATGGCCCAATGATTTTTAAAAAATCAAATCCAGGAACTTGAATAATCTCCCTAACTTTTAAAATAGCTTGTAAATGCATTTCACATTGGAGTTTGCCTGCTTGGTGGGCTTCTGTGTGTGGGATGTGGGGGTGGGAAGAGAGAGGGAGTGTCCTGATTAGCGTTCTTATAAATAACAAGAGGTTCAATAAGCTCTTTGTATGTAACACATGCAGTATTTGGCAACTAATAAGCATTCAGTGTAAGGTAAGACCCACCCCTGCTTCCTAAATTCATTAGAAAACTCTAGTACTTTCCCATCTGGTTGAGAAGTTCTTATTGCAGAGATTTGGACAAAAATAAAATAAGAAAGAGGGCCCCGCTGTGTTGGTATGCCATAGAGGAATTACTACGGTAATTAGTAGCTGTAGAGTGTTTACCTGTTTAAAGCAGGCTTCCACCAGATTTGGAGGGAACATATTCCTGCAAAGAAAATAACAGTCACTGGAAAATTTTTCCAAATAATAAGTTAACGCCTCAAATACGCTTTCATTCTGCCTAAGGGAAAGGCTGCATTGAACTAAGCAGCAAATGGAAAAAGAGAAAGATTTTGGTGGGTTTTATGACTTAAAATGCGACATATGATCATCCCTAAGTGTGGCCCACGTAGTTCATATTTTTCAGGGAAGTCCCAAATGTAACTCACCTGTCCTCTTGTCAGACAATGGGATTCTTCGTTCAGACATTATATCATCAAAACCCTGTTCCTTGGAAGAATCAAAGTGAGAATAGAAATGCCTTTTGTCACAAGTATTCTGGTTAATTGCAGTTATTACTTAGTAATGGCCATTTTGGTATGGTGCCATGTCATGGTCAGACTGTGGAATTTTGTTCTCCAAGAGTTCCTCCTAGAGGTCCCCTGGGGGATGGGACATTGGCACTGAATTGCTGGAGCTTCTGAGGCCCTTCTGTTGACTAATGGGAGGGAGGACCACAAAATTTGACCCTGAGGCCTCTGTGGTAAGATTTGTCACTTCCTCCGAGCAGTGTTTGAATTTATGGCAGAGAGAAGACAGGAGCAACACACTAGCTGAGGAATCTCTAACCAGATGCATGACCTTGGCCAAGTCATGGCACCCATTTAGGTCTCAGGGACTCATCAATTGGTTTAAACTATGATAAGCGCCCCAAGATTGAAGACTGTGGGAGAAGGAGACATGGTCCGGGCAGCTGTAGAGTCTGAGATTGTAGCAGTTGTATGCTGTCAAAGTCATATTTGAAGGTTATACATTCTTATCCTTTTTTTCATACTGCCTAGACCATCCTGTTTCCTATCCCTTCGCATCTACACTGTATGGCTCTGCTTCTATAAACCTCAAGAGAAATGTAAGTTCAGGAGATTGTAGGATGAATGTTTAAGCCACGTGATTGGGTGGGGACAGGTTAGTCATATAGTTACCACTGCAGCCAGGAAGGGCAGAACATATGTTACTCTGATGGATCCACCAGATTGGGAATGACAAGATCCCAACAGTTCAAACAAGGAATAGAAATTGTACTGAAAGAGAATATATAAAATACTTCTAATTCAAACTACCTCAGGATCAATAGTTGTGAAAAAAATGGTGAAAAGCCTTAATTAACTGTATGGACTAAATTAGAGATAGCTATTGGGTGACAACTTGATATGAAATTTCATAGGGTAGCTTGTTATCTTCAGATCTTTGCAATTAACTCCCTGAACAAGACTTTCAAGAAGAGGCCCTGTGGGGCTAGGTCATGCTTACATACAGATGGTACAAAGTCACCCATAGTAGGAATTGAGAAGAATGGCCAAAGAGGCCCTTTGTTCCCCAACTCTCTGTTGAATCTACCTGTCACAGACCCGGTTGCTGAGTTGGCATATGAAATAAAATCTCTAGGAGGTGTTTTTTTCAGATGATCAATGGGGATCCCCATTGGGCTGGTATCTAGGATTGGTAAATCAGTTACTTTGCCAATAAGTTTGTAAGGAAGGGAGGAAAGGACTAGGTTTGGGGTCGATAGTCTAGGTGGGGCTACATGGTGGGTGGGGGATGCTAAGCAGGTGGGAATTTAGAGGCCTGTGCTGGGCTATCTTCCATTCGCCCTTCTAGATCCACTCTCCATGCTGCTCTGTGCCCTGGGAGGCTGACCCAGGACTATAGCACATGGGTTTTCTTACGGCTTCCTGTTGGGTTTGTCCAGGGGGGACACTCTGAAAGATCAGAGTAGGAAAGAGAGAAGTGGATGTTCATGTTCTTCCAGCTCTCTCTCTAACAGGTTGGGCAGCAGCTCCCTCCCTCCACACTAGAGCTATAGCTCCTCTCCCAAGTCCACAGCTCTTCCTGAGTCCCGGTAACAGCTCCTGCCTTTATCCCTCAGACTAGAGGCAGTAACAAAACATCTTCCTGTTGCTGTTGGTCCCCTGGTGCCCCACCGTCCCTCGTAAGTTCCCTTAACTGTGCCTGCACCAGTGCAAGCCCTTTTCAATGATCCTTTGGAAAATGCCATATGCTTCCTGCCAGGGCCTGACTGATGCAAGGGTAGAGAGAGCAAGCAGGGGGTTCCAGGATTAAACTTGGACATAGGTCATAGTTCCATGTAAGACCAACTCGATCACCAAGTTTGTTTCAATGTTAGATAAGACTCAGTTATAATCAGTGTGTGGTTAGTGCATAAAACAATGCTAAAGAAGTCATCCTTAACCTTTTATCACTGCTCGGCCAACTCCTTTCTCATAAACAGTACAAGAAAAAAAAAAGACCTTGAAATAGGAATGACTAGATGATCTCTAAAGTCCCTTTTGGAAAGAAATGGTTATGTGTAATGAATGATAATACCGATCACAGGTTCTGAATTAGAAGTGTCCAATAAACAGGCTACACTTGAATAAAAGCTAGCCTTAAAAAACACGACTTGAGAGAAGTAAAGAATTATTAACGTTCCAAGGGGAGCTGCAGGGCTGAGAGGGGAACTGAGTGATCAGATTTAAATCCTAAAAGCAAGGCTCTCAAAATCCATCTATGTCCACTCCTTGCTCTTCTTACCTCTTCCTCCTAAGACGGAATATGGATCCTAACTTTAAGTTCTGTTAGAACAAAGTACAGATGTGACCATTTTAAGCCCAGCAAGGCGGGTTCATTTGGATCCCACTTTCAGGGCTTGATTAGCTCCCCCAAACAAGAGGGGTTGGGTGGTCAGAATGTACCCGAGGGGACGGGCTCGTGAGGACGTACCTGATCAAGTCCAGGAAGGCATCTGCAGCTGTCACTTGTATAACCTTGCCTTCTCGGTGCATGTTCTCCTTCGTGCCCTTCCCAGGATGGATGATGATGACAATGATTATGCCAATCACCACGGCAATGATGGTCGTAGTCATGTAATAGACGACAGCTCGCATTCCCATCTTCCCCGACGCCTTTCTATCTAGAGCCGCCATTCCTGGTGAAGGTAAACAGAAGGAGATTTCAGGACGTCAGTCCAGGGGATTCTCCAGCGAAAGGGAAGGGGAACAGTATTTCCTTCTACACCTCCCTACACTCATCCCACCCGGCAATGGGATGTCATACATGTTATGAGAACTTGGAGCCAAATTTAATCAGGGCATCTCAGAGGGGAAAAGCCACAGAATGGCTAAGCACCAGCTGCTCCGCAAACACACCATCACCCGTTTTCTGCCTCAAGAGTTGATTTCACGTGTCTCTCGAATGATTTGAAAAAGCAGTAAAATTCTTTCCTCCGTTACCACTACCATTGCACCAACCACTAGTAGTTGGAGAAGCTGAGTGTGAATAGTAAGTAGTATGTTGTGTGTGTGTACATGTATGTGTTCATGGATGAAGAGAGACTTACATTTTCAGGCAGGATAATCTAAGCATTTCTCAAATCCAAGCACTGTGGTGACTCACACAGATTAACTGCCATTAAATTTTTATTATTTTTTAAAAAATACATTTTTATTGATTTCAGAGAGGAAGGGAGAGGCAGAGAGAAATAGAAACGTCAAATCCCCACACACCCGCTACTGGGGATGTGCCTGCAACCAAGGTACATGCCCTTGACCGGAATTGAACCTGGGACCCTTGAGTCTGCAGGCCTATGAGCTATCCATTGAGCCAAACCGGTTAGGGCGGGGTTCTCACTTTTGGACCCTGCTTTCCATCACCTTGTTCCACAGGCCTGGAGCACCTCATGTCATGTTAAACATTCTTCTCACTTTCAGGACATGTTCACAGTTTACCTCAGGCAAGGTGTTATCTTAGGAGGCGTGACTTTTAAGGTTTCCTGTCAAGCGGATCATATCTTGATGCCTCTCTGGATGGAAAAAACAATGCAAAGGACCCCAAAATCTTAAAAGATACGATTATGGGCTCTTCTGTTTCATTAGCTATTTTCTTCCTTCTTACTTTTTCCTCCCATTACAACAGTAAAATCCAGTTATAGGCTAATGCCAGTGGTCGGTAAACTGCGGCTCGTGAGCCACATGCGGCTCTTTGGCCCCTTGAGTGTGGCTCTTCCACAAAATACCACAGCCTGGGCGAGTCTATTTTGAAGAATTGGCATTAGAAGAAGTTTAAGTTTAAAAAATTTGGCTCTGAAAAGAAATTTCAATCGCTGTACTGTTGATATTTGGCTCTGTTGACTAATGAGTTTGCCGACCACTGGGCTAATCCAATTATAGTTCATTGTGCTATTTAAAATGGTGTTTCTAGAAATACATGAAAAGGTTATATTATAATTAAATAATCAGTATCAGATGCTAACATTTAGGTAGTGACCTGTTCATACCAAAATAGTTAGAGTAAGGTAAAGTATGAAAAAATCATATCCATAATTGCCAGATAACTGGCTGGGTTTGCCCCCCAATTTTTTTTTTTTTTAAATATATTTTATTGATATTTTACAGAGAGGAAGGGAGAGGGATAGAGAGCTAGAAACATCGATGAGAGAGAAACATCGATCAGCTGCCTCCTGCACACTCCCCACTGGGGATGTGCCCGCAACCACAGTACATGCCCTTGACCGGAATCGAACCTGGGACCCTTGAGTCCGCAGGCCGACGCTCTATCCACTGAGCCAAACCGGTTTCGGCCCCAAATTTTAATACAATGGTAATGAGCTTGTGTGGGAATTGAAGCCAGGAACTTCCGTTTATAATTTCATTTGTATTTGAATCATATCACTTACACTTCCCATAGTAAGCACTTGCTTAGCACCTGACATATTCTTATTTCTAACCACAACCTATAAGGCAGATTAAAAGACAATTAGGTAACTCTCTGAGGCCTTAGTTAACACCAAGGGAAATGGAGTGGGAATGTGAACCCAGATCTTATGTGGCTGAGTTTACTGTACCCTCTGCCCCTGAAAAAACCAATTACAGCTCCCACAGACCAGGAGGCCAACCCTGGCGTTAGTGTTTGAACTTGGCTTCTTGAATCCTTGCCCTAGGGGTAAGTATCCGTTTATGGGGAGGACGCTACTTCGACACTTCAGCATTAAAAATGAGCTAATCTGTCTTCAGAGTATCCCATGCCCCATTTCATCCTCAGGTCTGAACCACATCTCAGACATATCCTGACTTCCCTCTGCGTCCAATACTTCCCGTCAGGAGGGGCCCTCTCTCCTTCCCACTGGCTGAGCTCGTCACCAGGGAGGCCTGCGGCTCTCCGGCCGGCGAGTGGCATGGACACAATAAGCTGCACATCTCTGCCGGGAGGACCAGGCAGCAGCACGTTCCTCCTGCGAGACGCGCTCTTTCCCTCCCGCCTTGTGCTCTGTGGGCCGGTCCATCCCCACACCATCTCTTCTCGGCGGCTCCTGCCCACTGCTCCCGACCTAGAGCCGTTCTGAGAGAGCTGGGTGTTGTAGGCCGCAGTCACTTTGAAAAGACAGGAATGGAAGAGAGTTTCTTTTCTTCTTCTTTTTTTTTAAAAATATATTTTGTTGATTTTTTACAGAGAGGAAGGAAGAGGGATAGAGAGTTAGAAACATCGATGAGAGAGAAACATCGATCAGCTGCCTCCTGCACACCCGCCACCGGGGATGTGCCCGCAACCCAGGTACATGCCCCTGACCGGAATCGAACCCAGGACCCTTCAGAGTCTGTGTACCAGACGCTCTATCCACTGAGCCAAACCGGTCAGGGCTGGAAGAGAGTTTCTTGATGCAAAAGGGCTCATATGCATTTGCCTTTTTATTGACGAAGACAGTCTTTTGGCAATCAGTTCGGTACAACAGATGTACACCAAATTCATGGCTTTTTGGGGGTGGAGATGGGGAAGTGTTTCATAAATATATACGTGGAAGTCTGCAAGTCTATACTTTAAGTCAGATTTCTTCTGACATAATATTTAGTATAGCTTCTTGGATAAATGAAATATGTATTCAGCCAAGTATTAAAGAATAATACATAGATATAATAAAGAGCTAATATGCTAATTAGACCAGACGGCAGAATGACCATCCGGACGACCTTCGGATGAAGCCGGGGCTGCAAGGGCCAAGCCCCTTGCATGAATTTCGTGCATCGGGCCTCTAGTACATAAATAATGTCAAGTTCCCAAGGCCCTGTTATTTGTATGGATTTTATTCTCCCTCTGCTAGGAACCTATGCCCTACACATCAGTGTGTCTCGCTGTGTGTCCTCCAATGCTTCCTGTCCCTGGCTTTGAGACATGAAATCTAATGAAGGCGCCGTCTGTTATGAACTGTCTTTCTCATCCTCACTGCATTCCAGCACTCGTGCAGGGCCATTGGATCGGGCCCAGAAACAACGGAAGAGGGGGGATGGCAGCTGCTGGTTCCAGAATATGGTTCCGTTTCCGTTTTTATTTTATTTTAGATGTATTCCTTCTCCACGGTGGGCTTCTCAAACGCCCATCTGATGAAAGCCGCCTGTTCTCAGCCCTCCTAGCATTTTAAGATAGGCAGACGCACAGCAAGGGGCTCAGGAGTAAGCTCTAGCAAGTACCATATTCATTTGTATATAAGGTGATGTCTTTTTTTTTTTCTTTTAAATAAGAAAGTTGAACTCTAAAAATACAATACACTTTACAGCTACAGATCGAAAACTGGGGTCTTGTGTCCTAAAGCAGCAGCCCAATGCTGGAGCAAGTGCACACGGGACCCCTCTGGAAGGTGAGTGAGCAAGAGGGCACAAGAGCTCAGAGGAAAGGCAGTGCGGGCTCCGGGGGTGGTGGGGGGAGGGTGGGGCATGAAACAAATCCCATGGAATCGCTGCCTATAGCGTATTCTTCTTTTCCCTGAAGTATCTCCTTCTGGACTCCTTATAGACTAGATGGTAAAATAATAAAAAAGTAAAGTTCTACGATTCTATGCGTCTGGTACACAAGGCGAATCTCTAAAAGTTAGGTTAGAAATTGTTGGGAATAAGTGATTGTATCTCATCTCAATTTTGAATCACAATTTATAAGCAGGTTATAGCCTCTGGGCTTAATCTAAAAGGCAATATTTCAAGTTACTTCCACCCAATGGCTGGCAATTTTAGAAGCACATTCTTTTTTAAAAAATTATGTCATAGTGATAAAGAGTTCAGGCTCTGAGGTTAGGCTACTTGGGTCCCGCTACGGGCCCTGGTACTGTACGACCTCTGTAACCCTCAGTTAAGCTGTGTGTGTGTGTGTGTGTGTGTGCATGTGCGTGTGTGTGTGTGTGTGTGTGTGTGTGCGTGTGCGTGTGTGTAGGAGTGTAGCCAGGTCACAGTGTAAATACATTTATATTTTATTTGTCGGTTCTGGTAAACAAAAAGAAAAGTTTGCGAACACGGATATATACCCCATCAGTTAATAGTAGAGGCTTTGAAAAGGAATAAAGGAATATGAGCTCTGTCTGGTCTTTCTAGCATCTTCTCTTCCTATGACCTTGGGTGCTCAGCACAGCCAAGAGGCCGCCTTACTGCATCTCACTAGTGTAGACCCAAGATGCACGTGCTGACCTCTGGTATCTAGTCGATTCATCTGAGCAGAAATTCTGTGAACATTGTAACAAGGGAAAAAAATTTAGAAAAGGTTTGCTTCCTGGAATTTTGGGTAATCGGTGATTCTTCGTGAAGAGAGTTAAAGCGATGTCCACAAAGAGTTGAGAACGATTTTTGTGGCATTCACAATTAAGCACAAATACTTGCACATTGTCCAAGGCTTCCTTCCTGCTGTGGATGTTTCTAGCATCACAGACCTTGACATTTCATCGGCCTCTAACACCTCTTGTTTTATGAGGTTATATTGCAATGACCGGGAAGCCTCCTTACAAACTCACTGCTTGAGTTGGTCAGGCAAATTGTCAGACAAATTGATTTTTTTAATCTGACGCTTCAAACTTGTCAACAAAAGTCTTCCCTCTAGTGCCAGCGTTCGCTAGTGAAAAGAAGCGGGGTGGGGAAGGTGAAGGGAAACGTTCTCTTTTGGAAGATGGTTAATAAAAACATCAGTGGAGCGGACAGTCGTATTTGTGGCAGAAAAAGTCCCATTAATCACTTTTTATCCTCACTCTGGAAGGACTAAGCAGACGCTCCCTTTTCCCTGGCTCCAGGCGTCCTTTGAAAATGAGCTCTCCTACAGGGAGGCAGAGAGGGGAGAATGCCGTCCAAAGTCAACTGCTGGTACCTCCAAAGCAAGGAGCTTCACCTTAACCTCCGGGTGGGACTGCTTCTTGGGGTCACCGGCCGCTGAGGTCCTCGGAGCGCCCGGCTTTGCTTTTACCCACACCAGCCTTCACCCGTCAGCCCTCATCACAGCCGGACAGAGCCGTGCAGCGGGCCCAGCCATCAGCCCAGCAGTGCGCCTGCCGGACAGCCCGCACAGGCCTTCGTCCTCCTCCTTCCTCTTCCTCGCAGCCAGCTCCCAGCCCAGGCCCCGCGCAGGAGGCCGGCTCTGAAATGCCCTCTCCCAGGCCACAGCTGCCCGCAAGCCCGCTGAGCGGTGGCTTAGATGCCCCTGGACCCCGCACTTCAGCCCGTCCTTCGCTCACGGCATCGGAATGCGCCGCACAAGATGCTTTTCTGAAGAGGAGCCGGGCGTGAGTCTCTTCTTTATGTGCGCTCAGCGGAGCAAGAGGGAGAGGCGAGCGGGCCAGGAGGAGCTGGCAGTCCCGATTAGCAACAGCTGCCAGCCGGGGACCAGGACCCTTTCTTCGGTTCCCTCATTGTAACGCCGCACAAAGGAGCCACTGTCCTCCTGCCAAGGCTCAGGAGCCCGGGACCACGGACAACAGCAGCGACAATGGCGGCTTGGGCAGCGGGGCGAGGGGCCCAGCGGACCGGCTCTTGCTGTGCCTGGGGAGCCTGGCTCTGGAAGGAGAAATCTGTGGGCAGACACGCCAGCCTGCGGTGGGCCAGCCCCCAGCACCCACAGGAGCGGCGACCTCCATGGGACAGAGAGGGGACTTCCTTCACAGTAGGCAGAGCGCGTGGAGAGCAGCAAATTGCTGTGATTTAATGAGAGGAAGTTCTTGGCGGGCCAGGGGCCTTACCCCCACTTCCTTTCTCCCCCAGAGAATCACGATTTTCAACCGGGCACGGGAGGAGGTGTTTGTCATCTCCTGAAGGAAGAGCCCCTTTGGCTTGGCATTGTGTTTCTTGCCGTGGAAAAGGCCTTTATGTCCCGGGTCCTGAGGGACCTTAGGAAGATGACGATTGAGACAGCATGTCCTAGCCGCGGGATGCCGAAGGGACCGGACTCTCCCGCTGGGCCGACCTGTTCAGAGCTCAGCAAAAGGCGCCGCAGGCGGACTGCAGAACGTGGTCTGTCTCACAGAGGGAAAGCCTCATAGCAACTCAAAGCAACGTATGGACACTAAAAACCCATGAGGCCCGGCTAGTGTGGCTCAGTGGTTGAGTGTCGATCTATGAACCAGGAGGTCACGGTCAGGGCACATGCCTGGGTTGCAGGCTCGATCCCTGGTACGGGGTGTGCAGGAGGCAGCTGATCCATGATTCTCTCATTGATGTTTCTATCTCTCTTTCCCTCACCCTTGCTCTCTGAAATCAATAATAAAAAAAAATTACACACACACACACCCCAATGCAGCCTGGCCCTGATTCCCAGAGGAGCTAAAGCAGAGATTCCTGGGGCCAAAGGACGTGCACACACTGTGTGACCCTATGTCTGCCTCCACCCCCAATTTTTTGCCACCAAAAGATCATGGAAGCAGAACCAACCTGACAACTCTGAGTGAACTGAGGTTACGATTGTTGCCTGAAACTGAAATGGACATATTTTTAAAGACATATCCTATCCTATATAATAAAACTCTAACATGCAAATCGACCGGATGGTGGAACGACCAGTCGCTATGATGTGCACTGACCACCAGGGGGCAGACGCTCAATGCAGGAGCTGTCCCCTGGTGGTCAGTGTGCTCCCACAGGGGGAGCACCGCTCAGCCAGAAGCTGGGCTCACGGCTGGTGAGCGCAGTGGCAGTGGCGGGGGCCTCTCTCGCCTCCGAGGCAGTGCTAAGGAGCAGCGAGCCCGGCTTCTGCAGCAGGCCTAAGCTGGCAGGCGGACATCCCCCGAGGGGTCCCGGCCTGCCAGAGGATGCAAGCTGGGCTGAGGGACCCCCTCCCCCCAAGTACAACGGGCCTCTCATTTCTTATATAAAGAGAGACAAGTGAGAATAAAATGTGCTCACCACAGCTATTTTCCAAATTAAATCCAGAAAGTATTTGTATACAAGAATAAAATTTTAAAAATTTAAGTCCAAGTTTTGGCCAGTTAAGGGAGTGTGCAAAATTAAGTCTCTGAGGATAGAGTTGGAGTGGATAAGAGAAGGAAGAGAAGATTGTGGCGATAAGAGAGTTGAGACGTTGACAGGCATTGGGAGAGAGGAAGAGAAAGAGAAAGAAACGGAGACTAAAGAGCAGGAGGTATGGGGTGGAGAAAAAGTTCAGTAGGCGCTTTTATCTCAGTCGGCATATTTGTTGGGCTGTGGCCAAGAGCCCTCCTCCCTTTCAGTTCCGATTAGTTTTCTCAATATTTAAAAGTTCATCAGTTGTTCTTATCTAATCTGGAAAGGAATAGTTGCACCCACAGAGTGGGAGGTTACGCTCCCAGCCACCTGACCCAAACAATGAACACAGTATCTCTTCACAGAGTGCAAAGGACTGTGGTAAACTCGGTTGGACCCCCTCACCTCGGCCTCACTGGAGGTGAGAGAACACTCTCCCGCTGCAACAGGAAAAGCTGCATTTTTGGCCCCGACAATGGAATGGATTATTCCTGGTATATTCCACCAGCAGTAGTGCAATGTTCACAGGTCTTTCCCTTCTATAGACAGGAGTTATTTTCACATATTCTCCTTTAGTTTTGTAATATTTATGTACATAGTTTCTTTGTGAGTCTCAGCTTCATATTTAGCTTTTTTCCCCCAGGGGTATTTAGGGAATACCCCAAAAATTCTCCAAAGAAAATTAGGTGTAGTTCCTGACATCAAACTTCACTTATCCTGAATATTCTTCAGGGATCTAAGAGGGTGGCAGAGGAAGGATGTGGAAATGGCGTTTGGTTGATTTGAGACTGATGTAGCATGGATTGGATTGGTAAGATTCTTCTTTAACTTGGAATTTATGGGTAGGGTGGGTAATGATGCAGCCACCAGTGTTTGAAAACAACTAGTGGGTGGGTACATTTGAGGAATATCTGGAAACACTAAATGATAAGACAGAGAAAGAGAGCCCAGCTGGCGTGGCTCAGTGGTTGAGTGTCGACCTATGAACCAGGTCACGGTTCAATTCCCAGTCAGGGTACATGCCCAGGTTTTGGACTCGATCCCCAATCGAGTGTGCAGGAGGCAGCTGATCGATGATTCTCTCTCATCATTGATGTTTCCACTTCTCTCTCTCCCTTCCTCTCTAAAATCAACAAAAAAATATTTTTTAAAAATTAACTGCTTCTATAATTTTTTTTTCACTTATTTATGCATCACTCTACTTTCTCAATGCTCTGGCCAAAGATATGATCATTAGGGCCCTCGTGTTTTAGTGTAATAAGTAAGACTTAAAAAGATATTAGTGTGAAACAGCCCTGAACAAATAAAATTGCTTAAAATAATACAGCAGAGTATTTGGAATGAAACTGGGAAGAAAGTAGGAATATTTGTTTGTTTCCCCAAATTTGAAATTGTTAGGAAGTGGTTGAAATAACCTCCATAGTTTGCTTGGTTTGAACCCTGGCTCCCTCATGTATTAGCTTGGACTGGTCAAGATAGGTGACCTCTCAGTAAATGAGATCATAACAGTATTTACTTGATAGGGTTGCTCTGAGGATTAAATGAGTTCAATGTGTGATGGCTCAGAACAATATCTGGCACATATACATTAGCCATGACGATGGTGATGTTTTCGTTTTGTAAATAATTCTTTTAGCTCTGACGGGCTCCTTGGAACACCACTGTAAAATGTGGGAACCCGGTAAGTGTAACTGGATCCTATACTGCCAGGCACCAGGTAAGTGCTTTATCTCACTTAACCCTCCCACACAACCTGCAGGTCGGGCCCAACAATGGTCAATCCCCATCGATAGACCGGGAAACAGGGAGATTACACCACTTGCCTAGGATCACACAGCTAGTAACTGGCATTGCTGGCATTTGAACTCAAAGTCTTTCCGCCTCCAGAACCCACTGTGTAAACTCTACACCTACTGCCCTGGAGATTCTTTATAAATTAAGTCTTCTTTGCACTGGACCTGTATCAGTTGTTGATTTGAATTTCATTCACCTAATGGGGAATTCTTGCAAAAATCTGTTCAGTTCATATTTGAAAGGGCCGCCACATATCACACTAGAAAAGGATAGTGCATGTGTTAGAAAGCAAAGCAATGATGATGAGTGGCTACTGTCAAAGCACTGCGCTGCCTGGGTTGAGGTAGTCTGACATCTCATTGAACTGGAGAGTCAAGACCTGCCAGCTTTATCCAGAGGCTGATATACTCATGGAAAACCTAACGAAGAAGAAAGAAAACTCAGCAATGGATCATCACACATTGGGAGGCCGTGGGTCATTCCTAGAACCTCCAGGGCTCTTGCAGAAGCCACAGCACCCCTGCCCACATTCCCTGCAGAGCGTCGGCTTCAAACTTTCGCTCAGTCTACCCACGATGGCACTCACCTTCGCCAAGACTAGCTAGTCATTGTTGGGCAGCTTTGATTTCTTAAAAAGAATTGAAATCTGGTTTCTTATAACCCTCTTCCCCTGAGATAAATGTTTGCTTCTGGAGGAACACAGAGTAAGTCTGGTCCACATTCCCAGGGGGACACTGGTGTTCTTTTCGTCATGCTAAGCACACCTCATTTCTTCAACTGGTCATCACCTATCATTATTTCCAGATGCTCACCAATTTATAATCCCTCCCACTGCCTGCCAGTCAGTGCCTTGTGCTCCGGTCCACACCTTCTTTCTCAGCTCCATTTCCTACTAAGTCCTGCCCTACTCTTCCAGGCAGTCTAGACCTGCCTTGAGTTTCCCTGTCTCTGCATCATTGCTTTTAAGGATTCCTCTGTCCTGTGGAAATTCTACCGCTGGTCCAGCTCCTGAATTCCCACAGCACTTCTTTTGTGCTTCTTGGCTTCATCGTCTGCGTCGTTTTACAGTCATGTATGTACCTGCTGGCCTCTCTCTTTAAATGTTCAACTCCTTGAGGCGAGAGACTGGCAGTCTCTTCCCATCATTCTTCTCCACACTGGTTAGCAAACGGCCTGCCCCATACCGGAGTCCAATAAATGTGTCTTGGATTGGATTCAACACCCTCTTAGCAGCTACTCTGCTTTGTCAAAGTTGCTCCTGAATGTTCTCGGAACTAAACAAATGACTCCCAATGCAGTGTGACCGGTACAGTGAACTATTAATTCTACTGAGGAAGCACACGACTGTATTTATTCTTGTTAGCCACCACGTCCCTCTGTTGGTTCATATTGAGCTTTTAGTCCCAGGAACTGCTGCCAAGCTCAGTTGCTCCCCATCCTGCAATTGCGAAATTGCCTTTTGAATCTAAAAGCAGGAATGAATGTTTATTCCCTGCTCAATTTCATCTTGTTGGTTTCCATCCAGCATCGCAGCCTATTGAAGTAATTTTTAATCATGATCATAAACATGTGGTAGAAACTACCTTGGGGGGACTTATGTCATCTAAAAACACAATGTATAAGCGTAATAAGGAGCTAGGTCTTTAAGTTGTTGATTAAAAAAAAAAAAAAAGGAACAGAACAGGATTTTTAAAAAATTCACCAAGTACTTTACCAGGCATCTTCCCAACTTGACATGGAGCCTTAAGCCCTCAATAGGTCCAAATGTTTAGCCAGTTGAAAAATCTACTTCACTGTTTTATTAGGTTCTATTTTATTGTCAAAGGTATTACTGAAGACTCAAATATTTTCAGAATAATGAGAACAAACTGTATCAGGAATTCTACAGCAAAATGTCATTATAGGAAGTATTTAAAAAATAGAAAGAGATTCCTCGCAGTCCATGGTCTGGGAGTTCACCTGCATCTACTCAGCCCTCATCCTGCAGGATGATGAAGTGAGGGTCGGGGGGAATAAGATCCACGCCCTCGTTAAAGCGGCCAATGTAAATGTGAGCCTTTCTGGCCAAGCTTGTCTGCAAAGTCTCTGGCCAATGTCAGCATCAGGAGCCTCCTCTGTGATGAAGGAGCTGGTGGACCTGCCCAGCAGCTGGGGCTGCACCAGCAGGAGGTTCTGTCCCCTCCACCCCAGCCGAAGAATCTGAGGAATCTGAGGATGACATAGGCTTTTGGTCTTTTTGACTAAACCTCTTTTGTAACACGTTCAATAAAAAGCTGAACTCTAAAAAAAAAAAAAAAAAGTAATGCCTTTAATTCATCTTTACTCCTTCCGCAATACCCTATTCAGCTTATGGCTTTCCAGGTTCTAGTTCTTCAACTATAAATACACACGATGGTCTCTATTTATTTCCATATGCCCAGTGGCTTTCACAGTAGAGACTCAATAGATATTTGGAGAATAGAGGGTGAATGACAAAGTCTGCAGATTCAGCGGGTGAGACTAATTAAGCAACTGTACCCAACTCACATATCCATGGCTTCTTTATGTAACATCTGCTACAACAAGAGCTCATCACCACAACTAGTGCTGGGATACAAGTATACTAACAGTGGCTCCCACCCTCAAAAAGTTCTTTAGTTGAGTAAAGAAGTCATGTTCTCACCAAATAACCGAATGTTCAACCACACACGGCATAAATTAAGTGTACAAGTGTGAGAAAATTGTGGATCATACTTTGCTCATGTGGAGAATAGGCTTTTTTAAAAAATTTAATAAATCTTTATTGTTCAGATTATTACAATTGTTCCTCTTTTTCCCCCCCCATAGCTCCCCTCCACCCAGTTCCCACCCCACCCTCTGCCTTTACCTCCCCGCCACTGTCTTCATCCATAGGTGTATGATTTTTGTCCAGTCTCTTCCCGCACCCCCCATACCCCTTTCCCCCCCGAGAATTGTCAGTCCACTCCCTTTCTATGCCCCTGATTCTATTATATTCACCAGTTTATTCTGTTCATCAGATTTTTTATTCACTTGATTTTTAGATTTTTAGATAGACATGTATTTGTTGTTCATAATTTTTATCTTTATCTTTTTCTTCTTCTTCCTCTTCTTAAAGAATACCTTTCAGCATTCCATATAATACTGGTTTGGCAGTGATGAACTCCTTTAGCTTTTTCTTATCTGTGAAGCTCTTTATCTGACCTTCAATTCTGAATGATAGCTTTGCTGGGTAGAGTAATCTTGGTTGTAGGTTCTTGCTATTCATCACTTTGAATATTTCTTGCCACTCCCATCTGGCCTGCATAGTTTCTGTTGAGAAATCAGCTGACATCGTATGGGTGCTCCCTTGTAGGTAATTAACAGTTTTTCTCTTGCTGCTTTTAATGTTCTCTCTTTGTCTTTTGCTCTTGGCATTTTAATTATGATGTGTCTTGGTGTGGTCCTCTTTGGATTCCTTTTGTTTGGGGTTCTGTGTGCTTCTTGGACTTGTAAGTCTATTTCTTTCACCAGGTAGGGGAAGTTTGCGGTCATTATTTCTTCAAATAGGTTTTCAGTATCTTGCTCTCTCTCTTCTTCTGGCACCCCCATAATTCGGATGTTGGTACACTTGAGGTTGTCCCAGAGGCTCCTTACACTATCTTCATATTTTTGGATTCTTTTTTCTTTTCCGGTTGAGTGTTTTTTGCTTCTTTGTATTTCAAATCTTTGACTTGATTCTTGTGGTCCTCTAGTCTGCTGTTAGGTCTCTGTATAATATTTTTTATTTCAGTCAGTGTATGTTTAATTTCTAGTTGGTCCTTTATCATATCCTAGAGGGTCTCGCTAAATTTATCGGCTTTTTCTAGAAAATTCTTGAAAAACCTTGTAACCGTGGTTTTGAATTCTATATCCAGTCGTTTGCTTTCCTCCATTTCTTTCATTTGTGATCTGTTTCTTTGTCTCTGCATTTTCGTTGTTTCCCTGAGTTGGTAGAGTAGCTTTGTGTGGTAGGTGTCCTATAGGGCCCAGTGGCTCAGCCTCCCCCAGTTACCTGAGGTGGACACTTTTGGTGCACCCCTTTGTGGACTGTGTGCACAGCCTTGTTGTAGTTAAGTCTTGATTGTTGTTGGTATCACTGGGAAGAATTGACCTCCAGGCCAATTGGCTGTGAGGATCAGCTGTATCTATGCTGGGAGAACTTCTGTGCTGGAGACACCCTTATGAGACAAGACTTGCAAAATTGCAAAAGCCTCTGTGCTCAGCTTGGATGGAGTGGAGTCTCAGGGCGGAGCAGACAGCCTTGGCTTCCTGTCAGCCCTGCCCTATGAGGCCCCTGGGTCTCAGTGTCCCTTGGTAATCGCTGCAAGCACCTCTGAGAGAGAGCCGCCCTCAAGTTTCACCTGCTGTCAGACAGTCCAGTTTCTCCCCGAATGAGTCTGGGTTCCCAGAAACTCTCCCAGAACTGGAGTTCAACCCAGTTGGGACTTCTGTCTCCCTCCCATTTTAGAAAGCCAGCCGCGCACTCAGCCGCCCGTGCACTTAGCAGTCAGTCCTCTCTGCGCACATGCGCCTCTGGACCTCTGCCTTCTGCAGCTCCCCTGAGTCTCCATGTAATTTCTCTTTTCCTGACAGTCCAGATTCCCCCCAAATGAGTCTGGGTTCCCAGAATCTCAACCAGGACTGGAGTTCAGCGCAGTTGGGAACTTACATCTCCCTCCCACTTGGGAAAGCCAGCCAAGCACTCAGCCGCCCATGCACTCAGCTGCCCGTCCTCTCTGTGCGCGCACGTCTCTGTACCACAGCCTTTTGCAGCTCCTCTAATTCTCAATGTGCTTTCCTCTTTCCTTCTAGTTGTAGGATTTCCACTCAGCCAGCCTTCCTGTGGTTCTGGATGGTGTCCATTTTGTCTTTTAGTTGTAGTTTTGATATTGTTGTGCGAGGCAGCAGTTTAGGTGTTTACCTATGCCACCATCTTGGTTTCTCTCCGAGAATAAGCTTTTTATCAGAGGTGTAAATTAAGGCAACAGATGCACTTTTGCATTATAAACTGATCCCGTACAAATGGTGTCGAGGACACACCACATTAGGGGTTGCATGGCCTTACAGAGAGAGGGGGCTTTAGTGACAAACAGATCTGAGTGTGAATTCCGACTCAGCACTTGCTGGCAGGGAGACTTTGGGAAGCTTCCTGGTCTGTAAAACACAGATAATAACGATGTAGCAGAAGGGATAACAAGTATGTCTGTTCAATGACCAGCCTGTCTTTTATGCTTAATAACTGCTAGCAGTTCTCATGCAGGTGAAATTAAAAAATGTCACGGACCAATCAAAGAATAAATTATCTGTAATCAAGATGATCATTTTGCTACTTTAAGGGGGAAGAGAGTAACACAATCAGAATGGCAACACCCATGTTCTCAGACACGGACAGCGAATTATTGAGTTACCATGTGCCAGGTTCTGTCCCAGGCTCAGTGAGCCACGTGGCGTTGTTTCTAACTTGCACACATCTGACTGCTAGGGAACCTTGACTGTAGAGACCATGATCCCACACAGGGGATCTGCAAACACCCTTGGAAACCAACTCTGTTATCAAAAAGCCAGAATTAAATGCCTAAAACTGGGGCTTAGCCATGGCTGAGGAGCTCCAGGTTCGGAGAGGAAGGCCACGAAACAAGTTCAATCATGTACAGAATGACACCAGTGGCTCGTGGTGAGGCGTGGCCGAAGGAAAGCTTCCCCACGGCCCTCTGCAAAGCACTTTCAAGCTGCTTTAACACACCAACTCGAAACTGGTTCCGTTTACGACAAATGAAGTTCTCCCAATCTTGCAAGGTCATGAGCTTTCTCGGCAAATGGTTTTTTTTGTTCTAACGCAGAAAAATATAGTGACTTCGATTGTTTCCTCAGGGTCATCTCCTAGCAGTTTTCTGGTCTAGAAACACTGACAAGCTGCCACGAGCGTGACTTAGGGAGGAGCCAGTCGGCAGAAAGGAGGTGAACGGACAAGCAACACGATCTGAAACAGGCTACCAATTAGTAGAGAGCCAAGGCTTGGTCAAGGAGAACGCCATCCGCCGACCTGGCCAAGATGAGGAAATGATCCTCCCCAGATGGACCCCAGATGCCCAAGCGAGAAAGGCCTCACACCTGATACTCTCCCGCAAGGAAGCCAGAGGCCTTTACACTTGATGCTGACAGTGCCGAAGTGCAGCCGGAGTGGCAGCCATCACTCACATGGGGGCAGCGCCTACCGTTGACCTCACCACCCACAGCCATGGCTGCCACGAGCTCCCTTTGGGGTCCCCATCTGGCACGGATGATAAGTGTTCTATTGCTACCATGACTATTATTTCCACTCCATAAAAGAACCTTGAGTGCCGGAGCAACTTCCCCCAGAGCTAGTCAGTGCTGCAACTGTACAGAAAGGAATCCGGGAAGTGTGTGTTCTTGACCCAAACAGGGGTTCGCACAGGCACCTGCAGCCAGAGCGAGCCTCTGCTTCTCTGGCCACACGCTCTGCACTACCAGGCCCGCCCCTCTTCCACTTCAGCGGGAAACATCTCGTCTCCCCGCAGAGGAGGGAGATCCGGGGCTGGAGTCCATGTTTAAGAGATTTGAGACCCCCTTCCTCAGCACCCAGCACCCTGCCTGGAGGGGCGCCATACTGAATGAATGAATGACCTCAACTAGGCAACAGTGATCATGCGTGACCCAGAGGCCCGTGCTGTGAGGACACGGAAGGGAACGAAGCTCGAAAACACACGGCCGGTGCCGTCAGGGAAAGCACAGAGCTGTGCAAGGCCTGCCTGGGAAAACGAAGGACGTGCCCCTGAGGACCGTACCCCGTCTTAGGAAGCCAGTGCCCCTGTGAATGCCTCAGGAACGCCATGGAGTAACCCTCACACGAGCAGAAATGTCAAGTACTTCAAGTAGGTAGGTAAACAGGATGGATAAGGGTGAGATGAATGGGAGAAGTACACAAGCTGCACAGACACGCCCCTCTCACGCTGTGAGGCCTGAGAACATTCCCACCGGCTTCTCATAACCGCTCTACGCGGACTTGCTGTTTGCACAGGGTCTGGGTGTTCCCTGCAGGGGTGTACGAGCCCCTCGGAAGCGATTCTGTCTTCTGACGGCGGAGCTGATGAGGAAGGAAACAGGAACATTTTGCCTTTTTCTTCCGTCATCACACTTGGCTCATTTGAGACAGATTTAGTGAGCACTTACTCCAGGCGTCCTCAAACTATGGCCCGCGGGCCACACGCGGCCCGCCGAGGACATGGATCCGGCCCGCCGGGTGCCGCTGCCTGTCCTGCTTAGCAGCCGACGCGTCCCGGGCCCGCAGTGCGCATAGGAATTTGTTCATAGTTTTTTTTTTTTTAAACTATAGTCCGGCCCTCCAATGGTCTGAGGGATAGTGGCCCCGTGTTTAATAAGTTTGAGGACCCCTGACTTACTCTATGCCTGGCCCAGGGCCGTGGCTGGAACCACAACCCCGCGCTTGCTCTCCATGCTGGGCCTGTGGGGAGCACAGTGGTGGGCGGGCACAGCAGTGTGGGGTGAGCCACACTCGGGGGGTGGCGCAGGAGAAGAGGGGGAGTGTGGGGAACGGTAATGACCTATACACGCGAGTTCCGGCAGCACCCGGCTTGGCGGTCAGGGGCAATGGAAAAGCGCATGCAGAGAGCAGGAGCCAAAAGCGGTGCCAACAATTTACAATAGCTAAGATTTGGAAACAGCATAGTGCCCGTCAGCAGATGACTGGATCAGAAAACTATGGCACATCTACACAATGGAATACTATGCTGCCACAAAAAAGAAGGAATTCTTACCATTTGTAGGAACCTGGATGGAATTAGAGAACATTATGCTAAGTGAAATAAGCCAGGTAATGAAAGAAAAATACCACATGATCTCACTCATTTGGGGATAATGAAAAACATTATAAACTGGTGAACAAAAAGATAGATACAGAGGCAGTAAAGCATCAAACAGACTGTCAAATTACAGCGGGAAGGTTAGGGAGAGGTGGGGGAGATAAGAGATCAACTGAAGGACTTGTATGCATGTATATAAGAGTAACCAACGGATGCAAAACATTGGGGGGGTGAGGGCATGTATGGGAGTGGGGTGGGGGGGCAATGGTAAGATATGTACACATAGAATACCTTAATAAAAAAATATATAAAAGAAAAAAAATTTAAAGACCATAGTAAAAATAAAATGTTCATTTTAGAAACAAACAAACAAAAAAACCAAAAAAAAGAGGTGCCAAGAAGGATGCGGCCGAGCATGCCTACCGGACTGGACTCTGCGAGCCGAGGGCTGCGCGGGGTGGCGTCAGAGCCGATACACGGGCTGGGGGAGCTGGAGGGGAAACGTGGGGGCGGCGGGCACACGTTTATGCGAACACGGGAACACGTCCAAGGCACAGAGGCTGGTGACCTTTCCATTACGAGACGCGAAATTGCCCCAAATTTGAAAACGAGCGCCCCTCGCCAGGCTGCCGAACACCTCGCATCTGTTCTCATTTATTACGAACCACGGCCTCCGAGGCGCGGAGGAATTGCAAGCAGCTGCGGGGAAGCGTGCAGCCCTCCTCGCCCAGCAGCCCCGCCCGATCGCGGCCTCAAGGCGGCTGAACGGGCTCCGGAGCACCTGCGAGGCCAGGGCTTGCAGGAGGTCCCAGCACAGGGAGCCGCACCCCGGGAGAGGCACTAGGACGCAGCTGGCAAGTGCGCGCCCTGCCCGTGGGTCTCCCAAGCTGCGCCTGCGCTTCCCGTGGACGCTGTTCCAGCTTCGCGCCGCCCTCACCCTTCCGAGGCTGCGCCGTCCAGGAGCCGTGTGAGTGGCCCTCGTCCAACTTCTGGGGTGGGGGTGGGGGTGGGGGAGCTGTATTTTGTTTCCGGTGCCCAGGCAGCATTCTCGGTGACATTTCCTCCCCTGGCGCTGACGCCCCAGTCCCTCCGGGGAGAACAGGGAAGCATGTGACTCGGCGTGTTAGTGACAGGCGCCGTCTCGGGTTCCTTCCTGGAACTCCGTGCGGGCTCCCTGGGCAGCTCTGGGACCTCGGGGCGGGGGTGGGCTGGGGTGCATCCCGCTCTGTGTGTGTGTCACCGGACACCTGCCACTGATGCCCAGGATGGGAAGAAACCAGCAAACACGCGTTGTTCTATTTCTAAGGGTTGCGCTCAGTCCCAGGGCAGGCAACGATGCCCTCTCTCTCCTTGAAAGCGAGCGAGAGCCAGCTGTTGGGCTGGAGGGTAAACGCAATGGCCAAACGTGGAACAGCTGATCTGCGGGCCCGGAGGAGAAAGTGCGGAGTGAGTGTGTGAGTGTGTGTGAGTGTGTGTGAGTGTGTGTGAGTGTGTGTGAGCGTGTGTGCGTGCATGCCAGTTGGAGCTGGGGGTGCCAAAGCACATCTTTCCTCACATCCAGAAATGCCTATCCGGGAAGCAAACTAGCTGGCACCCAGGCCCCTCCCGGGCAAGGCTGCATTTCCAACAGCACACATGCTCTCCGGCAGACCTGCATGCCGTGGCCTTAGTAGGCACTCCACCAAATATGAACGGAAAGATTGAATCAGGGAATCTTTCCAGCTAAAGCATGGCAAAGCTCTCTCTGCCTATTCAAAAAGAAAAAAAAAAATAATAAGCCAGCCGCATCAATCTGCAGCAGGGTGCAACCCTCTACGTTAGGAGTCCAAATGTTGGCTCTTCCGGTCTGATTCTGCTCAAGGAGAAGCCGGGGCAGAGTTCCAGGAAAAGCGGGGTCACCTTGCAACTTGAACTCTCCTCGGCTCAGCTAACCGCCCTGAAAAGTGCTATGCAGCATATCACAGGTTTTTACATGAAAGTGGAGGCTTTCACGATTCTAAAATAACTGAGGATGGCCTTGGCCGGTGTGGCTCCATTGGTTGAGCATCATTCCATGCACCAAGAGGTTGCTGGTTCGATTCCTGCTCAGGGCACATGCCCAGATTGTGTGGGCTTGATCCTCAGTCGGGGGAGTGCAGGAGGCAGCCGATTCGTGGTTCTCACGCATCGACGATTCTCTCCCTCTCTCTCTCAAATTAATAAAAATATATTTTAAAAAGTAAGACAAAGTAACCGAAGACTCTCCAGGGTCTCAGAAAATGATTGTTGCCAGTCCCAGGGGTGAAGTGCCCAACAAAACGGTCCTTTGCTTTCATGAAACTTACAGTTGGCCAGAGGAGGTGGAGAATGCCACTGGGGCCACCTAAGAACTGGGCCGAAAGGCTTCCTGGAGGAAGTGACATCCAAGGTAAGACGGGAGGGAAGGGGCGTTCCAGGGAAGAGGAAGACGTGAGGGGTGGTGGTGAGAAATGAGATGGAAAGAGAAGCAGGATCCAGACAAGACATGACCTGTATTCCAAAAGCAATGTGGGGGTAAGCTCAGAGTTGAGTCTTAGGGAGATCATACTGTTTTCATGTGAAAACGCAGATCGGAAAAGGGCAAGTTCCTGGGGGGAGTGGGGGAAGGCAGGGAGACTGGAAGGGGTTGCTGCTGTAGAATTGGACTGGATGCTGTCTGCACCAGGTGGAGGCGGTGCCATAGTCAGAAGTCAGCGTTAGGAGGTCCAATCAACAAGCCTGGGGGTGGAGGAGGAGGCAGAGCAGGGGGCCGAGTTCTCGCTTAGTCCCTAGTTTCTACATTTCCTTTGATTTTATAAAATCAACTTTTAATATTTTTCTACTCCCTTTGTAAACCTAAAAACGCTGAATTCTCCTCCATATTTGTGCTCCTTCACCAGGAATACATTTATTCTACGTGCACTCATCATCTTCATAATAATGAACCAGCTCGGTAAAGTCTTTACAGACACCAGTGGGTCCTCTCTAGGAAGGGAGACGGGTTTAGAATTATAAGCCTTACGTGTACCTTTATGCCCATTTTGCAGACAATTCTAGTTATACATACCCCTGGGACTCATCATGTAGCTCTGACCCGTTTGGAAACAAAAGAAAGGATTTTTGTGAGTCTAAAGAAGTTGGTCCCAGGGACAGAGAACAATGCTAAGCAACACTAGAGAAATGGAACCAGAAAAATCCAGATTGTGGAGGACAAATTGCAAAAGAAAAGAGATAGAGATTGAGATAGAGATGGAGAGAGAGAGAGAGAGAGAGAGAGAGAGAGAGAGAGAGAGAGGAAGAGAAAAGGCCTATAGATTAGGAGACTTAAAGGATATGTAAAACAAACCCAACACACAAATGAGGCTTAATTCAAACCAACAAACTAAAAAGAGAAGGAGAAAAAGAAATGGAGATTTTTGAAAACTGACTGGATATCATGAAGGGATTATTGTTCATTTTCAAACAACGGATAATGGGGATTATGGTTATGTTTAGGGAAAAGAATCCCTATCTTTTAGACATAAATGACTATAATAGAAACCAGACTTTCCCAACGACTACAGAAAATCCCTGTCCTGGACCTAGGAGAGAAGGCTTTCACTCTCACCCAGAGCTAGAGGTCAAGGTAGAAGCAGTGGACAAGTTCACCCAACATTTAATCTGGCTTCCCCATCTGCCTCTACACTGAGACCTGGAGGCCCCAGGTAACAGTAAGGTAGACTGACATTCCCAAACTCTGCTTTCACGTCTGCCTGGCAGTTTATGCCTAAAAGTGAACCAAAAGTGAATTAAAGTTTGAGTCACATTTTAAATGCACTAAAGTAATCCATGTGGAACATCTTATCATTCTTTATATTTTGAAAACTCACACAATTATCCTCAATTGGAAAGATACTTCTCCCTCAAGGATTGCAGAGTGGGGGGTGGGGGGGGCATGAGTATCAAGGGTATCAGAAAAATCTTTAGAATTCTTTGAAACCATACAGAGTCTGTCCTCCCCATACTGGTAAAACAAAAATAAGAGATTATATTAGCTACCATTAATTACTAGGCGGAGTGATTTTTATCACTCAAGAATGCTGGGACTAGAAAAATTTTGAGAACCATTGATCTAGACCAGCTGTGGGCAAACTACGGCCCCGCGGGCCGGATCCGGCCCATTCGGCTGTTCTATCCGGCCCGCGGAGCCGAAAGAGCGGAGGGTTCTCTTGCTCTCCCCTCCGCTCCTTTACTTTGAATTTATATTAGTTCACACAAACACTCCATCCATGCTTTTGTTCCGGCCCTCCGGTCCAGTTTAAGAACCCATTGTGGCCCTCGAGTCAAAAAGTTTGCCCACCTCTGATCTAGACTTTTCTTTGGGGTATTTTCTCTAAGTGAATTATACCTTGTCTTCCAACAGAGGCAAGAACTGTTTTAGAACAAATTTGTTGGGTAAAAAAAGCTCCTGAAAGGGGTAGAAATATCTTTCTGTTTAATAGACAAACAAGCTAGAGAAAGGCTAGAACCCTGCTCACTTTTCAAACTTGATCCTGTCAACCAACAGAGGGTAAGATTGTGTTTTTCTTTGGGAAGACTAAAAATAGGAGTTAAAGCCAATTGTCCCTTTTTGTGATAGACATAATTAACTTTTCAGATAATCTTTTGCCAACAAGCCAATCAGATAAACTCATTCAGCTAGGAGAGACTTGTGACTTTCCTACTTAGACACACATCCTACATAATAAAGAGCTAATATGCTAATTAGACCGAACAGCCGAACAACCTTCCGGATGTCCTGCTGGACGACCTTCCGGGTGAAGCCGGGGCTGTGAGGGCCCACTGGGACTGCGAGGGCCGAGCCCCTTGCACGAATTTCATGCCTCAGGCCTCTAATAAAGAACATAAGAGCTGAACTGTACAATTAGGCCTGTTCATTTTATACAGTATTAAAGTGTATATTTGTGATGTGTGTTGTTTTGTTTTTTTTTGGCATGTGTGTATTTTCTTTTTCTATTGAAACCTTAGTAATCCTTGAACCACAGGTTTTCAACATAGTCATGAGACACTAAATCCTATACATTCCTGCATCAACTCTTCGTAATGTATATGGCTGAAGGAAAAAACAGAGAGAATCGCTGTCTCTAAGGCCAGTCACACACTGGGCCTGTTCATGCCTACACAAGTCCTTTTCAGGCCTCTCCCCTAACGAGGCTGCACTGTGTGAATGTGGATTTGGACTGTGTGCGCATGTGGGGCGTTTGTATGGGTAGCTCAGTGTCACAGGAGGCCAGAGGGTTTATCCTACAAGACCACTCAGGTTGTAAACAAAGCCCATCAAAGTCTTACAAACCTCCCAAGGGCAGCAAAAGCCAAACTTTCGCACGATGCAGAGACGACAGGATGAGGTGCGGTACAGAAAGCACGTGGAACTCGTCCAAGATCTGACTAATGATGGGAGTGAAAATGGTAGATTTTTGCAGGCTCAAATTAATTTGTGTTCCAAATTATACGAGTCATCATCATATTAATTTCTGTTTCCAATGATGGTAGTCATCAGTAAGAAACGTTTATTGAAATGAACCTCAAAGTTCCTTGAAAAGTTCCTAAGTTAAAGTTTTTAAACTTAAGATTGTTCATCGGAGTGGCATCGTCCTGCCTGTAGATAAAATAACTGAAATCCACATCGTTTTTATTTCCTTTCAACACTGAGACAGTACCATCATTTTAAAAAACAATAACAGAAAAGTATTTAGAAAAACGAAATACTATTTCTTGCACACCTATGTGCTTGGCCCTAAACAGAAAAAAAGGATAAATATTAACCGAGGGTGAGCTTAATGCTAAGTAATGACTTAATTTAAAAAACAAACAAACAAACCAACAAACAAAACTCCTAAGTGATCGCATAGAAATGCAGAATAGTTGTTAACGCCTACTCTATAATGCTACAGTGCCTGGCCCATGTGGCTCAGTGGTTGAGTGCTGACCTAAGAACCAGGAGGTTGGATTCCCGGTTAGGGAATATGCCTGGGTTGCAGGCTCGACCCTCTCTGTGGGGTGTGCAGGAGGCAGCCAATCAAAGATTCTCCCTCATCATTGTTTTTCTCTCCCTCATTAAAGAGAGATGTTTTTATCTCCTTCTCCCTTCCTCTCTGAAATCAATAAAAAATATATTTATAATGCTACAGAAAACAATGGATGATCCAAATAACAGAATCTCAAAATACTACAGCAATCAGAGCCTATTTTACTCCACATAAAGTTTGGGATAAATTAAAAACAAGAAACAAAAAAAGCCATGAAGTTACCGTGATCAATTGCAATAAAAGAAACGGCTCTCTTTTAAAGTATCGTAAGTGTGACTGCAGCCTTTTCTCTAAAACTGATTTTAGTTGTAAAAATAAAATAAAAGGAATGACTGGAGTCTGGATGTTTGTTAAGAAAATAATAGTCTCTCTGTCAAAATTTGACCCAAATCTGCCTTTTTCTGGTACTAAAGTACTTTTCTGGTACTTTCATTTCCATGAAAGACTTGCTGATTCTATCTTAATTTTTATATGTACTCTTTGGTGTGAGTAGACCTATGGGTAGATGGAGAGAAATAATGTACCGAAGTAAAACTGATTCAATTTGCTTTAATACATTTGATCTCTCTCCTTTCTTTTCTGAGCAAAGTTTGGAATCATTTTGAATGCCAAAGGAAATATCTATCCTACTTAACAAAAAGATGTATTTGAATTTGAGTGTATCTTGATTGAATGTCAAAAATGAAAATATTTATTTGGAAAGGTTAGGTATGCTTTGCTCCACAGAAATTCATGGCGGCTAATTTTGCCTTTTGCACATTGAAAATAATTACATTATTTCATTCAGTTCTCTTCATAAGCTGCATTGTGGCTGGCATGTAGCTGAAAACAGAACCTGGTCAACAGTGAGTGTTTGCTGTATCCACACAGGGCTCGCAGAGTATTTTAAGAGGAAAATTATTAAATTAGACTCTTACTTGAAGCTACAAAAGAAGAACTACACATTGCCAATAGGGTAATCAAAGGAAAACCGAAAACTTCATTCCTCGGAATCACGAAGCATTCTCTGCATCTCTCGTGTGGGAGCAGGAGGCAGGCAGAGGCCAATTCCATTACAACCCTTCCAAGTGGGTAGTTTATAATGTGGTTTCCGATGGGATCCATATGTTCAGAGTAGATACGTTTTGGCTAGTGACAGCAGGGCTGTGGACAGAAGTGATTTCAACGAGAAACACCCCATGGGGGCAATTCTACCTCTGGTCTTACATCCCAACAGCATCCTGAAGGACCAGTTCTACCTCTGACCTCACGTCCAGCGGGTGTAAGGGTGGCTACAGTGCACTTTTAAACTCCTGCCCAGGCCTCTGCTCTCCTCACATAGCGCCACTGTACCCCGCGGAGGCAGGAATTACTTATACCCACCAAGTTTCGAGGGATCTTCTCTTTTTCTCAAAAAATACCCCAGTGAGCATTATTTGTGAGTACTCTTGAAACAGAAATATCGAAACAGAAAGCTTTCAAAGACTTAGAAACCACTTGGAATTTTCTCCTTAAAGAGACCACAAATATGCTGAAAACTGTTTTCCTTCTAACATCCAAATCCCATCTCCCCGGAGGGAGGCTAAGTGGTCACCGTCGACGTACACACAGCTGCATTGCTTTGCACCAGCATCAGGCCAGTGAGCCACCCACTGAAGAGCTGACTGCCAAACCCAATCAGAGGGAGACGCGCCTTCTGCCCTCATGCAGCTTGCACTTGGAGCGGGCTCTGGCCCCGAGCCACCAGGCGGGAGCACAGAGCCAGCGCACATACCAGAGTGTGCCTCTGTCCAATCACGGGAGGGCAGGTATTACTGAATAATGTTTAACATTTCGTTTTCCAAAAAGCTTGGGATATCTTGTTTATGTTTTGAGGTTTTTAATGTTATGATCCTTGTGTGGATTTCCACACAGAAAGGATAATCTGAAACAGCAAAATAAACAGAGGAAACCAATTGTTGGTGAAAAAATGCCAGCCCTTGTTGGACGATAAATCTGTTATACTTTATTGGTGTTCTTGAAAATTCCAGAGTTCTCTTGGTCAGACCAGTAATCCATCCTGTCTCTGGCACCAGCACCACCATTGCCCACCTTGGCATCCAATTCAGAAGACGCAAAAGTCTTTAGCTTTCCTGACCAGTATAGTTTTGTTCATTTAAATACGATTCAGTGGCTTAAATTCAGCTTACACCAAAGAGTCTTTAGGGGTTTTCTTTAATGAACGCAAAGAAATGACTTGTAGTTAGCTGGTGCATTAATTATATGTCGGTAAGAGGACGTCAACATCAATGCAAGAAGTGGCTTGGCTGTAGCCATATTTAGGTAGAAAAATTAGCAATAATTAGTACCGTGATAAAATAGCCCATCAGTTAACACTAAAACTCACTGCTGGGAATCCCAGACCTGAAATAGAAGCGGAATGGATAAAACAACTCCCAAATCACTGAGAACGGTCAGGGGCAAGCTTCACCCTGGCTCTAACTAATGGTCAGTGCGGAGTATGAGGCGGGCAGTGGCCATGTGGTGTCATATGGGATCCATCTTTGACCCAAATAGGTACATTTTGGCTAATGACAAAGGAAGTAGAAGTCATTCTTCAAAGATGCCGAGTTCATGGAATTCGAGGCCTAGCTAGTGCTTTCAAAGGGGGTGTCCTAACGGACAGCGGGCGGGGCACACACCTAAGGAAAGCAGACATGTACCTTCTGTCTGAATTGGAAACAACCGACCTGGAATTATAGCTCAAAATAAAAAGACATAGTAAATACATATAATTCAACCGTATTGTAAAAGACCTGAACAGAGCTTTCAGCCCCGGGGCCTTTCTGTAAATTGAGATGTACCAGACCCCTGAACAGCTCATAAAACCCACTTCATACCAGTGAGATTTGTATCCGCACTCCAGTCGTAGCATCCACATTCTTTGGGGGGAATTTGAGCATGAAATCCAGAGGTCCTCTTGCTTCCCACTGTCTCTCCCCCACTGCCACCCTCACCTACCTCCTCGGGGCAACCACAGCGGCAGCTGAGAAATGTCTCAATTTCTAGAGATTATCTGATCACTGGCCTCAAGAATGAACATTCTAGATAACCCCAAGTATCTGTATACACATTTCCAAAAGTAAAATTAGAGAGAAAATAGGGAAAAAGCTGACTGATGTCCTCCCAAAGCTTTGTGTAAAAACTCGGTGGAAGGTTAGATTGATAAGCAAACAGCCATTTAGAATGCCCATTTCAAAAGGACTGACATTAAAAATTTATACCCAACTTACTGAAAAAAAGTTCAATTGTGATAAAAAACATAAAACTTACCATATTAGTAGTCACTTTTAAATGTACAGTTTAGAAGTGTTAAGTGTATTCACCTTGTTTCGTCACTGCCTTATTTTTAACTTTTATTCACTATAACTAAAAAAATTAACACACTGTATTTTAATGTACCACAAAGTTCTATTTTATGCATCTATATCTACATTTTAAAAGATTACAACTATTTTAGGACAGCCAAGGACTTAATATTTGAATTTTACCATTTTGAAACATAAAATGCAATTATAATACCCAGACTACATATCTCATGACTTCAAAAGTTTTAGCAAAACCACAAATTTTTATAGGGAGGAGCAGGAGTCCTCCTTCACCTAAGACAAACAAAATGCCACTGTGTTAGACAATGCCATTCAACTATTTCCTTTTTTGGAGGAAGTTTTATTTCAAAAGAACATACTATTGCAGAACTAGTCATTTTTACCATTGTTTTATCATTTGCTTAATACTTTGTAACAAAAACCTTTAAAGTGCTTATTTATACTGGGATTAATCACAGCAAAGAATCTTTCTCAAGAATGACCATAACTATGATTTATGATAGGCTCATAGTCATCTCTGTATATAGTCTAGTGTCCAGAGCTTTTAAGAAGTTCAATTTTCATAGATAACACTCAATAATAAACAGCCAACCCTATTGAAAAACGGGGAAAGGATCTGAACAGATGTTTCTCCCAAGAACCCATAAAAATAGTCAATAAGCACATGCAAAGATGCTCAACGGCCTTTAGCTATCAGGGAAATGCAAATGAAAACGGCAATGAGGTGGCTATAACCAAAAAAGACAGATTAAAACCAAGTGTTGGTGGGAATGTGGAGAAATTAGAACCCCATAGACTGCTGGTGGGAATATAAATATTGCAGCCACTTTGGAAACTAGTCTGGCAGTTCTTCAAAGATTAAGCAGATTTACTATAGGATGCAGCAATTCCACTCCAAAGTATATACCCAAGAGAAATAAAAACGTATGTTCATGAATGTTCATAGCAGCATTACTCATAATAGCCAAAAGGAAAAAAGTGAACAATCCAAATGCCCACTTACTGATGGGTGGATAGATAAAATATGGTATGTCCATACAATGGAATACAATATAAAAAGGAATGATTGCGAATACATGCAACCGCATGGATGATCCTTGAAAACATTGTGCTAAGTGCAAGAAGCCATCACAAAGAACCGTATACTAGTATAGTCTGATTCCCTTTATAGGGAGTGTCTTAAACAGACAGATCTAAAGAGAAAGAAAATAGGTTGGTGTTTGCCTAGTGCTGGGGGAATGAGATTCGTTGGGTTTGATAACTAAGGTGTTTAGGTTCTTTTTAGGGTAATAAAAATGTTCTAAAACTGATTGTGGTGACAGATGCACAACTTTGAATACACTAAAAGCCACTGAATTATACACTTAATATGTGTAGATTGTATGCATGCGAATTATTTCTCAATAAAGCTATTAAAAAAATAAGTGCAATCTTGAAATAAGATAAATCTGTCTTATTAATCAATTCCAAGAAATTACTAGGAAATTTGTGTAAACAAAAGGAGCCTCTCTATTGTGAAATAGATTTCTATCATTCTAAGGAATAAAGGAGCTTAGTAGTGAATGGCAAATGTCAGTAATATAAGTGTGTCTGTAGAAGTGGGACGTCCGATGCGCGTGGCTGTGCCTTTGTCTTTCACGAAGGAAAACTGTGCTTATGTGATGTGAACAGCACTTCCCAGCACTTGGCCTCGCTTGGTGGTGCTCAGATGTGTATTTAATGGGAAATTACATACTGACTTCAAGCCACCTTCCCAAAGAACATCTGTGCTCTGGAAGCTCAACCCAAATGTTTTCTGCCGAAACAAACACTGACACTACGTGTCCAATTCAGAGGGAAATTATGAATAGATTCAAGTCAATAGAATGAATTTTCTCAATTTAAAGATTTTTTCACTATAAAAATATTTTAAACGATTCTTGCCTTCTCTTCACCCGACTGACAGCAGAATAAGGGGTTGAAAACTATGAAATATTATACTTAAATGGCAGTGGAAAAACTGAAATTGTCACTCATGCTTAGATGTAATAGCATATACTGTTCATGAAATGTGCTTCTAGTCTTGCTCTTATTCTGCATAGAGCCATATCCTTTCACAGTAAATGTGTTCCTACGTCACAGAGAATCCAATATGCAAACATTTTTTTATGTACCTATAAGAGTGTTATGAATTTTTAGTTTTATTCCAAAACATGTTTAAGAACTACTACGTGAATGTCCGGCTCTAAGATTACCCTGGGGGTCCACACCAAAGGAATGCTTTCAGATACGTCATGAGGCATGGATCCCAGGATTCCAGTATAGGAGCTACCAATGTTTCCATTTTTTCTTCAGTACTTAGTGTGCGTAGGTTAGGTATGCTGATATTAAGAATTTTTTGTACGTATCACTATATTACAATTTGGGGAAATTTTGCAATATATATCCAGGAAGATGGCTCTAAAAATAATAAAACTTGAGCTCTTACCACAAACACCTCTGAGGACAATGCATTCAAATTACAGCTTAAATAGAAATAATCTAGTTGAGAAACCTTATAAAACACAGAAACAAGTCCTGGAAAAGTTGTATATTAAAACAGAATTACCAACATTAGAGGCACAATCAGACTACAGTGCTTCTTAGCTTTGGAAGGACTTTGGAGAAAAGAACATACAAAGCTGTGTGTGTACATACACCCTCATACTGTGCTATAATGAAACACGGTCCCCAAGTTTCACAGCCGAAGCCTTTTATTGCATTATTTCCTATTAAAGGCCTATCACGCTCTGGCTGCAGGGGAGCTTGGGTACTTAATATAAAGTGCTGTAGAGAAGCTTGTGCCATGAGTGGAAGGAAAGTGAAGAATTTGGTTGGCAACACTTTCCTCAAGTGACTGACAACTGTTGGGACGTGTGTGTGTGTGTGTGTGTACAAACATAAAGTATATCAAAATAATTTAAAATATTACACCTGTCTTATGTTTCCTTGCTTTTAGAAATGCAATGAAATATCTGGTATTGGCTTCAAAATAATCCAGTAGTTGGAGGGACTGTATGTGGGGGAGGGGGCATATTACAGATCAAACAAGATTTTGTGTGTTTGTGTGTGTGTGTGTACACATCTATATTTACAGTTTTTTCCCCCAACAGTACTGACACGTCCTGCTAATATGGATGTCATTTTAACAGGCTGGAGGCCGTCAATCATCCTGCTCTTCTTATAGAATCATCCAAAAAGATGAGCCAGCAGGTCCTTCTGTTTCACTTGCCCCAGAATCACAGAGCTCAGGTACTAACTAGCCAATCTGAACACAATGGCCTGCCAGAGGAACCCTACTTAGTAATTTAGGGGAAGTGTCTTCCCTCTGAAGAAAACTCAGATGGAAATTCAAGCACTTGTTTAGAAAATTAGATAAATACAATGGTGGCCAGACCTCTTTCCTTCATGAGGAAGTCCATATGGCTTGCCGCCTGGGGACCTGAGATTATTGCAAAGATCTCCATGAAGACGCTAACAAGAAGTTGATCCTGCCTGGAGAAATGAATTTGCAGACACGTCCGTAAGACTTGGGAACCTAGATTCTATCCAGACTCAACACTGGCTGGGTCATTTCGGCAGGTCAGTCCTCCAGCAGAGAATTCCACCACCAAAACCTTCTTGCTGCTTATCATGAAATGCCCACTACATATGGAACACAGGGAATACAGGGCAGGCACTGTGTCCCGGAAATATGTAATGCGTGACATTGTCACAGAAAGCCTTGTCTGGCTTAGAAGACCTCCTCTGCCCCCACCCCCCCCTCTCTGTCTATCTCTCTGTCTTTCTGCTGGTAGAAATGCCAGCATCTTTTTACTTGACTTTATGAGACACAGAGAAGCCTTTTATAATGGAATACAGGTTCCTAATAATGTCCAGGATAAGCAGTTCACCTAGCAGAAGTCCATTTAAGTCTGAGTCAATAGACTGGCATGTGTGTGTAGTCCTGTGGCTTGCTCTGCGTTTTTCTATATTATTTCATTTATACAAGTGGTAAGCATTCATTTTATTGAAGTGGTTTTACATAAAACCGTATGGAATAAATAATGAAGCTACTCCTTTGGGAGCATGAGTTAGTAGGGGCTGGGGGAAGCCAGGGAAGGCTTCCTGGAAGAGAGGGTATCTGAATGAATAAGGACCTGAACATTCCAAAGAACAATAATAGAAAAACCTGTAAAATGGTGATTCTCAAGCCCGGGTGCACAGTACAGTCACCTGGAGAACTGTAAAAAAACATCGATTCCCAGGCCTCATTTCAGACCAATTAACTGAAGAATTCTGGGGTTGGGTGGGGTGGGAGGTGGAGTTTGGGGGCTACATCCCATGTAGTGTAACTAACCAGAATTGGATGGTCCAAATTCTCATGTGCATGCCAGAAGTGAGAGGCATACCAGCGGGTGGCTCATGCAGAAGCACCCCCTTTCCTCTCCCCGCCCCCCCTCTTCTAGCCCTAAGCCCAGATCTCCAGTGAGTTCCTCAGGCAACGCGCTCTCCTGGAAACCATTCTGTATCCACAGAAGGAAAGCATCCCTTCCCATCACTTCCCGCAGACCCGCGGTTCCAACAGTGTTTTGACGGAAATGATCAAATTGGTAAAATCTTATCTTTCGCAGAGAATAATTCCTTTTTAAAGAAAACCTTAAATTTTTCTTTGTAATTTTTTAAAAAGTAACTTTGAAAAATTTCTTACGAACCAGAACCAATCAAAACCACAGGCAAACTTGAAGCCGCTGAACGTCACAGATAAGAAATCCCGGCTCACACAGGCCCACGCTCGCTGGAAAGTCTCCTCTCGCAGAGCCTTGAGCCCAGTGCTTCTGATCTTTCAAATCAACACTAATTCCATTTCTACCACAATTATTTTTTCCATCAACATTCATTTCTGCGGAATTAGGTGACCACAGGCTGAATCCTCTGAGCCAGTGGTTTGTGGCAGCTAATGCAACAGCCGACCCAACCCCAGCTGGTATTCCCGGAGGGTTGGGTCCAGGTCATGGTCCTGACCCAGTCATGTGACATCTGGGCACTGGGTTCAATTCTGGGAACGAAGGGGTGCGGGGGAGGGCAACCAGGGTGGTGAAGGGCCTGGAAGACCTGGGCACAGGAGAACAACGGGGACACCTCGGCCGTGCTCAGGTGTGTGCCCCCGAAACCATCCAGTGAACCTCATTGTCCACTGCTCCCTACGGGGCAATTAGGACCGCTGGTGGGCCTTACCGGATGCAGACTCCAGCTCAGGAGCCTGGACCATCTGAGGATGGAATGTTCAGGAGGCAGCTGACGGCCACCTTCCAGGCTGGACAGGAGATTGCCACTCTGGGTGCCAGGTTACCTCCACCTGCCCTCCTGCTCAGACAGCCTCAGGGCCCTGGCTCCCCGCTGGAAGCTGAGCGGCTCCCGGCTCCCGGCTCCCGGCTCCCGTCTGAAAGGGAAAGTTTCTGTGGTTGAAACCCTGTCAGGCGCCTCTTCTCTCTGACTCCTCATGGGTGAGGCCACACTCCCTGAGGTGACTTTGCTGGGAACCTCCCAGGGAACCCCAGCTCTTACCCCGTTTCATGGTGAAGAGTCAGGGGTGAGAAAAGCAAGGCGGCACCAAAAAAACAAAACCAAAGCCAACCAAACACACAACAGCTTTCTGGCTGCCAAAGCGATGTTTCCTGACTAGGGAGCCGGAAAACGGGAGGGTCAGGAAGAGGGATGGTGGCATTGCCCCTTCTCTGCTTGGTTCCCTCCCCCTGGGCCTGCCCTGCCTCGGTCACATGACCCTGTGCTATAGAATCACAAGTCTACCTCCCAACCACGCTTTCAACTTCTGGAGGTCAGGGACCTTGCCTTCCTCATTTTGGTCCCCGAGTCCTACAGAAGTGGCTGCTTCATAAAGTAACTCAGCAAACGCTTGTTGAAGGAGACTGTCCGCAATGGAAAGGGAGACATTTTCTGGGACAGCTAGACTTCAATGGCTTTGTCTACACCTCACCAAAGCCCAAATCCACTAAAAAAAAAAAAGCAAAACAGCCCTGACTGGTTTGGCTCAGTGGATAGAGCGTCGGCCTGCGGACTGAAAGGTCCCAGGTTTGATCCCGGCCAAGGGCATGCACCTTGGTTGCGGGCACATCCCCAGTGGGGGGTGTGCAGGAGGCAGCTGATCGATGTTTCTCTCTCATCGATGTTTCTAACTCTCTATCCCTCTCCCTTCCTCTCTGTAAAAAATCAATAAAATATATTTAAAAAAAAAAAAGCAAAACAAAACAAAAAACAACACCAAGAAACATTGAATCGCCCAGATTTCCTTTCTATATGATATAAAAAGGCCAGGTGACCCCTTCACCCCTCAGATGGGTCTTCCCATTTTACCCCACAACCTCCCTCTCCGACGGCCATTACTTGGCCTCCTCCCCTGTGTTTCTGATCAGCCCGAGAGAAAAGCGGGACCAGCCTGGGGGCTGAGCTGCTTCCTGGCTTGTGTCCAGGCGCCATGACAAGTGCTGACACGCTGAGAGAGACTGGGTTTGTCTACAGCTTCGGGTGAGCCGGAAGGCTCTGCTCCCAGCCTGGAGGCAGCGCGCGCAATTTGCTGCCTGCTGTGGGGGTTCCGGGGGCCACACACTGGGGCTGCAGTTTCTCAGGAGAGACTGGGGATGGAGTTTCTCAGGAGGGACTGGGGTGTTGCGTAACCAATGATAGTATTTGGGGGGCGGGGGGCAGCTGTGACTAGAGGATCCCATCCCAGGCTGCAGGGCAGAAACCTGTCCCCTCCAGCGGGGAGGAAGGAATTCTCTGGCTCCCCTGTTGTTACTGGATGAACTTCATGGTTTCTTCAATCTCCCTTTCATAGGAAAGCGACCGCTGCAGGGATCACAGGCCGAGGACAGGTGTGGGATCTGGGGGCTGCGTTACACGCCCCTGAAGTGAGTTCTCTCTCCTTGCTCCGGCATTTTCATTTATACGATGGGACCCCAGGACAGCTCCTACCGCAGGGCTTACTGCCAACAGCTACCACCACCTGAGCAGATGCTCTGTGCCCGGTGTCAGTCCGCAAACCCTCACAACCCCATGACCTAGCAGTTTTCACCTTCATTTTACAGAGAATGAAAGAGAGCCTCAAAGAACCTCCTCCCTGCCCAAGAGAGATACCCCTCCCCCCCCCCCCCACCACCACTAAATTGTATGTGTGGGGGGAGGGAATAAACCGACAATTCCTTTCCTTGTACATAAGTGCCGGAGTGTTTCAAACAGGCCTCTGCTCTCAGCAGAGTCATGGTGATGAGTAGCTTATGAAATGTTTCTTCAGTTTTGGCAAGTCCTTAACAACCCCTCCACATGTGCACCAATTAAGGATTGTCCAGCTCACTTTTTGCCCTCTCGTGTTAAAGGAAATGACAAAAATGACACGCTCATTGCAAACGGTGTTTCTGTGAAGCCAAGGGCCATGCTTTGAGGTACATTTATCGTCTCTGGTTTTATTTTCTCGGGAAAGAGAGCCCTGTGCCGGCGATGGCGGCTTGCTGGCTTCCCATCGGTGAAGTCCGGCGTTCCAGATTCGGAAGGAAGCTGCTAAGGATTATGTGTGGCCCATCCCGGAGCCTGTCACATGGGGGAGGGACTACAGGCAGGCAGGCGTTCTGTTTTGTTTGATTTTTTTAAAAAAATGTGTTTGCTTCATTTTGGATGCGAAAAAGAACCGTTGGAGTTCCCCAAGGACAAATGGGTCCTAAAGAGCTCTTGTCCTTGGGAATGCTTAGGCAGAAGCCGGACAATGACTGGGAAGGGGTGACTGGGCTGGATCAGTCTCCCCAAATGGAGTGAATACAGCGGCATTTATTTACTTTTCCTGGTTGGTGCAGAAACCCCTCCTTAACTTAAAACCACACAGGGAGAAAGTCATTCGGAATTCTCACTGGATCCTTTGGGTTACAGGTAAAACAAAGTCTTAATTTGGTGCTCCTGTGTATTTCACTCCTCATTCACATTTGCAATTTCGCCCCCGGGTCTCAGGCCCTGAGAGTCTTTGGCAGCCAACAGCATCATCTACACTCCCGTTACACTGTGAGCTATTATCTCCTTCATCAGACGAGTCACAGGAGGTGTCCCTCTTCCACAGTGATTTGAGCATTCGAAGAAAAGTATGTTGATTTAAAGAACATATTCAGTAAATGATGGAGATTGCCATGACTCGAAAAATCAGATTTGAGATCAATTTCTTAAAATCAATCAAATTGTCTCTTTTTTGATGGGAGTACAGAGGCCCAGCCTTCCTCCCTCCCTTATAGTTGAAATTGGAATTTACATAAGTTGTGTGATTTAAGCGAGGCAGGGAAATTCTCCCTCCCTGCCCAGCATACATCATGCTGGGTCCTAGCCCTTTGTACGCATGTACCCTCTGGGCCTAGCTCAGTGTCTGATGTAGTAAGAGCTCAAAAAGTAGCTGTTAATGAATGAGTGAACGTTCAAAGGTCAGCTTCATGCATTTCGTAACCCTACCTCCTGTGTGCTTTCCACAGGCCCCAGACATCACCGGTGCTGTTGACAGCCCCCCAGCAACCTTTCACTTACAATTTGCCCAACTCCACAGTGATTGCTTGTCAAAAGGGATGACTCCCCCCCTTCCAGAAAACCGGTGACATGAAAGATTTCCTTTTAGGTAAGTGACTGAAGAGGAACGGACACTTAGAACGAGAAAGGAAGAGAGCACCAGTTTTCAGAAAAGATTCAGGCGTGAAGAGCAGGCGGTAATTCCGTCTACATAGCACAACCTGAAATGGAATTTAATTACCATCTAGTGAATTCAGTCAGACGAAGCCAGCCAAACCAACTCATATTTCTGGCATGAACTATCTAGCTTGGCTGTCCATCCCAACCAAATCAACGGAAACCAGCGCCAAACTCCTGTTTTATTGTGTGGCGTATTGGCACAGACATACTCTTCTTGTTAAAAAAAAAAAATAAAAAAGATGCTTGAGTACAAATCTAGCAGCTTCCGGAATGCTAACACACACCAACACTGTTGAGAAGGATTGGACTCTCAACTTCAGGGGAAAGAGAACACGACTTGCAGGGGCTTTCGGGCCACAACTCAAACAGGAGGTTTCAAGGACAAAAACCTCACCCAGATTCCCCAGAGCCGAAAGGCAACGTAAGTTCAATCAAATGTGCAGCATCTTCTCCAACAAAACACCTGACCCCAGAGAAGCAACAAGGGTCTCAGGCACTGCGATCTCTGCCTGCACAGACCCTGGCACGTTTGACCGTACGAGCACTAAGGCTGGTAAGCCCTTTCCTATTGGGAAGGACTTTCTATGGAAGGGGGACCTCTGAGTCCTTATTCTTGGGTTCCTGTCAGGAGCCAAAAAGCCCAGCACAGCCAGGACACGAGGCGGTGAACCCCAGAGGATGGAGAGGAGGGATTTCCCAACGGCTGTTTGTTCCGTGGCCAGTGAACGTGGTGTTGAGCAGCTGATTTCATGTAGAGTTAAGCTTTGACATGGAACTGTCAACAGTGGAATAAGGTGACATATGAGACTCAGTACAAGACCCAGTGTGACCCCATGGACGCACGAGCTAATCAGTGCATCTCTGCTTTATCTCAGACGCTCTGACTCTGAGGGTTTTACATTGGGTCTGCGGGCAAGCTGGCTGCCTTGCAGTGTTTTGTTCTGTTAGTTGTATGAACACAGAAAGCTCTAGAGGTTCTTAGAACATTCAGGATTTCGGGATCCCCTTGAAAACCTAGAAGACTGGGCCCTTGTTGACCCCTGGGAACGATCACCTGGAGCTGGTAATTTTCAGGTCCCAATAGTCTCCTGGCCGCCCTCTGCCTACGCTGCTCTGCAAACAGGGCCACTTCCCACTTATCATTGCACTGGTCCACGCTACTTCTCCTGTCGAGCAGAAACATTTCTCTGAATCCATGACCCCAGAAGAGCAGGAAACCGAACAGCAGCCAGAAATGGCAGTTTCATAAGGGGAGGTCACCCGCTTGGCCACTGGAGGCATTTGAGCTTGCTTTTCCCGTTTAAAAGAGTGGACCCTGACTCTGTTCCCTCCTAGGCAACACGTTCCCTAGTGACACCTCCCAACACACCCGGGGACCCTCCGGGGGGTGTGTAATTTGCAGAAGTACCTCCTCCCTTTCCTTCTCGCCAGGTCATACCCCACTTTGGTGTAGAAATCATTGCGCTTAAAACTGAAGGAAATTCTCATCGAATCCATCAGGCATTCCAATGAATTCTAAGTTACTATGTAGCTTGGGAATGACTTCTTTGAGACTGACACCTTAAAAGGATCTTTGGCAAACTAAAGGCCTAGAAAAAGAGCTGCCACTTCTTTTTTTTTTTTTTTTAACTAATTTTTTTTAATATATTTTATTAATTTTTTACAGAGAGGAAGAGAGAGGAGAGGGATAGAGAGCTAGAAACATCGATGAGAGAGAAACATCGATCAGCTGCCTCCTGCACACCCCCCACTGGGGATGTGCCCACAACCAAGGTACGTGCCCTTTGCCGGAATCGAACCCGGGACCTTTCAGTCCGCAGGCCGATGCTCTATCCACTGAGCCAAACCGGTTTCGGCAAGCTGCCACTTCTTAATGGCCCCAAGTGACGGCATCCCCAACGTGCCATTAGGTTAATTTTAAAAGTTCATTTCATATGGGTTGTTTGCCGCTTAGCATGCCTGTCTCTTTAACAACATTATAAATACTGATGAATTCACTGAGGTTTACCCACAAATTTCCCTTTCACCATGCAAAAGGGATTGCATCATAATATTTTTTTCCCAGCACAATTCCTAATGAAGTCTCTTATTCCTTCCATAAATTTGACGTGTTAGGTATTAGAAAATACCAGGAAATGCCACTTCCAGTTAACCATCCACTAGGGTGGCTACTGAGGGGAAGTAGTATTTTCTCAAATGCTTCCTAGTGAGGGCAACATGGGGTGCTCAGCACCATTACCAGAAAGCGGAAACCTTGAAACACTGCTCCCGCCCTTGAAGAGAGAGGACCAAGGAACCAGGACGCCTCCGTTTTGTGTCCAGGAAAACGGCAGGCACTCAATGCAGGTGCCAGCCCGTGGGGTGGGGAGGAGGGACTCCCGCTCCAGAAAAGACAATGGCGGAGGTGGGTTCTGGCCATGCATTGCTGCGAAGCGCCTGTTTCCCAGATCACAGCGGCGTGTGGATCACAGAACGCGGTTGTGCCCTCGTGTCGGCACTGATCGAGCCTCTGTGATAAGGCGGCCGTGATCACCCCCGGGCAGCAGCGGGCCGGGCCAGTTTCAAAAACAGGCCTCCCCGAGGCATCCTCTCCGCATGATCGTTTTATGGGCCCGTCTCCCTCCAATGGGAGCTCCCTTGGCGTGCAGCCACTCGCTGAAATACCTGGGCAAGTGGGAGCCAGCATCGATCGGCCAGGCGTGGAGGAGGAATCTGACATAGTTTCTGTCCAAGCAATGGCCAGCCCCCCCAGGCATGAAATGGCTGGACGTGTGCCCCATGGCCTTTGAGCTGTCCCGTGAAGTTCCCATTACCCAGATACCTTGCGAGGAGACTGTGAACGCCCTTGAGAACGCCCTGGGAGGGGAAAGAGGCGCAGAGCCAGCTCACCGAGGTGGAGTGACTTGCTGAAAGGGGGGACCGTGAGCCAAGGTGGGAGAGAGAACTGGGTGAGTAAAACCCGAGCTCTGGGCTTCGGCTCCCGCCCAGAAACCACGCTGCTGGGCAGTGTCTATGGACACTCCTCTAGGCCAGCGATGGGCGGTGGGGAAGGAGAAGAGCCGGCAGAAGGAACAGCGACGCTTCCCCGCAGCTCACCAACCACGGACACCCTGGAGGCTCACCGTTTCCCACGCCAGGGCACTGCCGTCTCGCTGTCATGGCAAAGGGAGGCTACCCCGCACAGTTTGCCCTCGCTGGCAACCCGTGTCCACGGACAAAATACCAGGATGGGGACCACTCTCTGACCCCCTCCCCCTTCTCCCACAAGCCACAGGGTGACAGGGGAGGGGACAGCTGGAGAAGGAGGGGAATCGTGCGGGTTCACCAGGGAAAGGCCTCGCAGGCGGCGCGTTGGTGAGTGCGTGGTGAGCATTACCTCTCCACAGGGCTCCCAGGAGGCTCCCGCTCCCGTGCCGGTGGCTCTGAGAACAAGCATTCTGCGTCAATAGCTAACAGGCTGGCCAACCAGATGCTCTCTGGGTGGGCTGAGAGGTGAGAAAACAGACCCGTTGCACCCTCTTGTCAACCAGGTGGCCGTGGTCCGAGGGCTGGCGCTGCAGGGTCTGTTTAGCGGGGCCCCTCCTTCGTGGCCGTTTCCACGTTTCCCCTTGTGATTGGCAAACACAAGGTACTATCACTCATGCATTACTGAAGCCGCCTTGCCATCGTTTTGAAGGACCTTTTTTTTTTTTTTCCCCCCTAGAACAGAGCATGCATCCAGCAGAAACCCAAAGAGCGTGTTTTCCTAAGCAGCCCTGGGCACACGCCGAACAACCCAGTACCTGTGACGAGACTGGAGATGATCAGCGGCAGCACCAGCATCTGCAGCATCCGCATCAGGAGCTCCCCGGGGAAGGAGAAGTACTTGACCTCCCGGTAGGTCATTTTGTACGGCCGGAGTGTAAATCCAAGGATTGTCCCTAACGGGGGAAGAGAAGAAGAAGAAGAAAAACGAAGTCTTAGAAAATGGAATAAGGATTTGTCTGGTGATCATGCCGGTCGGACAAGAATAACTTTATTTAAGCAATAAATACGCGTGTTCTTTTGAGAGCAAGGGCTGTACCCATCTTTTTGGTTGGTCTGGGAGGGGATGGCTGAGTCCAGGGCTCCACGTAGAACTTAAGGGAAAGTTCTTTGTCTGACTTAAATGCAGTGGAATCAACTTGGACATGGCTCGGTACAGAGTTACAAAGACGGGGCATAAGTAGGAGACAAATGATGTATGCCCGAACAAGGCAATATAAAGAAACAAAAGCCTTAGTGTAATGAAGTCCCTTCGTACAGCACATGTTTAAAACGGCTAGCATAACGGCCTATAATGGGTGGTATCATTTTATTTTTTCCAGAAGGAACCAAACACCTCCTCTCGTCCACACGGCTAACCCATTTACATCATTGCTCTGCCCGCACACCACTCTTTCTACATGGTCTTGGCATCGCCTGGGCAACTGCATTGTACAGACTTGTTAGCTGCTGGCAAGAGAAGACTGCAAAGTGAGCAAAGACTTTTTCCCCAACCATTTTCCCCTAAAACTTAGAGGAAATTAAGGGAGACAGCAATTTTCTCCTTAATTTTCCTCCTGCTCCTGAAACTTTAAAACATATGTTTAAAATAATAACTTGATGTGTAAATCAAATTGCGCATGCTACCGTTTGAAATATTTGGAAATGAACCAAGGTAGTGAATAAATTTTACTACTTCTCCCTTGCCCTAATTTACGTTCTTTGCCCCCCAAATTTAGTTGTTCCATTATTGTAATTTTTTATTTTATTTTTTTTGCCCAGCTATTACTAAAATGTGTCTAGATGTCGCTATTCATGTAAGCTACTGATTAGGGGATTGGGAGGGACTACTGGGTAGACACAAGCTTTTCCAAAGGATGCAAGCAGTCTTTCCAGGAAGCTGCACCATCCTAACTTCTTATGATATGGGGCACAAAGTTCATTTCCACTGTCACTTCAACTCCAATTTCAACTCTTGGTTCTCAGCAGCCATGAAGCATCTATTCTTTGATGACATACTCTGATACTCCAATTAGAGTCTGTATCTATGTGACTAAAAAAAAAAATCTGGCTCACTCAGTTTTCAGGGTCCTCGGGAAAACATGTATTGCTTTTGTTTCTTTTCTTTTTTTTTTTTTTAAATATATTTTATTGATATTTTACAGAGAGGAAGGGAGAGGGATAGAGAGCTAGAAACATCGATGAGAGAGAAACATCGATCAGCTGCCTCCTGCACACCTCCCACTGGGGATGTGCCCACAACCAAGGTACATGCCCTTGACCGGAATCGAACCCGGGACCCTTTAGTCCGCAGGCCGATGCTCTATCCACTGAGCCAAACCGGTTTCGGCGCTTTTGTTTCTAATGTAACAGTAATATGTTTGAGAGAGAAATGTTAATTTGGAAAATGTAGAAAAGTGTCAGCAAACGTCTGCCCATCTTGGTTCCACCACTTACATAGTCATAGCTCATGCTTTACTGAGCTCTTAGAATATGCCCGGTATTGTTGGCTGTGCTTTACTTGTGTTAGAAAATTTAGTCCTCACAAAACCCGTAGGAGGTAGGTGCTGCTTAACCACTAATTTTCTGATGGAGAAACCTAATCACAGGGAACTTAAAACTTGTCCAATTCCAATAGCTACACAATCTCAAAGTCAAGTAGCTACTCAAGTGGCAGAGCTGGGAGAGGTAGGCCCAGGTGGTTTGGGCTCAGATCTCACATCCTTTTGATTTTTCTGTGTTTTTTTTTTTTTTTTTTTTTTAATTGATTTTAGAGAGAGAGAGAGAGAGAGGAAGAGAGAGGGATAGAGAGATAGAAACATCGATGAGAGAGAAACATCATTGATTGGCTGCCTCATGCACACCCCCTACCTGGGATTGAGCCCATAAACTCGGACATGTGCCCTGACCAGGAATAGAACTGTAACCTCTTGGTTCCTAGGTCAATGCTCAAACACTGAGCCATGCTTGAGCACCTCACATACTTCCTGCCTCTTCACTTAGGGGAAAGACAACCACGGTCATTTCAGTCGTCATGGTCACTGCCTTTTTATATATATAGATGTCTGTGTACCTTTTTTATTAGGTGATTTCTTCAAGAGTTATAAACTTTCATTTCCCTCCCTCTCCCAAGTTTAATACATCTTTAACTCAGTTTTACTTCTTTGTTTGCTTGCTTTGTTTTAAGATATTGAACTTTTCATCTTCCTGGACTTGGTTTGGAGTAAGGCATTGACTTCGGAGTTTCAGTGTGCACAGGAATTGTACAAGATTCTGGTTATTCCTGGGTCTTTCCTGCTTATTCATACCAAGGCTTTATCTTCTAATAAGGAAGTAAATCAATAAAGATTTATACATTTTACTTTACTTCTACTCACATGTAATTTCACTGCAATTATGTTTGCTGGCCTTTATTTAAATGCATTAAAACTTTTGTCATTCAATTATAACAAAAAAAATATACACAGGAAACTTGCTTTGGTCACTTGGAATTTGAACATATCAAGCTATTAGAACTTTTCTACATCTTCCAAGTAACTATTTAAGACCAGGTTTGGGTTACAAGGTCATCTCTAAGTTGGCTATTACTAGAAATATCTCTATTCATGTACAACATTTCCAAGGGTGAGTAGGACCCACGCTAATCCAGAAAATCTATTTAAAGTTATAATTTAGAAAAAAAATGGGTAGAATAGCTTCTCTACAAATGACACAGATTCTAGGCTAAGCAAGGGTCAAGTCAGTGTAGATGGAGGAAGAGATTATTCTTTCTAAACACTAGGGGCACTTGATCCCAACCCTCAAGGTCCAATCTTTGCCAACACGGACTCTACTCCCCTCTACAACCACACCAGCTGCACGCTTCCCTCCTTTTTCTCTCCTTGGTGCTCCATGTACCTTCTCTCCTCTTCCTCCATCAAACCCCACTTTTACTCAGGGCAACCAGTTTTCGTCTAGGTGTTAGGAGGCAAAGTCAGCCAGCTCAGTGAATGGATTCTGGGCACTGTGTGAATGATAAAGTCTCTTAACTCCCCAATCTGCCAAATAAATATCTAACAGACAACAGCAAGACAGTCAAGGAGCCAACGTCTCAAGAGGTGGTGAGATTTTTCTTCTGTCTCCTTCCAGTCAACAAGCCGGTTTGCTTGGAAGTACAGTCCCGACATCTACAACTCTAGTCTGTCTCAGTTTCTTTACATTCTCCAGTGCACGAACCACATTTTCTAAAAGCTCCTATTTATAGTAGGGACACCAGAGGAGATATCACTTATTTATAAGGGCTAGTTTTAAGTCAAATGCTTTGAAAACAGGAGTTGTTTAGACTAATAAATATTGTTAATACTTTAAATCCGTTTTGTTCCTGACTATGCTTTGATCTGTTTACTATTTCTGGGTTTCCCAAGTGAGCCATGTCTACTCTTGGGGGAAGAGATCATGTTGGGGAAGGGGAAGATTTATTGGGCCCTTAGTATGTGTTAATGGGGGCATGATCCTCCTCGCAGCTGTATGAAGTAGATATTACCATGTCTATTTTCAGGATGAATGCACTAATTCATCTTACTCAAGGTTACAGAGCTAGGAAGAGGGGGAGTCTAAATAAACCCTTCTACTGCCTTTAATGCCTCTTCAGCACAAACACATCCTTGCAGCCGAGTCTAGCTCCTGGGTGTTCAGCTTCTCTAGCCTCTAAACGGTGGGAGCATTGGAGCGATCATCTTGGATCTGCTAGAAGGGTCCTGGTGGCACCCAGTACATCTTGAACCCCATTTCCGGTCCTACACATAAGGACCTCAAAATATGGCTATTTGTACCATGTCACTGTTTAAAAGGGCTACACTAACTCCCCTTTTACGGAACAATTTAACTTGTATGAAATTTATTAATTAACAGAGCCCACCTTTTCCCTCCACCGCACACATTTGAATTATTGGAAAGCATCAGCAGCAAAGGTGGAAAGGACATTCCATAAAAACCTGCTTCAGGTTCCCGTGGGTAATGACGTCAGCTAACAGTCCTCAGCACGTGCATGACCCCAAGACCTCACAAGGACACTGCCTCACAGATCAATGGAGGCCAGGACTAGGAGTGCCCAGGACCCACAGAGGAAGGACCAGAGCCACTGAGAGGCAGGTAAACTGCCGGAACCTCACAGATGGCACAGGTTGGAGCGGTGGTCCATGTAGAGAGGGGTTAGTCTGCTTCCCCCAGGCCAGGTGAGTGCCCCAGGTAGTCTTCACACCCACTTATCCAACCCCAGGCCCCAGACACCTACTCACTATGGTCATGCTATTAATTTAAAGGGCCCAAGTGAGTACACAATATCATGACTGGCTTTTTGTTCTATTTTGAATTAGGTTAACTAATTGCAGAGCTTAAGCTGGGAAAAGGTTTTGTTGATCTTACTTAATGAAGTCAACACCTAGCATTTTTTAATTCAAACAAAACACCAATTTCAAACAAAATACTTTTTTCTTGCCTGGCTGGCTAGCTCAGTGGTTGAGCATTGACCTGTGAATCAGGAGGTCACGGTTCAATTCCTGGTTAGGGCACATACCCATGTTGTGAGCTCGATCCCCAGTATGGGGTGTGCAGGAGGCAGCCGATCAATGATTCTCTCTCATCATTGATGTTTCTCTCTCTCTCTCTCCCTCTCCCTACCTCTCTGAAATCAATAAAATATATATATATATATATATATATATATTTTTTTTTTTAAAGACCTTTTTCTTTGGCTTTCTGCTCCCACCACAGCATTAGGGTGAATTCGGGGTGATGAGGCTGGCCAGCTATCAGCATCCAATCAAGAGGAAATGCTCTGAATGCGAATCTGCTTTTTTGGGTGAGCACTTCAGGGTTCTGATCACATTCTATCCCAGCAACAAAATGCTCTTCCTGAAACATGTTCTCACAGCCTGATGCTCAGGCTTCTCAGAGCGCCCCCCAGCTGCCCTTCAGATCAATTTGAGGTGTTGCTGGTGGGGGAGGCAGCTCATGGCCTCTGCAGAGCGAAGCCCCATTAGTGGGCACTTACGTGCAGCACATTGATTGATGTTCCCAGAGCCAATGAAACCCTCTGCGGCCACCCGACCTTTAGTGCAAAAGAACGGATGCTTATTATTGATTACTCCGCAAAAATAACAGTAATAAGCAGAACGACTTCCCAGCAGGATTGGTGAGAGCTAAAGCAAACTTCGCTAAGTTTCCACCTTGGTGACCTTATACAGTGCACAGATGTCTCAAGCAATGTCCAGACTGCTCACTCTCGTCAACAGTCTTCTCTCATTCCTGTTCCCACATTTTAACCAGATTTCTAGAATCTAGGAAATCACTGGCCCGCTTAAGGTGATCAAAATGAACTCTGGTTGGATGCTACGAAAAAAGATGCATTTTTATTTAAGTACTTTCTCTCTCCTACTGTGGAAAGCTCAAGAAGAGAGTCCGTCAGGGGTTTCCTGTTTCCCCCGGGGAGTCTACACAACAAACACTTCTTTGGGAGATTAAATATCACTCTGCTTTCTAAATAAGACACAATGTGCACGCTGGAGCCTCAGGGAGAGGACATCGTGGGTCTGCTGTTGCAAGCCACACACACACACACACACGCTAAAAGCCAAAGACCTATTTTAAGAATTTGGTCCATATTTAATCTGAAAAACAAACAAACAGAAAAACACACTGAAAATATTAGAAAGTTATTTAAGAGTTAAAAAATGAGGGCAATTTGAAGTAAAATTTGGAGCAATTCACCCAATTTACCTTTTGGCAAACGCTGGAGTTTGAAATAGTGAACTATTAGTAAAGTTCCTACCTCATCTCCAAACTGGGTCATGAACAGATTGGCAGACCAGGGCCTTCTAGAGTAATTATTCAGAATGCAAAATTCTCCAGAACACGAGAGGGTGCCCCCAGACTGCTCAGATGCCAGCAGAGAATCTAAAAGTAACGTGGCATTGATCTTGAGAGGCCTCACGCTCCGAGGCTGGCCATAAGAAAACCACCAAACACCCACCTGAATGGGCCCACTAGCTCTGCCAGCCTTATGCTGCCCACCGGTCAACGGGCATCCAAACTCTGACTCAGCAAAACTTGGCCTATCCATCTTTAGTCAGAGAGGGACCATGCTGTCCACTAGTCTGCAAGATGGCTCAAGGAAATGAAAGTACCAAACATGTTTGTTGATAGTGGGTCACTGGTTTCACATGACAAAATACTACTATTTCTCAGCTAGGAATTTCCCCCCCACGTTTGTAACAACAACAACAAAACAAACCTAGCACGACTTTGTCTCAAGGTTACAACTATCATGAGATGCAATGTATTAGATACGCTGTCTGATGTATGAAAATCGCCGGAGTGACCTCCATCACCTTTGGCGTATTCTTTTGGTTAGAAGCAAGGTCACAGGTCCCACTTACTCTGACAGATGAGCTGCGTAGAGTGGTTAGGGGTCTGTGTAACCTGCCAAGTCTCTACGCCTCTTCGCCAAGCTACTTCTCCTGTGATGTAGACAACTCATGGAGATGCTCTCTAGATGTTTGGTGAACGAGTGATGTGGGGATTTTAGCCCCAGCCCTGCCTTCACCTCTCATGTGATCTTCTGTATGCCTCCGATCCCCCTCCCCCAATTCATAAACAAAGAAGGGTTTAAACACCACCCTCTTTTTAGCCTGGACTACTGTGGTACCTTCTAACTGGTTTTCCTGCTTCCACTTTGGATCCCTATTGTCTATTCCCAGCATTAACACCTAGAGGGTCCCTTGAAAACCTCCTCTCTGCTCCCTCCGCCGGCTCCCCATCTCCCGGGGAGTGAAAGCCTAGGGACCAGGGGTCCTCAAACTTTTTAAACAGGGGGCCAGTTCACCGTCCCTCAGACCGTTGGAGGGCCGGACTATAGTTTTAAAAAAAAACAAAACTATGAACAAATTCCTATGCGCACTGTGGGCTGGGGACGAGTCGGCTGCTAAGCAGGACAGGCAGTGGCACCCGGCGGGCGGGATAAATGTCCTCGGCGGGCCGCATGTGGCCCGCGGGCCATAGTTTGAGGACGCCTGGCTAGGCCATGCAATGTCTGCACCTGGCCTGCCTCCCTAGCCCCACTACGCTCCGACCTCATTTCCTTTGCCCCTCACCTCTGTTTCAACACCTGCCTCCTTGCTCACACAATCCCATGTTATGGCCTTTGCATTAGTTCTTCTCTCTGCCTAGAGCTCTCCCCAGGTAGTCACAAGCTTTACTTGCTTTACAATTTAGTTCCAATGTCATCTTTCTTCATAAGGTCTACCCTGAACTTTCTTCTCCCTTACCTCGCTTTATTTCTTTCAGTAGTTGTTATCACCTTCCAAAATACAATATAATTTTCTAATTTATTACGCTTATTGTTCATTATTATCTCTGTCTGCTAAGGTATAAGCTCCATGAGATCAGAGATTTTCTTTGTCTGTTTTTTTTCAGTTTTGTTCACTATATATTAAGCCCTCAAAACAGTTCCTGGCATGGTAGGTGCTCAATCTATTGCTGAACAAATGAGCTCAGGATGACTGTTGCTGTTCAGATGACTGGTATGCATGAGTGCCTGGCCCCCAGCTGGCACTGAACAGTGTCCCGGATGGAGGAATCATTGTGCTTCACAGTAAATCTCATTTCCCGCTGCCCTCCGTGAGCATAGCGGCCTACACGCAGGAACATCCCTCTCTTCCAAACTGTCATTGCTCTCTCATGATCTGGGAAACTGGCTCCTGACTGAACTATGACGACTCATGCTTATATTTCCAGATTCACAAACGAGGAGGGATAGCTCCTGATCCCTAAATCTCTCACAGGCAGGTTTTTGGTTTGTTTGTTTGTTTGTTTTTTTAATGAAGGCCAGCAGGTGTGAAAGACCATGGACTGAGAGTCGCAGAGGAGGTTTCTGGACCTGATACTGCCAGTAAAATATGCCAGTAAATACTTTACTGAAGTGATTTAACCTTCATATCCAACCTACAGAATTTAATATCATCATCCTGCAGATGAGGAGACTGGGCCCTAGAAAGAATAAGCCGTTTGTCTAAGGTAACATGGCCACTGAGTGAGGTTGGCAGCATGAGGGCTCAAACTTTGATCTGCCTGTTTCCACAGCCCAATATCTTCAAATCACGTAATCTTTTTGAGCTTTTTTTTTTTTTTAACCTGAAAAATGGGAGGGATCAATAGGAATAGGCAGTCTCTAAGATCCTCTTGAAATTTATATTCTGAACTAAATATTCTGAGTTTCAAGGAACCCAAGAACCATGTAAACCAAAACAGCATTATAAAGCTTAGCTGCTTCGTATGAGTTCATCTTGTTTCTTTTAATGAATTCTACAGTCCTGGATAATGTATATGAAAACATGTAAGTCCAACAAATGCTGTGTCAATTTTGTCATTACAGTAATCATGACCGGTTTGCAATAAATCATTATTTGAGGGACCGAATAAGAGTGTCTGTTTCAGCCGAAACCGGTTTGGCTCAGTGGATAGAGCGTCGGCCTGCGGACTGAAAGGTCCCGGGTTCGATTCCGCTCAAGGGCATGTACCTTGGTTGCGGGCACATCCCCAGTGGGAGGTGTGCAGGAGGCAGCTAATCGATGTTTCTCTCTCATCGATGTTTCTAGCTCTCTATCCCTCTCCCTTCCTCTCTGTGAAATATCAATAAAATATATTTAAAAAAAAAAAAAAAAGAGTGTCTGTTTCAGCACTCGGCTAGATGGCAGCCCATTTTGGAGACGTCATAAGCCTGTCTCCTATCAGCCTAATGAGGGCGGTGGACGTAAAGCTCCATCGGATTGTTTTTACAAAGACGCCAAGGGCATCGGAACGAATTTACCTGCAAGAGGAGTCTGCTGGCCCCTGGTCTTTTGTTTCAGCCCAAACTTCCAGGCATTTCCTGAGAAGCCACTGTTTGAGGTAACATTTCCACCCCCACCAGCATGCAGTTCCCGCATCCTTCAGAGTTTGGGCCCTGGCGTGGCCCGTGGTGTCTCCTGTGGCTGGCGGTGGGAAATACCTGTGGCAGCCTGTCCCATCGTGGTGCCCTGAGGAGCCAGCCCCGAGACTGATGGCCAAGAGGGCGCAGGTGCAGGCTCAAGCCCACACGGGCGACCTGAGAGACAAGTGCACCCGAGGGTCCCCGGAGTCTGAAAGGCCTGGAGTTGTCTTCCTAACATGGCACTGACAGAGGCTATGCAGAATGGACATTTAATTTACTAACAATCCTACTTGTCTTTAAAGGCCCAAGCCATTGTCATTTAAAAATATCTTCTAGCCCAGCCAGCGTGGCTCAGTGGTTGAGTGTCAACCTCTGAACCAGGAGGTCATGGTTCGATTCCCCATCAGGGCAGATGACTGGGTTGCGGGCTCTGTCCCCAGTGTGGGGTGCACAGGAGGCAGCCGATCAATGATTCTCTCTCGTCATTGATGTTTCTCTCTCTCTGAAATATATATATATATATATATATATATATATATTTTAAATATTCTATTTGAGAAACAATCATCAGAAATAAAATTCTTGGAACCCATTATCTTCCTTTCTGGTCAAAAATATTGCTCCGAGTGAGCAGAAGGTGGAAATGGATGATACGTAAAGTTTCCAAGTTCCCCTGTACCTTCGGCTTGTGTGTTGGGTGCTTGCCAGCCCGCACATGGCAAAGCACGCGCATACTTACCTCTGCAGTGGCCACTGCGGGCCAAACGGTTTTCTAAATCCCACCATTTGGAGGAGTAAATTGCACCCTCCATGGGGTATAAATTAGCAATATTTATCAAAATTCCCAATGTGTATACCCTCAGTCTCAGCAATTTCATTTCTAGGGATGTGGCTCAGTCACCTGGATGAGATTATTATGATACAAAATTATTCCCTACACCAGTGGTCGGCAAACTCATTAGTCAACGGAGCCAAATATCAACAGTACAACGATTGGAATTTCTTTTGAGAGCCACATTTTTTAAACTTAAACTTCTTCTAATGCCACTTCTTCAAAATAGACTTGCCCAGGCCATGGTATTTTATGGAAGAGCCACACTCAAGGGGCCAAAGAGCCGCATGCGGCTCGCAAGCCGTGGTTTGCCAACCACTGCACTACACCATTAAGACATCATACCTAGAGTCTGGAACCGACCTAAGTGTCCATCCACTGGTAACTGCTCAAAGATGACCTGGCGCACCCATGCAATGCAGCCCCAAGGCAGAACGAGGAGGCCTTCTCTGTGTTGACAAGGAATAAGAGCCAAGAAATAGTGCAAAGTGCAAAAAGCAAGGTGTGAAGTGGGCTATGTATACCAGGCTACCATTTGTATACAAAAAGCAAAAAAAAAAGTGTGCATTTTTATGTTCATGAAAGAACTAACTCTAAAGGCACAGAAGAAAGTGGTAAGAGAGTACACTGACCACCTGGGGACATGCAGGAGTGGAATACTCCCACTCTGTACCGTTTTGGACCTTCTGATTTGGGGCAGTATAAATGTGTGCATGTCATAGGGAACATAACAGAAGAAATGAGCAGAAAGAAATGGCCCCCACTTTTTCTGAAGTGTCTTCTACATCTTTTCTGTTCGATGCTTTGATCTTCCTAAAACGTCCCTTTGGGTCGGGGTTGGCTTCTCCTCAATGCTTTAATTTTCCTCCACAAGAAGTTTACTTAATTTGGGCCATGACCGAGCAAAGCCACTAGTGCTCAGATGGGTGGTGAGTGGATCACTTTCTGACCAAACAGCTTTTTTTTCTGGAGACCAGGAAGTGACTCTAAAAAAAACTTTGAACTCAATCATTACAGATAGGCTCATGGGCTGCTCCCACCTGTTAGCCGTTGGAGTTGCAAGGATCCCAAGGCCGAAAACTCACATGGCAAGCCACGCGGCAGAGGGCTCATGCTGGCTCATCATCCATCATATGATGCAAAGCATCACAACGCCAGAACTTACAGAGCTCTGGGAAGTTTACTGACTCTCAGCTTTGTTTACACGGCTACTTCATTTGCCTTAACAAAGCAAATCCAAGAACACAAAAATAAAGAAATTGAGACAGAGACAACTTTGGCCAGAAGCAGAATCTTAATTACTCTTCATTTCCTTCTTGATGCCTTCGCCTTCACATTGGATGACAAGCTGAAGACACCAGCAAGCAAATATATCCCTGGGGTTTTGCTTTCCTTGCTTTAAAGATGGAATTTCAAGAGATGCTAAAAGCAGGGACCATCTTTTCGGAGTAAGAAGGGCAGCGATTGTCCATCGCTACTCTCATTAGGGATGAATGAGCCTCATCTTACAAGATTCCGAACACACAGTCTCTCACTAATAGCCCACTGCGTTCTCCCCGGGAGGCAGCGGACTGCGGCCTGGCATCGTTGTGGAGAACTGGAGAAGTCTCTTTGGGGACAGGGAGAATGGAGTTGCCCTCTGTGGAGACAGAAACTCAGCCTTGAAATTCAAAACTCCAGTGTGCCTTTCAGCTTGCGGCTCCTCAGTTTACCTTCGAGTCTTTGATAGGATGCCCAGTGAGAACAAGGAGTGCCCTTCCCCACCTTATCTCAACCCATCCAGGGCGCACCTTCCTTTATCTAGTTCTGGCGCTTTGTTCTTCTTCTCTGCTTGGTTTCAGAACCACCTGAGTGTAGCTCCTGATTGGGCATCCTGGTGGGAATAGTCTCGGTCTCCCCAGGGAATAAGCTCGGCCAATTTTGACAGCACTGACGCTTGACAGAAACTCCTAATGCCTTTCCTCGGTGCGCGCAATGACGGAACTTGGTGTCCTGAAACTCTTCGTGTGTTTCCTCATCTCAGGGCAATGACACTGCTCACCTAGCTGCCAGGCCAAATACTTGATGAACGATAGCATCTCCGAGTTCCAAAAATATCGAGTGCCCGACACCTGGAATGTACGGCTTGGAAGACGGTGCTTACATTCCAGTCGCCTCTTCCAAACAGCGCAGGCTCTCCCCCAGTTTGTTTACTCTGGAGCACACACGGAGGCCCACGGCTTCCCTCTGACTTATGGGGGGCCGGCCGAGGGCCGGAGGGCGGCAGTGGCCGCTGCAGAGGTGGGCCTCACTCATGTCCCCTAGCCTTGGCCGTCACACCCAGAGGTCCTCGGAAGGCCAGGCAAGAGAAGCGGGCTGCTTGTCAGATTGGAGAGGATGGATTGGGAGGTGGTCAGTATCGCAAGAAGGTCCTTACACCTGTACAGGGTCCAATCCCACACCTTCTGCTGAAGAGGAGGGCAAACTGGACGTTGAACGACAGAGTTCTGCAGTTGGAAGCTGACATTAGTCTAAATGTCCTTCACTGTTGGGAAAATAAGAGACCCAGAGACTTGTCTGAAATTGCAAGGTGAGTTGTTGATGGCAGAGCCGGGTCTGTAAACCAGGACGGTAGGCTCCGTGCTTTCTCAGCCGCATCGGGACCCTCGCAGGCACCGATCCGCAGGGGGAGGGCTGGCCGGACGCTCGCTGCTGTAGAGCGGGGAGGGGCGCTTTGCAGGCCACCACACTGCCACGCACCCCACCACGCACCCCGCCACACACCCCGCCACAGGGGAGGTGTCTGTACCGCAGGCCGTGTTCCTGCTTATTTGATTACCTACTTGACAGAGAAACACATGTGAAATGGCCAGCTCTGTTTGCTCATTATCTGTATTAACAGGAAGGAAACAGAGCAAAATAGAATCCAGAGGTCCTCTCGGAACATCACGTCTTCAACACAACCTTTACCAACTGTGCTAGAGACCAGCAACATTTCCCCCCAAGTTCCCGAACCCCTTCTCGCGCCTGGCTGGGGGAGGGGGGCAGTGAACGAGCAGGAGACACGGAAACCGGAGGAAGGGACATGAGGGAGGTGCGCTCTCACCTGGCCCAGGTGGCGGGAAAGCAATGCACCGCGGGGCATGTTAAACGCGAATCGGAAGCATTGTCTCAGCAGCTCCCCGTTGTCCTGAGAGGTGCCTGCTGCCGGGTGTCCCCTCCCCTGAGCTGTCGCCCCCTCCCCCGAGCACTGGTGGGAGTTGCGATAGCAGCAGCGGCCTCGGATCACTTTCTGCCTTGGCTCAGGAGGCGGGGCAGGTGAGGGATGGAAAACGACAGTATCGCTTACTGAGCCTTTCATCTCTGCCTCTCAGAGCCCTTTACAACTATTAACTCTCTTCCTACAAGCCTCCTGGCTCTCTTCTCAGCCAAGGAAACAGAAGCCACTTCTAGACCTAAACCAGGGGACCAGCCTGTCCCCTTCCTCTCCCCCAGCCTCCCCCCCTGCGACCCCGTCCCTGGGTCTCCGTTCCCTGCAGACCAGCCTCATCAAATCAGTGCGTTCTCACTCGACGCCAGAGCAAAGACGGAAGCAAAGGACCAGGGCTCTCCGGTTCTATGGACATGCTGCCTGCCGGGCGCTGAAGACGGTGTGTAAGGTTACGTGGCTGTAAGCGGCCGCACTGAGATACGCATCTTGGCAGAGATGTTAGAATGACTCTGTTTCACACATGAAGCAACAGACGCAGCTCCGGAAGTGGGACATACACCTAAGTGTCCGGGATCCGTAGCTCTGATCCTCTCCGCAAGGCTGCATGGACTGCACCCCACCATAGGAGGCCTCCCCCTCCCCCCAGTGCTTTATGAGAAGGTGGGAGAGAGGCTGGGATCCACATGTGCCATGAGCACATGGCAGGGATTGCTCCCCTGACAGCTTTTCTGGGTTCTGTCCCTGCGAGAGAAGCAGCAGCAGAGGAACATCAGGCTCTAGGCCTTACATCCTATTCCTGTCACTTCCGCCGAGCAGGGCATTGCAATCCCCGCTTCTCAGCTCTGAGGGCCTAACGCTTCCCTCCCAGGCCCTAACTCTCCCCCTCTCTCTTCCCATTCCCAGGGAGTGTGGAAGAAACCAGAAATCCGAACCCTGGATTCCTGTTGTTCGAACTGCGTGGTGATGCCTTTTCTTCATTAGCAGAGCAGATGTCACCGTGGGTACCAGGCTGTGCCCACACCACTGACTCAAAGACCTGGCCTGTTGGTCCCACCACCAGTCGCTCCAGTGCAGGCGCTGATGGCTGGCCAATCCCTGGGCCCGTGTGGCTGAACTAACGGCCTCCCTAGAGAGCGCATGTGTCGGAGAGACACGATTCCGCGGTGGCATTCCGGGGAGAGGACTGCTTTTAGTCATGAAGAAGGGCATGGAGTTCACACTGTTCTGAGAAAAGACTTACTTATAGTCGTGTTTGCAGTAGGAGAACCCGACTCATGGGCCCTTATTCATCTAACATTCAAAGACGGCTCCAGTCCTCTCTGGCGGGAGATGGTCAGAACACCTTCCAAATCCTCATGGGGAGCCTCTTGCACTGTGTCTCCACTGCCGTGGCATCCCACATCTCAAACTCAACACGCCCCTGTCTGAACGTATCATCACCCCCTCCCATGTCTTCCTCTATTCTACCTCTCCTGACGGCACCATCACGCCTCAGTCACCCAAGCCCGAAGTTGGACCATCGGCTTCCAGTCCTTCAATACTTTCCTTCAACACTCCCTGGCACCCAATCACCAGGACAAAGGACGACCCTTGCCGGAAACCGATCATTGTCTCACTAATTAGAAAGGTGTGGACAAGGAACCTTGGAAGGCTGGTCAACCTTGAAGCTCTGAAAGGTCAGAGCCAACCACTCCCTATATAATTGAGACAATGGTAATTGAGGCAACTTCCCCATCTTGTAATCATGTAAATCCTTACTGATATGATAATCCGCTTATTACCTGCTTAAGGGCCATGGGTGTTTCCCAAAGCTGCTTAAGGGTAATGGGTGTATCCCACAGCCTCAATAAAAGGGATAGCAAGGCCAGAGCCTAGCGGTAGTCCTCCCACTAGAGTTGGGCTTCCGCCTGGCCCCCCAATATTTCCAAATTAACTCTTTTCCAAGTCTCTTTTCATTTGTGTGCGGCCTTCTCCAGAACCTGAACCCTGAATCGGAACCCTGAACCACGCGGGACGTGAAAGGGGTTCCCACAACCCTCGTAAAGAGGGCTCCATTCATCCTTTCCTTTCCCTTCCAGCTCTGCTCCCATGTCCATGCACAGCCTTAGCTAATTGCTGCAATAAAACAAGAAGGGACATTCCCTGAGGACAGCCACCAGCACCCAGGACAGTGTGGTGGTTGAGTGTGAACTGGGAGCCAGAATGGTGGACTGGAATCCCAGTCAATATGCTTCAACTGTGGGATAAGAATCGGAGCTTCAGTTTTCTCATCTGCAAAATGAGACTACGAATACCTCCCTGCCTGGCATGCTGTGAGGACGAAATGAAGCTAACATACTACCAGCACTCACAACAGTGGTGGCACCCAGTGGAAGTGTGCAGTACGTAGTATCCGAGCAATGGTAGATGGGGAAACCGAGGCTGGAGCAGTGCACCTCCTCCTTCAGGGTCACACAGCTACTAAATAGCACTGCCGGCCCATGAATCCAGGTGGAAAGCAACATTCGTATTGTCTTCCACGTGGCACATCTGGGTTGTTAACAAGAAAGCGGAGCCTCTAAAGTGCCGATACAGAAGGACATCTGTAGAACAGCATGCACTCTATGATCTCATTACCAACATTGAGAGTTAATGACAAACTTCCCTAATATCACCTGTGAACCTTGTATATTCCTTTGTCGTCTCATTTTCATCCATCTCTCCTGCTAAACGACCCGGGGGCAGACTCCCCAATGCTTAACAGCACAGGGACAGATACGTAGCACTTAATTTTTGTTAAATTGCTGAATAGCATAGAATCTTCTTATAAAAAATAAACTTTTTATTTAGCAGATAACAGTACTCGGAAATAATATATCAATGTGGTTAACATAGTCAAACTTTCAAAAAGTTTAGAGGAAAGTACTATTTCTTCCACCCCATTCCCCAGACACCCAACTTCTATCTCAAGCCACAGCCATGGTGACCAGTTTCTTATACATATACTAGAGGCCCGGTGCACAACATTCATGCACTGGGGGAAGGGGGGTCCTCTCAGCCTGGCCTGTGCCCTCTTGCAGCCCAGGACCCCTTGGGGGATGTCTGCCTGCCGGCTTAGGCCCACTCCCCATGGGCAGGCGGACATCCCCCAGGGGTCCTTGGTGCTGCTGTGGAGGCGGGAGAGGCTCCCACCACCACCGCTGTGCTCGCCAGCCGTGAGTCTGGCTTCTGGCTGAGCGGTGCTCCCCCTGTGGGAGCACACTGACCACCAGGGGGCAGCTTCTGTGTTGAGCGTCTGCCCCCTGGTGGTCAGTGCGTGTCATAGCAACTGGTCATTCGGCTGTTCAGTCGATTTGCTTATCAGCCTTTTATTATATAGGATTCTTCAGAGATATTAGGGAATTGCAATGACGTCTTTGCACCATTAATAAATTTAAGTTTATTGCCAAAGATGCTTTATGCACATGTAAGCAGTATGTTTTCTTTTCTGAAAAGACACCAATTTCTCTCAAACTCACAAAAGAATAACCCAAACATAAACTGTGTGTGTGTGTGTACGTGTGCGCGCACGCACGTGTGTGCGCACCAACAGCAAAGGAAGGTGCTAGTTGTAAAACCAACATCCGATTCTATGCAATTCTATTTACAGATCCCCTCCCCTCCCAGCTGAGCTTGTGATCCATTGCTTTGGCCTGAGATTTAATTTTTATTGTGCTGTCTGTTCCCTGGACATGTAAAGAGTAGGCATTCTGTGACATGGACATGACACGGGACTTTTCATGTCTTTCAGCGAGATGTCTGAGGTTACTCTAACTTACTACAATTTGAAGCAAGAAAAGTGCTTCCTGGAGGAAGAAGGAAACCTCTCTGCCCAGCGTGGTTTTTGTCAGACAGAGGTTTGCGGCAGCACTAGAAGGCACCTATCTAACACTTTAGTAATGAACTTTTAAAGGGACTTAGCACTTGGCGCTGCCTTCTCTCAGGTTGCTAGCCTGCTCTGATTACAGGGGCTGTGTTACATGGCATGGCACACTCAGACTGGGACATCACTTAGAAATGACGTCAGAAACGTCATTGCTTAGAAAGACGTCACACCGGTGGGTCTGTGCCTGTGCTTGCAAAGGAACTGGTAGGAAATATTTCCAACTCTCTGCTTTATTCTGAATAAAAAAGTCCCATGTCTCTACTCCTCCGTAATACTTCCTAGTTTCCATTTCTACATACTAAAGGTACATTTATTTTATTTCTAAAAGACAAAACAAAACAGACTGAACAAAAAAATTACCTCAATATATAGGTTTTCTGTCTTTTTTATGTTTAAGTGATTAGAACGTAAGAATCTGAAAACTAAGTAACAGCTATAGTTCTCCTCATCTCATCTTTGGGGAAAGCAACTATTTTCTTCTTCCTCGCTAGTCTATTTCCAGACAGCAAATAAATTAGAGCTGATGTCTACAGTAGGTCCGCAGGTTACATGGGAGATCCGTTCCTACGGCGCGACGTAAGTCTGAACCCACCTCCGTAAGCACCTATGTCACTCACATGGAGCACATACACAGCCGTATTGACGTGACCCAGCAAAAAAAGTTAAAAGAAAGATAACAATTCCTGACCTTTACTTGTGGTAAATAAATAATAAAAAACATAAAGCACATATGTACATACGTCGAAATGATGGCACTTTTTTTTTTAAATAAATAAACGGGAGATGGCGACGTAACCATGAAACGATGTATGTCAAGTCCCACGTAAGCCGAGGACTGTCTGTACTTACTTTTTATTTTAAACTTTATTTTATTTTTATTGTTTCAATGTGACTTTAAGAGTTGCCGTTTAGACATGTTCTTCCCCTATGATTTCTTTTAGGGCTGCTTAGACATGTACCCTGTGACAAGCTAAATGGAGCCTTTGTGTCCACGGGGCCCTCCATGGGAGATGCACCCAGATGTAACTGAAGGGCTCTTCCTTCTCTCCTAACTCTGTCTGCTACTAAGTTGTCCATTTGTGATTCCAAGTCTTTGGTGTAGACTCCGTGGTCGCTCTGACTGTCAATGAGCTCTTTTTATGTGTTTCTTTGTTCGTGCCTTCTTCTTGTTACGTCTGCCTCCTCAGTTTCCATTCGAAAAGCCAACCACCGGGGCATCCTGCCAAGTTATCTCCGCCAGCTCAGCCAACTTATTGCAGTTCTCACCGATCTCAGGAAAGTCCTCGTTGGGCTAGGAAATGGCCCCAGGGCTCACAGATTCTCTAATTCTGACATTATCTTCTTTCCATTAGATATATTATTTATTTGTCATCATGAACTTACTTCTCCATCAGTCTGCTTTCTAGGCTCATGTTTTATTACTTTCCATTCCCCTCTTCTTTTACTGAAACATTTCTGTCCTAGAAACTGAACGCTTCTGGTTTTACAATACCATTTTGAAAAAGCGTTTCTGCATCTTTTCCAAACATACTCCCGTATCACTGAGCTCTATTATTATATGTATGGGATTGCAAAATAAATGGGTATTTGTTAAATGAATGAGAGGGATGTGGTTGTAGGAGATTTAGAAGTTTTCTGCCGAATCTAAATGGGTAAATCATCTAGTAAAATGACAGTGCTATATGAATGCATTGGCACTGCTTGTTGGCCTCCACCAAGACAGCAACATTTCCCCGCCTGGCATCTCTAACAAGATGTCAAAAAGTCAACAGAGGAGAAAGGTGGGCTGGCAGAGCGGCGAAGAGAATGGCCTCCGGTAGGAGACAGCCTGAATCTGACTTCCAGCTCTAGCATTTACCAGCTGCACGTCTTGGGTCAAGTTGCTTGATGTCCCCTTGTTCAGTCTCCTCATCTATAAAATAAGGATCACAGTCCTCATCCCTACCCACTCACTTCAGAAGCTTGTTGAAGGGATAAGTAAGCTAATATACACAAAACACCTAGAAAGTAGATGGAATGGTACTATTTATAGCTGGTCACTATTCGTCTGCAGCTATCGCTTGTCTTGACAACGACCGTAATTCAAAGCAAAAAACGAGGTGAGCATACAGCATTTTACATCAACGTCCAAGGCAATGACACAATGCTGGAATACTTCTTCCAGGAACATATTCGAAGCTGGGAGCCTGCTAAAGAAAACCATTACTTCCCTACCTCAATCTGGACACTGTCTTTGAACATCTCTACAAGGAACTGAAGTCATTAATCATCAACTATTACTAACAGGGGCCAAAGATGTTGAAATGGAATATGTCTAAGGTCTTGTGACAAACAATTCTTCCGCTGTATTCCTACTTATCTGCAATTGAACAATCCTATTTTGGGAGGGGAGGGGGAAGTTATAATTGTATTTACATGCTACAAAATTTTCTTGGTTTTTATTGTCATTATCTCTTTATATTTGATGGGAGATCTTGGCAAACACCAAGGCAGAGATTGAAATTGTAAAAAATGACCATTTTATGGTAACAGATTATTAGAAATTTAAGTTAAAGCATTTAAAAAATTTTTTTTACAGCATGGCATTGACTTACAAAGGATTTCTATATGGGGTCAGTCAAAAGTTCCAAGTAGGTAAGTAGTTTTTTCAGCTATATTTTAAAGTAGGATCAATGCTACCCATAAGTAACAGACTACTATTTCAGATGCCAATACATCAAACAAGACAATAATGTTTGATTAATACAGATTGCTATCAACCATCCTAAATCTGTAAGAGGCTGAGATGTTTCAAAAAGGTATAGCTATTTGTGGCCGGCGCTTCAGGGCAATGAATGCAAGAGATCTGTGTCAACATTTCCCCCCACTTACCCTTCCTAGTCACTTTACGAGAGAGTGCAAACACATTTAAAGATTCGGCCTTTACATCTAAAAGGTGGCTACTCAAATCAGCACCAGTTAGAATACAATTACTCTTGAGAGACGTGTATCTCATTTTGGGTGTACTAATTGTATAAATCAGTTTTAAGTGAAAGTGACATTGTATGATGATCACATTTTGGCCAAATCTAGCACGCTTGCTTTTTTTTTTTTACTTGTTATTCAACTGCTCAGGCCTGATGATTAAATGATTACTCTTTTGTCCTTCTATGAGTTGGGAAAACATTTGATTTACTTCCCTTTCCACACAATCAATCAATCAATCGATTTTCAGAATGCCTAATGATGCTTCTTTCAGATTCCCATGCATATATTGCTCCAAACATGCCAAGGGACTGTCATTTACTGGGGGAAAAAATCTTCAAAGCCAGAAGGGAGCCTGGGCTATCATGCTGAATGCCTACAAGCAGTCCATCTGATAGTATTCCCAGGCCGCCGGAGGCCCCTGAGAAACAAGATCGAGCCTTTGGTTTGTTAGCCAACGACTTACCCACAACAACCGCGGTGACGGTGAGCAGCACAAAAGCATTCCGAAAAAGGTAATTTTTAACATCCTCCTTTGTGATATTCTGCACTTTCTTCTTGGCCAAGAGTGTGCGCTTCCGGACGCCTTGCTGGAACCTCTGCATCCTGCCACCCGCTCTGGGCTCTTCCCCGTTGCTTTTCGTCATACTTTACTTCTCCAGGAGGGTCTCTTCTTTGCACCTCGACGTCTCGGAATCACCCCCAGAAAGCCAGGCCTCTTTGGTGTTTGAGAACACACCTAGAGCGAGAGAAAGAGACAAGAGTTACGTCTCCAGTGGAGAGGTCAGTGAGAAACGGAATCCCAATGGAAGTACAACGCCTCGGCTGTGCATTATCTGCCGGGCCACGTGTGGGAAATGGGCATACATTCAGAATACACGAACAGAAACCTGTGTTCTACTTTTTTTTTTTTTAAATATATTTTATTGATATTTCACAGAGAGGAAGGGAGAGGGACAGAGAGCCAGAAACATCGATGAGAGAGAAACATCGATCAGCTGCCTCCTGCACACCTCCCACTGGGGATGTGCCCGCAACCAAGGTACATGCCCTTGACCGGAATCGAACCCAGGACCCTTCAGTCCGCAGGCCGACGCTCTATCCACCGAGCCAAACCGGTTTCAGCATGTGTGTTCTACTTTTAAGAAATCTGTCTTTCCCCCTCCAAGGAGGCTACAAAAGGGTAGATCAGAGCTGGGATGACTGAACACTCCTACCCCCACCCCATTTCCCAGAACCTAGCTGAGTGCTTTGCACAATGTTCGCCCTCAATAAACGTCCAGTTGAATTGAAGACACAGGAAACACTCAATAATTACTTGCTGGCTTATGTTGTAAGCACGGCGAAGGCATAACCAGGTCAATCAAGTGAATTGAGGTATTGATAGTTCACCGTAGGAGCTTCCTGTTATAAATAATGAAGCGGCTATTTTCTTCATTTAAGAAATCATCGTATTATCAACTAGTGCACATGGCCATGAAAAGAACACAGGAGCCACAGGAGCTGGCGACCACATTTGACTATCTCACAAGGCAACTTCTGAATTCTTTTTTGTTTTTTTTTTTCTGTAAAATAAGAAAAGTACTCTGGGCACATCTATACACCACCTGAAGTCATCATAAATTCCCACGTTTGTTACAAGGGCAAGTGCAAAGCAGTCTTTGTCTTTGTGGCAGAGACACTGAGGTCTTCTGAGGAAACTATCCCGACTCCCGAGTATTTTAAATGGGAGGGAATTTCTAGACCAGATGAGATGAATCCAATTTCCATTCCAAACGTTACGGCGCGCCGTTTCTAGTTTCTTTCAAGTGTTCCCAGGTTACTAAAATCTAAGTAACTCTCTGCAGAGGTGGAAATCGTTTTTGAAAAAAAATCAAGGGACACCTCCTGTTGCTTTACAAGATTTCTAACCCCTAATCTTTACCACGGATCAAGCCAAGAAAAAAAAAAAAACAACCAACCGTGCCCGTGGACGTGTGTGTCTGGCAACACCAGCAGCCTGCGTGTGCGACCGTGGGGGAGGTCACTGGCAAAGCCTCGGGCGCTGCTGGCAAATCCAAGTGTGGAAAGGAAAAAAAAAAAAAAAAAAAGACTTGCTTCCCAGTGTGTTGACTTTTAAATACAATCACAGGGTGGCGTCGGCGATAGGAAGACCTACACGTTGTTGAAACGCCTCCCAGCAGAGTAAACGTGCAGGGAGAGGTGATGAGGGGGAGACGCCAAAGCCCAGATTTTTTTCCTCCTAATCTCCGATCGCCGTCGCCAGCCCGTCGCCGCTCAGCAGAGCCGCCCAGCCTTGATCCTCGTCCAGATCTCCAGCCGCAACCTGCCCCTCGGCGCCCCGAGGGACCAACTCCAAACCCGCACACACCACCCGGCCCCGGGAGACACCGCACGCGCGTGACATTCAGGGACCAACGTGGACTCGATCGGCCAAAATGGCTAGCGCTGACCCTCGCGGCTCCTCCGCTGGGGGAAACGAGGCATCCCGCCAGCAGGACGGAGCCCGGGCGGTCGACTTACCTTTGCGGACCCTGTGCCGGGTGGGAGGGCGCCCAGGCAATGCCCGGGGAAGCCCAGCAGGTAGGAGCGGAGGGGCGCGCAGGGAGCCCGCGGGCATGTGCTCTGGGACCGCGAGCGACGCGCCTGCAACTTAAGGAACGGGGCGGAGTCTGCGCCCGCAGCGGGGCGGGGCGGGGGACACCCGGAGGAGCGGGAAGCCCGGGGGCTCTGGAATATGGATGCATCGGGGCGCCCCGGCAGCGGGCGGGCTGGCTGGCTTTGTGTTGCCCCCGAGACCACTTTCTGGCGTGGTCGGGTCACTTGCATTAGAAATGCAAACGGGGCCCGGGAGGCCGGGAGGAGGAAGCGCGCGCGCACGCCGCTGGCTGGAGGGCCGGTCGGAGCGTTCCCAGGCAGCCTTTTCCGAGGCTAAATTAACGATCTCGCACTATTCCCGCGGGCTCCCTCCCCTTGGAGAAACACGAGAGCGTGCTCTTTGGCCTGCTTGTACCACTGTTAGGAAAGAGTCCCTCTCTTTAGAATTGGGGACATAACTGGCGTTTCTTGGGAAGACTCTGAACGCAATCTAGTGGGGGTGGGGGTGGGTGGGGGTGGGGGGATGCTTGCTTACTACAATTCTCCAAACTTGCCTAAAGTTACTCAAAACACAAGCTGAGACATGCCCCTATTTAAGCAGGTGAAACTCTGTTATTATAACAAATCTAATTTAGCTCAAAGTGCCTGCCTTTGCAAAGATTGAAATGGTGACACCAGGAGACCAGGATATTTGCTAAACTATAGAGTAGAAATAATTTTTAGGGCCAAGGGTGTAAGGGCACACGTGTGATTTCAAAAGATACGTTGCTGTGCAGATAGATGCCTCAACTTTAAAGGTTGCTAAATGCCCCCCTCCGCCCCCATCATTTTTAGGAACGAGAAATTTCTCTCATTGCCTTGAGAAATTCTAGTGCACTTTTAGTGCACTTTTCTTAAGAAGGAAAATCGATTGTGCAAATAGATTTTAAGACTGACTCATCTCCAAAGCTTAGACATTGTTTAACCTGAAGAAAAAAGTTTAATAGGAGCAAAAACCCACACCAAAACTAACAGCCAGGGGTCTGTATTCCTGCTCATTAAATCTCATATTCACCATGCAAAATCTGCTCAAATTTTGTGTCTGTTACCCAACAAGAAAGGGTGTCTTTTTCCTTCATTAGTAAATTCAGGGGGAGAGTCTGAAGATCTGTCCCCTGCCTGCTTCTGCGTCCCTTCGGAACAGCTGCTGGCTGCAAAGCCGTGGTGAATCACGTAAATGCTTTCAAATGACAAATTAGCAGCAAGTATAACAACTTTTAAATTTGGCATCATCTGGAGAGTTTATTGAAAATACATACTCTTGAGCGTCTCGGCCCTCAGCAATCTTTCTCTTCCACTAACATCCCAGGTCACTTAGCATCTGTACCACGTTGTTTACCACTTAATTATACTGTCTTCTACCGCTCCTTTCCTTTAAAAATCCTGTTAAAATTTGGCTCCTCAACTAAAGTATAAGTTCTTGGAGGACAAGAACCAGTCTTAAGCCTGATGCATAGTAAACATTCAATAACTCGGAAATGGATGGCATATTGTAAGGGGAGGACACAAAATGCTTTTCAACCTTCCGTGTTAAAACACAGCCACTGGATTTTCTGTTGGCACTTCTGGTCTAAGTGTGTGGAGCAGATGCCATTTCTCAATACGGTGACTTCATTTTAAAGCATTTATTTACTGTACTAAATCCTTCCTGGACCATGGGTTTAAGGCTAATCCATCCACATTTCTCGAGGAAGTGACCTGTATTTCCAGGGAATTTAAAGAGAAATCTTTAAATTATTTTAAATGGAATTTCAAGCCAAGGGCCATTTCCGCTTTTTAATCCTGGTTTCCCCCTCCCTGCACCCCACCCCCACCCCAAAGCCCCCAGGGAAGAAAAAGGACCAGAAAAACCACACTTCGGTTAGCATAGGTTAGCATAGAGATGAGAGGGTCCAAGTCCCCCCCCCTCCCCAAGTTTCTCACTTTTCTTTCTAATCCCTAAAGCTTGATTAAAAACCATTTCACAGACATTATGGGAGTCTGGAGTACCCTTGAGAACGGAAGTACTTCGCTCCTGAAAGTTTCATTGGCTGTAATAAAACCTAATGAGAAAATGAGATGCAAAGAGTCTCAGTTCAGAGTTCATCTGAATGACAAGGGTCTGGGGGAAATATTGGAAATGACTTTTTTTAAGCACCACTTTCCCTTTTGAAAAGCTGTAAGGACAGTGCCCTCGGGGCGACCTGGGTTTACTCAGCACACATTTCTACCTTTCCCCCTCCTTTATAACTAAAACCCCTAAGTGTAAAACATTTTCTTTCCCTTCACAGAAATACTGAATGAGCGGAAGGTCAAGAAATGAAAACAAGCCTCTGTAGACTGCATGCCATTTAAAGCTACTCTGGGTAGGAGACAGCCAGGAAGTCATATTAATTTCGGTATTTCAGAGTGGAGAAAAACTCAGGTTGGCAATGCTGCTCCTTTAGAAAAATCTCTCAAGGATTTGCTTGGAATATACTATTGGTAAGCATGTTATAGGTAATTTGTTTTTTGAGAAAAAATGTCACTATAACAAGGTACAACCTTAGATCGACCCTCCCATTCATTAGTTTGAAGTGTGAGGGATCATGATTAACAAGTAAGTGCTGCTGTGCCCTGGCCGGTTTGGCTCAGTGGATAGAGCATCATCCTGCGGACCGAAGGGTCCCGGGTTCGATTCCCTTCAAGGGCACATGCCTGGGTCTCAGGCTCAATCCTCACTAGGGGCCGTGCAGAAGGCAGCTGATCCATGATTCTTTCTCATGGATGATGTTTCTATCTCTCTCCCTTCCTCTCTGAAATAAATAAAAATATTTTTTAAAAAACACAAGTGCTGTAATATAGTACAGAATAGTCAAATTTCGACATTCAAGATAAGGGAATTCTGGAAGTTGAGAAAGAAAATGGGTTGGCAAACCTTTTAAAGTTTATCGAATATCTTTCACTTTTACTTTTCATTTCATAAGGGATTTTGTCATTCCTTGTTCAAATAGCTTGCATTTAGGATCATCATGAAGGATGTCAATCCTCCTTCCAGCAGTTGGAAATTACAGAGTGTGAGGACAGTGGATGGGACCAGGTTTAACCCCCATGGAAGTACTCAAAGTAGTGGGACTCAAAGTAGCACTTGTGATAGTTGGTCTTTCGTTTTTGTCTTAAAAATGTTTTCCTTTCTGGGTTTGAATGTAAACACAAACTAACAAACAACAACAACAACAGAAAAATCTGTAGTGAACTGTGGTGAGTTGGATTTTAAACTGACTGGGTGTATTTTAGCCTATGTGAAGCCTGGGAAACCCCAATAGAGGTGAACTATACAGAACTTTTATTTCACTCATTCATTCATTCATTCAGTCAACAAACCTTAAGCTCCAAACACCAGTCCCTTTTCCTCAGGGAGCCCACCAACACACCTTATTATGCAGTGTGCAAGGGCAGGGCCCCTCAGAGAGTTACGGCCCTCTGAGTGAAGGCCTGTTTACCAGGTCTCCCTACACGACTGAGCGCTCCTTCAAGGAACCGCGCTTGGCTCAGCATTATATGTGCAGCGGACCCCAAACACCGAAGTAAAGAACTTGAACTCCATGCCGAAACCGGTTTGGCTCAGTGGATAGAGCGTCGGCCTGTGGACTGAAAGGTCCCAGGTTCGATTCCGGTCAAGGGCATGTACCTTGGTTGCGGGCACATCCCCAGTAGGAGGTGTGCAGGAGGCAGCTGATTGATGTTTCTCTTTCATCGATGTTTCTAACTTTCTATCCCTCTCCCTTCCTCTCTGTAAAAAATCAATAAAATATATTAAAAAAAAAAAAAAAGAAGAACTTGAACTCCTAGTCAAGGCAAGAGGGAGTCACGGGATTTAAGCACAGGAGTGATTTTACTGTTAGGCAAGAGAGAGGAGGGGCTTTTGCAAACTGGGATAGTTCACACTCACATTTAAAAAAATAAATCCCATTGGAGAATGCAGGCAATCTCACAATGTTGAGGCCCTTCAAGGGACAGGCTGGCACGGAGTCTAGACTGCTTCCAGGACATGAGGCGTGTACTCTCCAGGTCACGTGGCCTGCCCACTTCATTCGTCTTAGGCACCAGCGTGATCTCCTAGTACAGTGGTTCTCAACCTTTCGAATGCCGCAACCTTTTAATACAGTTCCTCATGTTGTGGTGACCCCAACCATAAAATTATTTTCGTTGCTACTTCATAACTGTAATTTTGCTACTGTTAATGAATCGTAATGTTTGGTCATTACAGAGGAAAATAAAGTCATGCACTTAAGCATGCACATTCATTTTCAGTGCCAGATTTGTCTACGTTCTCTAAATTGCAAAATAAATAAAATCTTTAGCCATATAGCATCATAATGCCAAGTTCTTTATATAAGGACACATACCATTCTCTCCACTCAGTATGCTCCATTTGAATGGATTAAATGTCTGCGACTCATGTGAAAGGCACTGCTGCTTGCTCTTAATAGAGGAAGCGTTAGCTCATTACCTAATGCCATAAAGTGGTTTAAATGGCATATATTGACTTGAAGAACAGAAGGAAAAATAACAAAAAACAACGTTCAGTGCTGTGGACGGCAGAATCCTCTCCCTTTCCCTTTGTTTTTCTGCTTTTCCCATGAACCTATTTGCGCTCTGCCTCAAAATCAACACAGACGACAAAATTAGTGCCATTTGAGTACAAAGAGGTGCTTTTCAATCTTCATTTTTTTTTTTTTTTTAAATCAGTGCAGCTTAAACTTGCTCCCAAAGTTCCAGGAGACAGACCAATGTGGCTGTGTGGACACACCTTTGCTAGGTGCTGTCAGGCTTCAGGGCTGGGGCAGGGAACGTGCCAGGTGTTTGTTGCTGGAAAGGAATCAGCTCTCCTCTCTACATAGCAGGAGTCTTTTCATTATAAAATGCAAAGCAGCAGCCGTTTTCCATTACCCCCATCCCAGCCCTCCTCGCCCGGGGGCGTAGGAAGGGGCTGGGAGGATATTTACTTTCGGCTCTTTGATTTCTCGTATTTAACTGAGCACAGTGGCAGCTGCTTCTCTGAGCACAGCACCAGGCTCAGGGCTAGCCGCCCCTGGAAGGCAAGCAGCAGAGCTGACCAAGGGCTTTGACCAAGCCTGAGCTGTGCCTGGACCTCGGGAAGCTGAAGGAGATGGTGCAGGAAACCAGGCACTTGGCTTCCTTCCACTCCTGCAGCTGGGGAGAGTTGAGGCTGGGGGTTGGTGAAACTCGCTCACCTGTCGGAACCTGGATTTGGGCTGGGAGCAGGGCCTGATGGCCAGAGCGCACAGGTCACAGCAACCTCGGCAGGCGGCTCTCCCCACACCCCGACACCACAGCCAGGGGGCAGGTGAGGGGGCTGCTCCCAAAGATTCTAGGTGCCCCCCAGCTCTGCATCCCAGCTCCCTGCTCTCCCCCTTTCACCCACTGGCGCCACCGGCGTGGTGTACCCCAAGGCTTGGTGTGCAGATGCCAGGGTTGCAGGTTCAAGACTCTCTGCCTCCTCCTGGCACTTTGAGCCATAAGCGCCAGCAGAGACCTTTCCACTCGGTCTGGGTCTTTGGTCACTGCTGAGGTTTTCGGGACTCTCTAGGCCAGGGTCAGCCAGGACCTTGGTCTCTGACTGACACCGTGCCTGCAGCCTGCGGGGTACCCCCAGCCCCAGGAAAGTGTGGGGGCGTGGCTGGCCTGGGAGAGGGGCTGTGGGGGGGCAGGTGGTTGGCTAGCCACCCCACCCTCAATTGGGATGGGAGAGGCTGATCAGGGGTGGGGCTGGGGGAGGGGCTGGGGACACACCTCGCACACAGCCCGGCGTATGCAGCCGGCTAAACAGTCATTACGTGATGACATCCCAACCAATTTGCATATTTACCTTATTATTAGATAGATTAGAGGCCTGGTGCACGAATTTGGACACAGGTGGAGTTTGGCCTGCCCGCCCCAATCAGAGGGGTGGGGGGTGATTGGGGTCAGGACTGACCAGGACTGCCCAGCTGGCCCGCCCCCTGGTCAAACTCCTGGTCCAACTCCTGGTCAAGGGGACAATTTGCACATTAGCCTTTTATTATATAGGATAAGCACTTTTACTTGTGTTATCTAATTTAATCTTTGTGACAATGTTTTGAGGTACACTCTATTATTTACTAGGCCAGTATATCCAGATGTTGATATATCCAGGTACACTCTATTATTTACTAGGCCAGTATATCCAGATGGAGCTTTACAGGGATTAAAGAATTTTCCCAGGATTCCAGTCAGTGAGTGACAAACGTTAACAGTTTTTGAATCTTTGGTTTCTCATCTTTTTCTGAAAGACGTCCTGGTAGCTTTTATTAAAGACAGATAGGAAAGAAAGTAAAGAACATTAAAAGGAAGGTCTACCATCAGGTATTTCTTCTGGGAAGTCAATTCTAAACTTCTCCCCGACAGGTTGATTGCCCCTCCTATGTGCACCCAAGGCTCCCTCCTGGGCTTAAATTCCCAGAGAGGCTGCCACCCTGTTCTGTGACTCTCCATTTCTGGACTGGGACCTTCGAGAGCAGAGCCTGTGCTTATAAACACTGTGAACGCAGTTAGCAGTACAAAAGGTGCTCAGTAAAGACTTGCTGTATGAGCCACAAATACGAGAGTTCATTGATCCATCTCCAATCCTAAGACTTGGAGAAAGGACCTCAGTAAACATTAAACTTTAAAAAGGGGGAAGAGCCCTAACTGGTTTGGCTCAGTGGATAGAGCGTCGGCCTGTGGACTGAAGGGTCCTGGGTTCGATTCTGGTCAAGGGCGTGTACCTTGGTTGCGGGCACATCCCCAGTGGGGCGTGTGCAGAAGGCAGCTGATCGATGTTTCTCTTTCATCGATGTTTCTGACTCCCTATCCCTCTCCCTTCCTCTCTGTAAAAAACCAATAAAATATTTTTTTAAAAAAAATAAAATAAAATAAAAAGGGGGAAGAAAGCCCTGGCCGGTGTGGCTCAGTTGGTTGGATGTGGTCCCATGCACTGAGAGGTCACCGGTTCTATTCCCAGTCAGGTCCTATGCCCAGGTTACGGCTCGATCCCAGTTGATGCTTCTCTCCCTCTCTCCCTCTCCTTTGCTCTCTCACTAAACTCAATAAAAACATATTTTTTAAAAAAAGGGGGATAGTGAAGAAAGCCAAGGAATTCCCTTTTCAATTATTACAAGATAAAATAGAGCCAGGTGAGGCTGCTCTAATGGACTAGGTGGGAGGTGGGATCTGAGCCTATCTCGGGGTTCCCTTCATTCTTCCCTCAGGAAGGCCCCTAAGGCACTTCATCAATTCGTGGATTCAGCCCATTTGCCTTGAAAACAGGCGTGAATGAGGAGTCACTCTGTCTGGTGCCGTGATTCCTTAGTGCCAGGTCCAGGCTTTGAGCTTGGGTTTTCAATCACTAAACCACATGTTCCTCCCTCCTAATTTTGAGTATCATCTGTAAAATGAGGTTAGATAGATTATCTTTCTCAAGTCGCTTTCCCTATTAGCATCCCATGATTCTAAATCAAGTCATGCCAATAATGGGCTTGCCCTATTCACTTTGGTCTATTTAGTTAAAGACACAGATTTTTATATGCACTCAATGATTAATGGCTTCTCATTAGATTTCTCTGCCACAAATTAAACACAAACATATAAACAGTCACCAAAGGAAGCTTATTGAAGGGCACGGGTTTTCTGAAGCACAGTGATGACATGAATCTTTCATAAGCGTTTGCTCATATAGAATCATAATTGCAGCAATCATGACAGATACACATCTTTTGTAAGGGAAAAAAGTAATTACAATTTAAAAGCACACAGCGCAAAGTTGCCATCACAAAAACGACCATTATAGCAACTATTTCGCATTTGGACATTTTTTTGGCAGGAGGTCTGGGCATTGTTTATTGTGAGTCAGAAACAGGCACTGAGAAAATATGCAAATTTTTTAAGCAAGAGAAAATGCAGCTTTGAGTTTAGAAAACAGGGTGAATGGTAGAGACTGTCTGGGCCTTGAACACAAATCAACCTTAGTGGCTGAAATAACTTTTGGTCATTGGATGTTATTATAATAATCTGGGGTAAGGTCAGAATAAAGTTAGTGTATGCTTTAAAACACACATTTGAGATTTGTGTTGTGCTCCTGCATTAACTCCTTCTTCTGCTAATGTGTTGATGGACTGATTTGCAGTAGAAAGACCATGGAAGAAAGCCTCCAGCATCCGTACAGATGCCACCTTCCCTGGTGGGGCAGAGGCATTGCTGTCCGGTGTGGCAGGTCACCTCTGGGTCACAGAAGAGGCAAAAGCAGCCCTCTTCCTCACCCACCTGCCTCCCCACAGAAGTTCACACCTGCTCACATGAAATTAACTCAAGGTGACCAGTTCATTCCTGTCAACAGGCCTCAGTTGTCAAAGGGTATTTCTATTAGTAAGTCCAGTAAGTTTTTCTAAATCTCTTAAGATTAACAGGTGAATGTAGGAGGTAATAGCATTTTGAATAAAAATTCACTGAGACTGAGTTGTGTAAGTTTGGGCAAGTGTTGTGGTCCTCCCACCTAAATAAAGGTGAAATAAGACCTTGGTTTCAAACTTTTTTTTAAAACCATCTATACTAATAAAAGGGTAATATGCTAATTAGACTGGGTCGACCGGACATCTTTCAGATGTCCGACTTACTTCCAGACAAAGCCATGGTGGCAGGGGCCAAGGCAGAGGCTGTTAGGGGAGCAAGCAGTTAGAGGCAATCAGGCCGACAGGTGAGAGCAGTTAGGGGGTGATCAGGTCAGCAGGGGAGGGCAGTTTGGGGTGATCAGGCCGGCAGGCGAGCAGTTAGGAGTCAGCGGTCCCAGATTGTGAGAGGGATGTCCCAGACTGGAGAGGGTGCAGGCCAGGCTGAGGGACACCCCCCCCCCCCATGCATGATGAAATGAACAGCAATGTGACATATCACGGATAAGCCTAGGCCAGGGAGCCCAGATCCTCCAGATTGGCCCTTCCTCTGCCTTCCCTTCCCTGTCCCTCTTCTCTTACCCTTCTCTTCCCCGCCAGCATCTGGACCTCCTTCTGGAGTGGGTGCCCAGAGCAAGATGGAAACGACTAGACCAGGTAACTCAAAGTACTCAAATTCTAAGAATAACACTCTCATAAGGTGGAATAACCTCTGAGGAAAAGACAGAAGGTGTAAAGTAAACTCTCAAGACCCCACAGTATTGGTGATGCCTCAATTAATACATCTTATAGAGGTATGAGTTGTTTAGAACATTCAGCCACAGGTAACCTGTGTGGGTGTATGTGCCACAGGTCTCCAGTCTAGGCCTGTGAGTGTGGGGATAGTGGTGGTGATAAGACAGACTGGACTGAGGGACCAGTCATATTTTTTATGGCCTTGTGACCTAGCTAAGCCACAGGACAAATTAATGGTTTGTCCAATGTCAAACAAGTGAATGTGCAAGTCAAGACCAGAACCCAGTGCTCACTTGCAGCCCCAATCATTTTCAGAGACACATGTTGTCTGATAACACCAATCATATTCAATGAAAGCCTGGAATGCTTTGAATCAGTTATGAGACAGATGTTTTTAAATCTAGTATTGGAAAGCTGTGCTGTCCAACATGGTAGTCACTAGCCACGTGTCGCTAGTGAGCACCTGCATGTGGCTAGTGCAAACTGAGATGTGCTGTAAGTGTAAAGTACACAAAGGATTTTGAAGGGTTAATAAAAAAAAGTAAAGTATCTCATTCATAATTATTTATATTGACTAGAGGCCCAGTGCACGAAATTCGTGCATGGGGGTGTGTGTCCCTCAGCCCAGCCTGCACTCTCTCTGATCTGGGACCCCTCGAGGGATGTCCAACTGCCCGTTTAGGCCCAATCCCAGTAGGATGCCTAAACGGACAGTCGGACATCCCTCTCACAATCCAGGACTGCTGGCTCCCAACTGCTCGCCTGTCTGCCTTCCTGATTGCCCCAACTGTTTCTGCCTGCCAGCCTGATCACCCCCTAACCACTCCCCTGCCAGCCTGATTGATGCCTAACTGCTCCCCTGCCAGCCTGTTTGGCCCTAACTGCCCTCCCCTGCAGGCCTGGTCATCCCTAACTGCCCTCCCCTGCAGGCCTGGTTACCCCCAACTGCCCTCCCTTGCAGGCCTGGTCCCTCCCAACTGCCCTTCCTTGCAGGCCTGGTCCCTCCCAACTGCCCTCCCCTGCTGGCCATCTTGTGGTGGCCATCTTGTGTCCACATGGGGGCAGGATCTTTGACCACATGGGGACAGCCATCTTGTGTGTTGGAGTGATGGTCAATTTGCATATTACTTTTATTAGATAGGATAGAGGCCTGGTGCACGGGTGGGGGTGAGCTGGTTTGCCCTGAAGGGTGTCCCGGATCAGGGTAGGGGTTCCCTTGGGGCGTGGGATGGCCTGGGCGAGGGGCCTGTGGTGGTTTGCAGGCTGGCCATGCCCCCCAGTGACTCAAACAGAGGCCCTGGTATCTGGGATTTATTTATCTTCTATAATTGAAACTTTGTAGCATTGAGTGGAGGCCTTGGCCTGCCAGGGTGTGTGGAAAGCTTGGATTCCTCCATTGCCGGGGAAACCCAAGCCTCCTGTTAGCTCCGTGGCAGCAGCCATCTTGGTTGGGTTAATTTGCATACTTGCTCCTGATTGGCTGGTGGGCGTGGCTTGTGAGTGTAGCAGGGTGATGGTTAATTTGCCTATTACTCTTTTATTAGATAGGATTACATGTTAGAGTGAAAATATTTTAGATATTGTTTAAATAAAATATATTATTAAAATATAATAAAATCAATTTTGTCTGTTGTTTTTGCCCCCTTTTAAAATTTAGTTTTTAAAATATATTTTTATTGATTTCAGAGAGGAAGGGAGAGGAAGAGAGAGAGAAACATCAATGGTGAGAATCATTGAATAGACTGCCTCCTGCACTCTCCCTACTGGGGATCCAGCCCCCAACCTTAGCATGTGCCTTTGACCGGAATTGAACCTGGGACCCTTCTGTTTGTAGGCTGACGCTATATCCGCTGAGCCAAACCGGCTAAGGCTCTTTTGCCTCTTTTAATGGGACTAGTAGAACATTCTGAATTACATATGGGACTCATATTTCTATGGAATAGCATTGTTCTATAGTGATTACTTTTTACTAGAATATGGGTCTTTGCTCTTTATGGGGAATCCTTGGAATTAGCAGAGCTAGCAAAATCCCTTTCCGGTTAATTCTCTCCCAATTTATTTAAATAGAGTAATATGTGGTGAGAATACTTTTGTCTCTGCATAGAGATTTAGTGCTAATGGTAATAGCAATAATAATAATAAAAACGGCTACCATTTATTAAGTCTTTTCTATGTGCCAGGCCCTATGCCAAGTGCTTTACATTTGCCTCATTTACTTGTCACAACAACCCTATTGTTACTAAGTTTTATTGTTCCCAGTTTACCAATGAAGGAATTGGGGTTCTGAGCAACCAGCCAAGGTCACAAGCTGGTTAAGTGGTTGGACTGGGACGCCACCCCAGGCCGCTTGCATTGAAAGCTCGGGCACTTGAGTGCCACACAAATCTGCTTTGCTGGAAGTCCCACTCCCAGTGAAAATACTGCCCTCAGAACTCTACAAATGCCCACGATGCTTGAAGGCCTAGAGGGAGGTGGAATACACAGAGAAGGGCCAAAGACTTGCCATCTTCAAGCGTCGTAGGGAAAACATATGTGAAATATGTGACAAAACAAGACCTAATAAGAGATTAAAAAATAAAATTCTCTAGGCAGATAGGAGAAAGATTAATTTCAGTTGTGGGGGAAAGGCAGGGTTCCGTGGAAGAGGCAGCATTTCAACAAGAACTCTAAAACGAGGGAGTTTTCCACAGTTGAAAATAGTGAGGGAGAGTCATTGCAGGTGGAGGAAGCAGCGAAGCAGAGACGCAGAGCTGTGTGAGGGACCAGCAAGGACTCAGGTTGGCTAGTAACACATGGCAAAGGTGAGAGGAAGGACGGGAGAGACAGAGCATGCCATGTTTTTGGACAAGTAGAGAAGTTGGAAACAGCATTTCTTCAGCTGAAAAAAATCTTTAGGTGGGACTTCCACAATCAAAGGTAGCCGTATTTTAATGTGTTTTGTAGAATGCTAAATTCTTTTCTCTAGAATCTATCCTAACAAGCAATAACACCAACGACAACCAATTCAGCCCCTAAAATCTTCCAAGAACTACCCACTGTTCGTGAACCAAAAGGAATATACCCAAATGTCACAAAGACATCAGGGGAGCAATTTCCTGGTGGCCAACAGTCTTCCGTATTCCTGCATCTCCATCAGCAGGAACAGAATGCCTTCTTACCCTCCCTGGGGCCACCCCAATCCACCCTCTGCTCAAAATCCTGCCATCCTTCTATTCCATCAGAGGAAAATGTTTCAGGGCAATAGATTCACCAAGGGATAACAATTACTAACACGTACGAGGCAGGTAGAAAAGATGAGAAAAAGCAGTTTTCACCAGACACAGAAGAGGTGAAGACTTTCATTAGATAATCCGCTGGGATCCCTTTTTAGATGTCTTCCATGTTTTTAAAATGCAATATTTAAGACAGAGCTCACGCCTCATGTCCTGGACACGAGGATGGAGTGTCCCCTTTCTTAAGGGCTGCTTATACTTGCATCTTTTCTCTACCAAATCCACTAGGACTCAGAACTTTTACTGCTGGTTCTGTTTTCAAATTCTTCCAGGAAATCGGAGTTAGCAGGTGAGGCCTATTCGGGCGGTGTGGTGCTTAGGAGGGTGAGAGACTCGTTGGGAGGGTCCTGAAAAAGCAGCAGTGAAATACGATGGTGGTTGGGCTTAAGGAGACTAACCAGAGAGGTGGTGAGAAGTGGCCCCATTCGGGGAAGTATTTTGAAAGACAATTGTCAGGAATTGATAATAAGTTGAACAAAGGGTATAAAAGAAAGAGAATAGTAAAGGTAAAATTAAGATTTGGGGCTTGAGCAACTGGGTAAATAGAGTTACACTGAAATGAGGTGGCGAGCCAAAGGTTCAGGGAGGAGGTTGGTGAATGCAGAGTTCTGTTGTGGATCCTCTCAGATCTCCAAGTGCAGATGCCCAGCTGGCAATGGCATTCAAGATAGGGAGGAAGCTGGAATCCCACATTTGGGACTTTTCCCACACCTGGAATTAAAAGCTACAGCTCTGCAGGAGAGCATCGAGGGAGTGCGTGCGTGAGCGTGCATGGAGACAGAAGATGCATAATGGAAATGGAATGGAACTAAAACTTAAAGAGTCACGGTTATTTTGTTTAACACTATACATGCTAAGCACACTATTGCAAAGGGTACTATGACATCATTACAAAGACTAGAATTATATCTAATGGAATTGCTAAATTAGATAGCCAAATTTTTTTAGGCTTTTTTTTGTGTGTGTGTGGGGAGACTCAAAAAGAACAGTAAGGTGTTTTTTTGTTTGTTTGTTTGTTTTTGTTTTTTGGCCTGATAAACTGTAAGACTATAGTTGTAATTTGCTGAATTGGGGAAGGCCAGGAACAGGTATGTGGGGGGTATGGTCAGGGCAGGAAATCAAAACAAGTAAAGCTGTGAAACAGGCTGTCAGATGTAAGGAAGGAATTCGGGGAGAGGTCTAGTTTGAGAATAATCAGCATCTAGATAGTGTTTAAAACGATTGTAGTTTAATGTGAATGACGTGGATGTCATCTTAACCGCAGTGAGTGTAGCCAGAGAATAGATAATTGAGAATAGATCATCAAGGACTGGCCCCGGCAGCTCTCCAATGTCTACACAGGGAGAAGAAATGGAGGAATTGGAAGAGAGACAGTGAGGTAGGGGAGGAAAAAGCAGAAGTGTTGCCTAATACGTCAAATTCTCTTAAACATGACAAGTCGTTCACATGTCTGTTGTGTTTGATTTTATATACTTATGTGTTTTATTTTATTCTGAGAAAAGACCTCAGTGAATCGTCTAAAGGATCAATGGCGCAGAAAGGTGGAGAGCCCCTGCTGTCTCAGATTATTTCCACACGCTTCCCTTCTCAGCACCACGGAATTCTACAAGATGCGATGATAGTCTACTGAGTATCTTGAGGCTTTGGTCAAAGACACTCCCTTTGTTCATGGTGTCTTTTCTCATCTGAGGTTTTAAATTTTAGACCTGATATTGTTACTTTTTTCTCCATGGCCTCTGTGAACTGGCTGTACACCCCCCCCCCCCCACCCTAGGTTGGAATGCCAGTGCTTCCTCCCTACGCAGGGTGATGGAGGGGTGTTAATCCCCTTTATTGGAAAGACCTTTCCCTGTTTAAAGATATAAAAGTACTATATTCTCCAACACAAGGGCCACATACTAGACCTGAACAATTTAGGGGAGGCCTGCCTGGCAGCCTTACAAATTGAGGACCTAAAGTAACAACGTAGGATGGTCTGACATAAAAACTTTCTGTTAGCGTAGGCATTAATGAAAGAGATGGGGAGCAAAACAGGCCAACCTTAATTAGGTCGGAAGCTACAGCTTCACAAACTCCAGGGGAAAGCAGCATTGCCCCGCCATGGGGATTAACGCCCCCATCACCCCCACCCCCACGCGTAGGGAGGAAGGACTGGCTTTCCAATCTACCTGGAGTACAACCAGTTCCCTCCCCTGGGCGATGGGGGACGGGTCTCCTCTGCTGGGTGCATGCCCAGGAGAAGCCCAGATGGCACAGGGGGAGGTTTCTCCACTTTCTGCTTTGAGGAAGGCTCAGTGGGAACCCAGCGGGAGACCATAAAGGGGAGGAGTCTAATCTGGGAAAGAGGCCGGATTGGTTAGGGCAGTGGTCGGCAAACTCATTAGTCAACAGAGCCAAATATCAACAGGACAACGATTGACATTTCTTTTGAGAGCCACATTTTTTAAACTTCAACTTCTTCTAACACCACTTCTTCAAAATAGACTTGCCCAGGCCGTGGTATGTTGTGGAAGAGCCACATTCAAGGGGCCAAAGAGCTGCATGTGGCTCGCGAGCCGCAGTTTGCCGACCACTGGGTTAAGAGGAGGGCCCAGCACAAACCGGCAGAAGGATTGGAAAAGAGATTGGTCAATTTGAAAGCCTGAGGGAATGTAATCAAAGAGCAATAAAGGCTTCTCCCACTTGTTCTCTCCCCATAGCAGCCCCGCGGGCCTAGCAGCTGCACGGAGCCCAGGGCAGGCTCCACGCGAGAGCCTGGGCTGGCCGGTAAGCTGGCCCGAAGGGAACGGAGACGGAACCCAAGTCAGCTGGGGCATGGACGGAACCGATGGCACCGAGGTTCTGGCCCCTGGCCCTTCTGGGCTTGCTGAAGACAGGGCTGGAGTTCTTCCACAGCAGCTGCAACTGAACCACCTGGCTGTGGGTGAGACCCAGGCGCCAGGCCCCTGGGGACAGTCCCTTGTGTTTGCCCAGCGTCAAGACACCTTACCACCACACCTCATCCTCCCAGGTGTGGGTCCCCGGAAATGCTTTTCTTGGGGCTCCCTGGGAAGACCCCATTTCCACGGGCAGCATAACTAAAAGGAGGTCGTGGCAGGTGGTCGCCTCCTGGGCAGGTACCTTTCTTGACCAAGGTCAATCGTTACCTTAATTTGAGTTTGTCTACTGTCATTTTGCATCTGTGATTACATACCTTTTTGAAATGTCAGGGTAGTTTCCTTTCCCAGATCCCTCAGGGCACAATCTCTCAACAGAGTGGGAGCCCACAGAGTCCACAGAGCCCCTCATTGTTATTGTTATCAGGTTAATTGTTGACGGTTAACTATCCCAACTCCACCTATGTAAAAGAAGTATGTGTCTATGTGTTTTGTGTGGTTTTTTTTGTCCAATTCCAGAGATTTCCCCACTTTGCTTTCTTCTGCCTCCGTAATCTATGACCAGTGAATTTCCTATAACCCCCGTAAGCCTCCTCCTTTGAATGAAATGTATAAAATAAGCTGCAAAACTGCCATTCTCTGGAGCATGTTCTCAACCCCCTTGAGATTTTGCTTCCAGGCAATTGTCATCAGTTTGGCTCAAATAAACTCATAAAAATTCTTATGGGTTTGGACGTTTCCAACATTTTTATAGGGTTTTGTTTTATTTTATTTTTCATTTAGCACTTTAATCCAATTGGAATTGTTTTCATGTCTGCTGTGATGTAAGGATCTAATTTTAACTTGTTCTCCTAAAATGGTAGCCAAATATTCTAACACTGTTTATTGAATAGTCAGTGTTTTCCTCGTTTACCGTATTATAAAAGCAGCTTTACTGAAGTATAATTGATATACAATAAATTCTTTGTATTTAAAGACTACAATTTGATGCTTTGATATATGTCCACAATCAAGATAGTGAACTATTTTTTATTTTTTAAAAGTTAAAAAAATTTTTTTTAATATATCTTTATTGATTTCAGAGAGGAAGGGAGAGGGAGAGAGAGTTAGAAACATCAATGATGAGAGAGAATCATCAATTGGCCGCCTCTTGCACACCCCCCACTGGGGATTGAGCCCACAACCTGGGCATATGCCCTGGGCTGGAATCAAACCTGGGACCCTTCAGTCTGCCGGCCAACGCTTTATCCACTGAGCCAAACTGGCTAGGGCTAGTTTAAATTTTATATACTTATCTTTTGAATAGTGACTACATTCACTTGAGTCAAAATTTAAAGACACAAAGCTGCTGAAATATGGTAAACAAAAGGTTGACTATTCAAAAGTAGAAATATTTATATATATAAGCCAATACATGTACTGTTCACACACGCAATAGTATATAATACAGATTGTTTTTCACCTTCCTATTTTTCCCTAATATATTTTGGACATCATTTCACATCTGTATTTAAAGCGTTCTTTAGTCTCTTTTATTTCTACTTAGAATTCTATTGTATGGATATAGTGGACAAATACTTATTGAAATACCATGTGTGAAGCACTTTTCTAAGCTCTGATATAGCAGTGAACAAAACAAATAAAAATAGGGCTTATATTTTAATAAGATTTATCATATTTTATTTAATTAGTTTCCTAATAATATTTAGTTTTATTTTTTATAGTAGTATTTTTTCTCAATTTTAATGCAATAAAACAATTTTTTTGTAAAACAAAATAATTCATGGTTTTGGTAACATTTTTCTCAATTGTAATGCAATAAAACTTACATCTACATTTTATACATATCTAAATATAATGTAATATCCTTTATTAATCCTCACCAGAGGATATTTATCATTGATTTTTATTTTATTTTTTCAAATTAAATCTTTATTGTTGAAAGTATTACATATGTTCCTTTTTTTTTCCCATGGACCCCTTCTAGCCTGTCCCACCCTCACCCCAGTCTTTTTCCATTCTATTGTCTGTGTCCGTGGGTTATGAATAATACACAAGTTCTTTGGTTGATCTCTTCCCACCCACCCTCTCCCGATTTCCTTCTGAGATTCTGCAGTCTGTTCTATGCTTCCATGTTTCTGGTTCTATTTTGTTAATCATTTTATTAGTTCATTAGATTCTACATATGAGTGAGATCATGTGATACTTGTCTTTCTCTGACTGGCTTATTTTGCTTAGCATAATGCTCTCCAGGTCCCTCCATACTGTCTCATAAGGTAAGAGATTCTTCTTTTTTACTGCTGCTAATAATCCATGGTGTAAATGTACCACAGCTTTTTTATTCACTCATCTGCTGATGGGCACTTGGAGTGTTTCCAGATCTTAGCTATTGTAAATTGCGCTGCTATGAACATAGGGGTGCATACATTCTTTCTGATTGGTGTTTCTAGTTTCTTAGGATATATTCCCAGAAGTGGGATCACTGGGTCAAATGGGAGTTCCATATTTGATTTTTTGAGGAAACTCCATACTGTTTCCCATAATGGCTGCACAGTTTGCATTCCCACCAGCAGTGCACTAGGGTTCCCTTTTCTCCGCATCCTCCCCAGACTTGTCATTTGATTTGTTGATGGTACCATTCTGACTGGTGTGAGTAATGCCTCACTGTCATTTTAATTTGCATCTCTCATATGATCAGTGACTCTGAGCCTTTAAAATACATATTTTTTTTGTTAAAAATACAGTATTTTTGGTCATAAAATATATACATATATATTTTTTTTATTGCTTTCAGAGAGGGAGAGATAGAAATATCAATGTTGAGAGAGAATTATTGATCAGCTGCTTCCTGCATGCCTCTCACTGGGGATCAAGCCCACAACCCGGTATGTGCCCTGATCAGGAATCGTGACCTCCTGATTCATAGGTTGATGCTCAACCACTTAGCCACACTGGCTGGGCCTTTTAAGCATTTTTCATATGTCTCTTGGTCATCTGTATGTCCACTTTGGAGAAGTGTCTATTTAGGTCCTTTGTCCATTTTTAAATTGGATTGTTTGTCTTCCTTTTGTTAAGTTGTATGAATTCCTTATATATTTTGGATATTAACCATTTATCAAATGTATCATTGCCAATATGTGCTCCCATACAGTGGGCTCCCTTTTCGTTTTGTTGATGGATTCTTCTGTTGTGCAGAAGCTTTTTATTTTGATGTAGCCCCACTTGTTTACTTTCTCTTTAGTTTCCTTTGCCCTGGGAGATGTATCTGTAAACATACTGCTATGAGAGATGTCTGAGATTTTGCTGCCTATGGATTCCTTTAGGATTTTTATGGTTTCATGACTTACATTTAAGTCTTTTATCCATTTTGAGTTTATTCTTGTGTATTGTGTAAGTTGGTGGTCTAGTTTCATTTTTTTTTACGTGTATCTGTCCAATTTCCCCATTTACTGAAGAGACCGTCTTGAATCCATTGTATGTTCTTGCCTCCTTTGTCAAATATTAATTGAGCGCAATGGCATAGTTTTCAATTTTTTGCTATTATAAACAGTGCTGCAGTTATTATAACACAGGGCAATACCTTAAATATTTTGCACATATGCAAATATATTGGTAGAACACAATTCTAGAAGAGGAATTTCTGGGTCAAAGGATGTACACACTTATAACTGATATGGTCAAATGATTCTCGGTGGAGAACGTATCGACTTTACTCCTGCCAATAATATATTGATAGCGCTGGTTCCTCCATGTATTGTTCTATGTAAGTGTTTTATTTTTGCCATAGCGATAGGCAAAAAAAAAAAAAAAAAGTAATTGTACAGTTATTTACATGTTTCTCTTGATGAATGATATGGGGCATCTTTTCCTACCTGTAAGAGCATTTCTATTTCATATCATTTACCTTTTATCTATTGAATTGTTAAGGGTTTTGTTTGTTTGCTTTTGCTACTGAAGAGAACCAAAGTTTTGCCACCCTGAAGCTGCCTTTTTGGGATACGTATTTAAAGTTGTTTATTAAGAAACAAGATTCAGAAAGAACCTCTGACCCTCTCCTTATTCCTGCCCAACAGATTCAGACAGAGAAATCTGCTCCAGGAAGGCGACTTTAGGATGGTGCCTTAGCCTAATTTGAAATAGAGAGCTCCCGGCAGGCACCTGGTGGCTAGATACCCGTGTGTGCCATTGTTTCTGAGTTGACCGGTAAGGATTTTCTTACCATGTATCATCCCTTCTTCCTCAGCTACCTGTGACTCACCCATTTTTACTTCTGAAAACGATTACTCTGTCCCACCTTGCCTTTCCTCCTTTGTGCAAAATGCCTTCTGTACCCAAAGTTGCCTCACTGCCTTTGGCATTTTCATGCCAGATGGATTCCTGTGCTCATGTATGAAAGAAAACATTGATTTTCTCCTGTTAATCTGTCTCTGTGAATTGGATGATTAGCCTAGCTAGAAGAACTCAGAAAGTGCGAGAGAAAGTACTAATCTATTTTTTAGCCCCCACACTGTTTCATAGAATGGATGTATGGGGGAATTTTGCTGTTGAAGAGGAGTGAGTGAGGGGTTGGAAAGAGCCCTTGGAAGTTACCCTTCATAGGAAAGGAAACAGATTTTCCCTTCTGATGATTCGATGCTGGTAGGATTAAATTATTAGTTCACTGTTTAAGATGAGAGACATAATACACAGAGATGTTAAGAAGAGACACTGAAACGTTCATCTTCTACCTCACTTCATTCCATATGCAAAGCCTATTTGCCTTCAACAAATCCCCTACATTAATGATGTTGGTATATTCTCTCACCCAATGTAAACACGAGAAAGCTCATAAAGATGCATTTCTCCACTGGCATTTTCCCTGCACTAAAATGATGTACAAATAATCCTTAGTATAGTCTCACAGACAAATAATCTTCAGCCCAAACTTAAACTGCTTCCACTTAAAATTCTGACATTGAGTTCAACTTTCCCCAATGCTGCTTATGTCAAGACAGCATCGTCTGTCTTTCCTGGCAATGATTACATAGCTCGGCTCTGCCTGACTCTCTCACCTCACATGAATGAACCTCCAAGTGATTCTATGCATGGTTCCCCCTACACAGGGTGTTTTTCATGTCCTTGATGGATTTGATGGGATTATTGCTGTGGACCCTAAACGTGGTGAGGAGGAAGACCCAGCATCCTCCCTGAGTTTTTGACCTTTGAGGCCAGGGGCAATCGTCTACTCTACATCCATTCTACTTCTAGCCCATGAGATCTGGCTGCAGAAAACTGACCGCCAGTCAGTCAAACATGCCTCTCCGATAATCATCCAGCTCCTCCTAACCCACATGTTCCTCGAGGTGGTCAATCCATCTGACCTCTCCAACCCTCGCACCTCAGCCCTGAGACACAGGCCAGGGCAGGGCCATTCTTCTCAAACATATGTTTTGAAACAAAATAATGCCGACTTTAAAAAAATCCTTCACTGTGGAAAGCTTTGCATATGTCTCCTTTTCCCCCCATTGACCTCTCCCTGCCTGCTCCCACCCCCCAACACATGCTCTCACCTCCCTATTGTCTGTGTTATTGGTCAAGCTCACATGCATGGATACAAGTCTTTTGGTTGATCTCTTACCCCCCCGCCCCGCCCCCTCCCCCCCGCCACCTTCCCTCTGAGGTTTGATGGTCTGTTCGATGCTTCTATGTCTCTGGATCTATTCCTGTTCATCAGTTTATGTCGTCCCGTGCTGACTTTTACTACAGTAGGTGCTCATAGAAAAGAAAGAATAATCTTCAAGGTACATCGTTATTGGAATCAAAGGGAAGAGTGGATTTATCTTTGAGTGTACTGATGAAAGGCATTCCGCTTTATTGCTTAACCTCCCAAAGATCTAATGCAAGCCATGAGATTACAACCGGTTTTTATGGTCTCTCCCTGTCTCTGTGTGATGGCTTTTATGTTTTCCTTTTTGGTTTTAAAAGTCATTCCCTATCTTGAGTGCGACTGAGTTCAAGCACACTCCGCGGAAGGAGCTCGCTCATGCTCACCCCAGCATCTGGGCCGTATTTTGGGAGGCCTGTAGAACCTAATTAAACAGAAAGTTGGCTCTCATTTCGTCTTTCAGTCCCCCCACTTGAACAAATAAAGCCTGGCTGTTTGAAGACCCTTTAAAAAAACCCGTTTTTTAAGTTCCCTCTTGATTTGTGTTTATTGCCACAAGTTTTCCCAGGAGAGGGCTGACGGCAACCCCAGAACAGTTCAAGCGTTCTGTTCTATCCCTTTTGTATCGAGGGGCTCCAGATAAGAGCCCTGAAGAAGGGAACACACTCAGCCCTCCCAGCAGGACATGCGTGCTTCAGCATAACCTCTCCCACAGCCCCAAGCTCTCAGCCCTACTCACTTTGTGCTAGGACCCTCAACGCAGCACAAAGGAAGGCTTTGAAAGTCCCTGGACCCCACATGCCCGCTGCGAGCCCAGGATGCAGGACACTGCACAGCAGTCTTCAAAAAGGCCCCTAATTTTATTTCCATCTCTAATTTCTGGGCCAGAGTCTTCTGCTTGGACACGGGGAAGAACAGCTGTGTAAATAAATGCAGGTGCCTGCAGCAGGCCGGCCGCCTTCCCCCACTGCCTGCTACCCTCACGGGGGCTCTGTGTGGGTTGTGTACAGAATGGATACAGACGCGGACCAAAGGTGCTGCGATATATGGTCAGAGAGAAAGCTGTCTGGTAATCAGCCCTTCGGAGAGTGTTCTGTATAAAACCGGGATGCCGGACTGCTAACTAGCCAGGAACAACGGTATCGTATTACTATAGTTAGGGACTTTCAGAAAGACTGTTTCCCTAAACCCGACCAATCATTCATTCCACAAATGTATATTGAGTATCCACTACATACAATGCATTTTTTTCTAAGTGTTTATGTGGACCAGGGGTCCTCAAACTTTTTAAACAGGGGGCCAGTTCACTGTCCCTCAGACCGTTGAAGGGCCGGACTATAGTTTTTTAAAAAAAACTATGAACAAATTCCTATGCGCACTGCGGGCCCGGGACGAGTTGGCTGCTAAGCAGGACAGGCAGCGGCACCCGGCGGGCCGGATCAATGTCCTCGGCGGGCCGCATGTGGCCCGCGGGCCGGAGTTTGAGGACCCCTGATGTGGACACTTAGCAAATCTCAGTGAGGTCTATCTATGCCTTATGGCTGTGGATCAAAGCAAAGGGACAAGTGGTTACAAGTACAGTTTCTAAAATCAGGTGGACAACATTTGAGTTCCTACTTCACTACCTACTAGCTGTGTGGCCGTGGGCAAGTTGCAAACCCTTTCTGAGCTTCAGTTTTCTCATCTCTCATATTCTCTTCCTCATAATATTATAAGGATTCAATGATGTGGCTGCAATATCTTTCCCATAACAAACTCTCAATATGAAGATTAGCTATGACGTTAGATAGGGTCTGGATGAAGCTGCTGGATGTAGCAAAGAGACCCCCAAATCCAGGAGCCCAAGCATAATAGAAGCTCATTTTCTCTGTCCGGAGGTAAAAGGTCAGACTCTCATTCATTTTCAACCTGTAGCTCCATCTCTAAAACCAAGATAGTGCTCCAGCCCTTCCCATGTCCCAGCCAGCAAGAAAGGCAAAAGGCCAGGGGAGGGCATGCGTGTTCCTTTTAAGGGTATAACCAGAGGGCACATACCATTTCTGCTTATATTCCTTTTTCCAGAACGTACTCATCTGATGTGTCAAACTGTATTAGAAGGTGCTCTAGCTGGCCATGAGCTCGCCTGAAACTGCTGACATCTGTTGTATGAAATAGTGGGCCACCAACCAACTCGGCAGCAGCTATCGTTATGGCTTAGCCATCGGTCTAGTGCCAACCACTGCCAGAGGAGCCTTGGCAGTTCGTAGGAGGTGGACTCCTGGACACGTGGGGTAAGCAAAAGGCACTTGCCGTAGAGAAATAGAGCGCTCAGAGGCATCAGAGAGTCCAGATTCTCCGAATGCAGTGGGCAATAGCGGGGCTGTGTAGGAAGAAAGCCAGAGCATGGGGCAGCAGCGGCCAGGAAGGGCCTGAGCTACCTGGACAGTATGTTTTAGCCACGGGAGAGAGAGTACAGTGTTTGTGTTTTGTTTTGTTGTGAAGCAGGGGAGGAAAAGACAGCGCTGAATAGGCAAGGGGGTGAATGACCAATTGGGGAAGTCATTTCACTAAACGGGGGATGAGATTTTGAGGGCTTGAACTGGGCCTCGGCGGTGGTGGGGTCAGTAAGACACAGCCAGAGGCGAGGCACCTCTGGGAATAGAATCCACAGGATGTGATCATTGACTGAGTATGGATATGAAGAAAAAATGGGTCAAGAATGACTCAAACTTAGCAGTCTTGGTTTTTGTCAGGACAGTGACACCATGAAGAAGGACAGGGAAGCTGGGAAAAGGGAGGAGAAGAGCTGGGATGAGGGAGTGTCTTGTGACCCAAGGGAGGAGAGACTTTCATGGTACCCTTATGATTGAATTTATGTTTTTGGATGATTGGTTAATGGCCGCCCTTCTCCACTAGACTATAAACCCATCTATTGCTGCATGACAAACCATCTCAAACTTTGTGGCATAAAATAGACCCAAACAGTCATTTATTATTATTATTTCTCTTGGCTCCTAGGGTTGCCTGAGCTAAATGAGGTGATTAGCAGTCAGGCGCTCTCATTCAGCTATGGCCAGACAAAGGCTTAGAATTGGAATCATCTCAAAGACTCACGTGTCTGGTCGTTGCTGGTGACTATCGATTGAGGGAGGTTTTGCAATGGATAATGTCCAACCCTTAGCACTGTCGGATCTATGGTTCTATGTTGTGGCCTGGGGCCCTGCTGAGCTGGAAGGCAAGGGAGCAATGCTAGTAGGCTTGAAGCACAGGGACTGGGACTTGTGATGAGGACAAAGACTGGGTTCATTAGGATTTGGTGGAATAAGAAAGTATAAGGGTAAGAGGGTTAGGTAGGAAGTCGATTTCATACTACTTCCCATTTAAAAACTTTATAGCAACGTACTACTACTTCCCTTCCCCCTTCCTTTCTTTATTTTATTATTGTGATGGATTTTACTCCATATGGTATAAACCTCAGAGTACTTTTTTTTTTGGTTTGTTTCAAAAGTCAGCTATCATTTAAAAACTCTAAATATTAAAAAGGAAATGTCTTTTATATTTATCTTCATATTTACCACTTATGACACTATTCATTATTGGTGTAGTTTTCCTATTTTGGTTGTTTTTTTTTTAACTCCAGGTCCCGAGTTGGGGTAGTTCTTACTGGTGAAGGCAGGACCTGAACCAGATTTTAGGAAGGAGACTTGGAGGAGGCGAGAATGGGGTGCAGGCAGCCAGAATGGCTCAGCCTCTCTCACTTGCCCATGTGTTTTCTCTGAGATATTTTCTCTTTTTTAAAAAAATTCTGGTGATGCATCTGCCGTTTTCCTAGGAGCAATACTTTTACAAAAGCGTTTATTGTGTCTTTAAGTAATAAACAAAATAAACAATAGGAATATGTATTCAATATAGAGCACTTGAAAAATATTGAGCATCCTTAGAAAACAAAAGCTATGCATACTTCCACTAGCCACAGACAATTACCCTGGATGGCATTTCCTTTCAGTAAAATAGCTAGTTGGAATAATATAATACGTAAAATTGTGCATCTGATTTAAAAAACCTGACATTATAATAAAAACATTTTTCTAGAATTTCTGGCTCTGCTTTTACTTGTTGTATTAACTTGGGCAAGTTAGTTAACCTCTGTAAACCTCATCTATAAAATGGAGATAATAAAAATAGTACTTCCGTAAGATTTCTGTCAGGACTAAATAAGATTATATATTTCTCTATATAATACACATCCATAAGATTATATATAAATGTCTATATATCTATGTCTATGTCTATGTCTATGTCTATGTCTATGTCTATGTCTATGTCTATACCTATACCTATACCTATATCTATATCTATATCTATATCTATATCTATATCTATATCTATATCTATATCTATATCTATATCTATATCTATATCTATATCTATATCTATATCTGTACAATCTATGTCTATCTTAGTTTGTGCCTGGCATATGCTTAGCACTCGTTAACTATTAGCTGATGTTAATATTTTTCATGGCCTCCTGTCCTTGATGAAGTCACAGTCCAGTAGGGAAATAGGACAAAAAATTGAATTGCCAGATTGTGACAAGTGCTGTAATAGAGGCTGTTACTGAACCCCATGGAACGACAGAAGGGGATAGCTGTTATGTTTTCAATGGTGCTGGGTGGGTGGGGCATATTAGCAGCGGGTCCCCTTTATGTATGAGCCTGGTCCTGAATACTAATGAGCACTCTCCTGTCTGTCTTAATATATATCCTTAAAGCAAATACTATTGAGAACCTCCAAGATGGGAGAGGGGGAGTTGTCTATAAAGAGGAACAAGACATTGGCCTTACTCTCCCAGACAGTCATGAAGAAAGGCAGCTCTGATGGTAATTGGGGCTGTGGGAGGTGGGAGTGTTTCCCCAATGTGTGTGGGAGAGTGAGGGGGAGTCGTTATTCCCCAGAGATCTCGGAAAGTGTTCTTTCTGGCTTGGTGGAGAGAACACTGGGTTTGGAGTTGGAGGGGCCAGGTTCATGGCTGTGAGCTACAGTAAACAGTCAAAGTCACACTTACCGGGGATCTTGCAGGGAGAGCTGGAGTATCTCTCAGACACTGAAGAAGATGGTCCCTTCTCCCTCCCTCGAGCCACTGGTCTTTTCGCCTCAGTTTACTCACCCTGAGGGTGCGCATTGAATTTCTCCCGGAGGGAGTACAGGTGCAGTCCTGAGTAGGGAGGTATTGGCTCTGGCAGAGCATTACTGTGGTTCTGGAAGGAGGAGGCTATGAGCTGGGATCGTAAGGAACAGACTTCTCCAGGAGGCTTTTCCAGGAAGGTTCTGGCACTCGCCAGGGAGCTGTGGCCCCTGGCAGAAGGGCATGGTCCTGCAGCCGTTGCTGGAACAGGGCCTGGAGCTGTGGTGGCCGTGGTGAAAGCTCTCCGAGGAAGGGGAAATGGAGCAAAGGGGAAGGGGGACAGTGTCAGCTGACCACATAGCGGCCCAACCCCACCCAAGTGCCAGCACGGGTGGGCACTCAGGCAGCGTTGGGTCTAGGGATGGGGGTGACCGTTCCTCAAGTGCAGGGCACCACGTCCCCGTGAGAATGTGACCAGGAGCTGCCATCACTCTACCTCTGTCCCTCCTTGCTCTATTCCAAAGGGAAAAGCTGTGTTGAAAGGCTTGGGCAAAAAAAAAAAAAAAAAAAAAAAAGTAGGGCAAGGGAAAGAGAAAGCAGGCGGGGGTTGCCAGGACGGTGTGAACAGGACAGCTGCGCGGTGTTTTGGTCTGGGCCGAGGAGAGTGCCCTCCCCCCACCCGCCCCCCAGAAGTGCTGGGCTTGGTCAGCATTCAGACCTCATCCAAGATCCAAGGTGGTCCTCCCAGCATCCCTCCTTCCCGCCACCGACACACAGAGAGGACGCCTTTGGTGGAGGTGCTTTGCCAACCACGTGGAAGAGAGAAAGGCTCAGAGCGAGGGGACACGCAGGCTCTTCTAGGGTGCTCCCTCTCCCAGGCCTCCAGGATGGGACAGGGGGTCTGCCACACGGCAGGGCAGTGACTGGCATCTCCGCATGTAGGGCCGTGCGTGGAGGAGAATGGGTGGCGTTTTTTGAATGGAATAGTATTCGCAGCACTCGCGATGTGTTGTTTTGGGATGTGTTCACATGCCTGCTTCCCACACAGCAGATTGCTTTCTGCCCCAGAGCAGCGGAGGTGCCTGGTGAGACCCCTGGGGGAGGCACTGCCAGGCTCGTGCCCGTAGAGGGGCAGCATGCTTAGATGCTGAAATCATGGACTCGGGAGCCACGTTCTCTGGTGTGTGACCCGGCTCTGCCCCTTGGACAAAACCGAACCTTCCTGGACTTCAGTTTCCTCGTTTGTAAAATGGGGTCAGAGCAGTGTCAGCGGTAGGATGGTTATAGGATCAGACGGGTTTGCTCAGGTGAAGCACCGCGAAGGTGGCCTGGCGCTGGCAAGAACGGTGATGGGCTGTCATGGTGATGAAGCCTCTGGCTCTTAGATGGTACTCAATGAATGGAACTGCTGTGGGAAAAGCATCGCATCCAATACTTCCCCAACACCCATGCTATGCTTACTCATGGTGCGGGACTGAAGACACGTTTTCTGCCCAGGAGCTTACTCTTGGAGGTGGATACGCTGATTTGGACACACACAACGAGTGGGAGAATAAAATGGGAATAAAGCATGAAAAATAACACATCAAACGTGAGAGATCCGAGCATAAGAAGCCAACCCAAATTTGTGTTGACTCTCATCATAATCTTATTTCTTACTGGTTGGGTTTTGAAATTGGTTGATAGGTCATTTCATAGTAGTTAAACAGACATATGCCCACCTGGAAGAAGGTCTCCATTAGAATATCACAGGCGTCATCCTTATCCTGGTGACAGTGTTCCATAATAATATGTTATTAACTATTGTAATAAATGATAAGCAAAATACTTAATGTTGTAATATAATAAATATGCTTCTAGCAATATTTTGTTTCCATAATAAGCTATTGAGAGATATACCAGCTTTTTTTGGCACTTAGTCATCCCAAGAATCCTGTGATGCAAAAATATTATTATTCTCATTTGTCAGATGAGAAAACTGAGACATAGGTTGAAAGTCCATCTATAATAACAAAAACGTAATATGCTAATTAGACCAGACATCCTTCCGGATGTCCTGCTGGACAACCTTCCGGACGAAGCTGGGGCTGTGAGGGCCGAGGTGGCCGCCACGGTGGCGGGGGCCGAGCCCCTTGCATGAATTTCGTACATCAGGCCTCTAGTATAGTTAATAAAAAGGTAGAGCTGGTATTTGCACCATGACAGCGAAGGGTCTGGAAATATGTTGGTTTCTAACTATTTCAACAATGAGGAATTGTTGAAGGGATCATAGTGTTGTTTTTATTTTTCCTGGAAAGCAGTAATAATCATAATAATTATATCTAATTCTGGTAAAACAGTTCCCTTGATCCAGGCATGTTTATACGTATTAACTCTTTTATTCCTTACAACACCTTCATGCATAGATCTATTATTGGCCCCCCGTTTTATAGATGAGTAAAATTTGTTATGCAGCTTAGGTAACAAGTGGAGTAACCCTTTACCTTGTGCTTTTAGCTTCTGCCATGGTCACATTGTAAGACACATGCACAGCGGACAGTTTTTACATGAACATGTGGTTACATCTCCAAGAGGACTAATGATAACTGGTATCTCTTTCCCAGATGTTTCCAGGTGCAATATAATTAACCCCTCGTTTTCAAGAAGAGCATGCAGAGGGCTCTTCTTGAAAGAGGAAATGCGTCCCCCCTGAGCTAACTCCTTTTGCTCTTTGACAAGTGGCTGCTTCTTCTGGCCCCTTGGTCAACCATCCAGTGGTGCCCAGGCATGTATCATGGACAGAGAGATTCACAAAGCCATGAGGCTGTTCATTTGGGAACATAGGAAATTACAGGTTAGGTGTTGGACTTAAAGGTTGAACAGTCCTGAGACAGGTCAATATGCAGAAAAAAGTAATGGTAATGCTACTTAAAAAATGTGCAACAAGTACTTTTAGCATCAAAAAGCTCAAAAGCAAGAGCTACGACAACAAAGAAAAGCCAAAGACTTGAAAGAGCATATTTAATGAAAAATAACGTCTCGAATGTTCCCTTCTCAAGAAAGTTGATAACAAATACAAAACTGGCACAAACGGTTGTTGACATCCCGGGTTTTAGTGACATCATTAAACATATAAAAGGCAGAGACACATCTGCCGAAGAAGCAACAGCACCTACTTCAAAGTTAAAATTATTTTAAGAGGATTGTGGCCAAAGGAAACAGCATTGCAGCTGTGGAAAGGTACCATTTATACTTCACTCTTCGAAGGGTGACTTTTCATTTAGATCGAGTGTCTCTTCTTCTAAATTAATTTCAGTCGTTTTCAAGTTCAAGCTTTCTTGTGCATGTCCCAAGCTATGTTATAGTGTTGCCTTCATTAGCAATAGAATAATTTTGCAAAGTGTTAAATAATTCCAGTTTTACATCAAGGTCATCAGATACTTCAAATAAGAAATCAGTCAAGTTAATTCTAGTTAATGATTCAATTCTTTTTCCATCTGACAACTCATGAAATCAAAGTAAAGCTTTCAGAAGTTCATCGGTTGATGGTAAAACATCTGACATCATTGTAATACTGTGATAAATTCAGTTAAAATTCAACATTGATGTGAAATTATTTGTTGCTGTGATGATATTATGAATATAAATTTTGACAGAGCCTGGAAACATGGTAAAAACTATGTTCTAATCATAACTATGGAGCAGAATTATATGGGGTGTCCCCCAAAATGTATACACACTTTGAATAATTATAATTTCCAATAGTTTAAATTTGAAAAGGAAAAAAAACATCAATTGAACTATCAGAAAAAAAGTCAATGTACAATTTTGGGGGGCACCCTATACTTAGAATTAATTTTGGTGCACATACAACTCCTAATGGCATCCAAACAAATTCCTGTATTTTTACAAATTGAAATAGAAACTGGTAGTTGTTTAAAATTGCAAATATTTTTGTATGTACACAGACTAACTGCATTATAATTTTGTGTGTGTATGTGTGATGAAGCTGATGTTAAAAAACAAAAACGCTAGCATGACAGCATGTACTTTCTCTTAGTCTGCATCATCAATTAAATCTTATAAATGTTTGAGATTTTTGAAGAATTACATGGAAAATCAACTTAAACGTCAACCATGGGAAATAAATCCTCTACATTTTTATTGCATTTTGTTAACAGTTAGTTGGAAATATTCAATCAAATTATTCAACAAAGGGAACGACCAAATTCTTTAGCTTTTAAAAGTTTATGGCACATAGCCCATGGACATGAACAATAGGGTGGTGAAGATATGGGGGCAGGGGTGGGTAGGGGTTGGCAGAGTGGGGTAAAGGGAGAGAAAATGGGAGACATCTGTAATACTGTCAACAATTAAAAAAATAAATAAAAAATAAATATTTATGGCAAAATGATATTTATCCATATAAAAGCAAGGGAAGAAGTGAACAAAATTAATGAGAACTCAAATGGTGAAACAGCTCAAGATGTGGAAAAAAAAACTTTTGATAAAAATTTTATTTTATTTTTTATTATTTTTATTGTCTAATTTTTACATATGTCTCCTTTTCCCCCAATTGACACCCCCCCAAAGATTTTATTTTATTATTATTTTTAAAATTTCTTTATTGATTAAGGTGTTACATAAAGATTTTATATTTAATTTGATACATTTATATACCATTTTGGAATGGATTGAAATTGAGAAGGCCTGTGATATTGCATAATCTAAATATAATGGAACATTTAGAAGAATTATAAAGGACAACTTTAAAAATAAATTTTACCTCGTAAAAATATTTGTTGAAGAAAGTACTCTGGGGTAAAAGAAAAATGCCTGTAAAAGTATTTGGGTTGAAAAATTTCCAGATCTCAATTTAAAAATTAAAATTAGGGATAGGCTCTGTGTAGACTTTGCTCAGAGCCTCCAGCACCTCTAGAGAGAGTGATTTCTTGAATAAAAATATTATGGTCAAAAGAAGGAGGGTCAATTGAAGCTGTCATGAATTTCAAATTTATTAATCACATAATTCAACAATGAAGAACATTTTGGGCAATTTTATGAGAAAATTAAAAATAATAATTTCATATTTTAAAACTTCTTCACAAAAACACCAGTGACATGGTATTATAGACAAAAATAAAAAATTATTCAGTAATTGAATTATGTGCCATGAATAATTATTTCACTTCTATTATTTGAACTAGAGGCCCAGTGCATGAAATTGTGCACAGGTAGGGTCCCTAGGCCTAGCCTGCGATCAGGGCCATCTTCCACCTGCTCACCAGTCCCCAGTCCCGCCCCATGGCCACCCACCCCGGTTCCCCATTGGCCATCCATCAATCAGAGCCTGTGAACTGGGGGGAGGGACCGAAAGGTGGTCAACGCACCTCATAGTGACTGGTCCATCAGGCGTTCTAGTCGTTACGCTGTTATGGTCGCTGGCCTTTTATTATATAGGATGTTCAGATAACTAATATAAAGACTTAGAAGTTTTGTCATAAAATACTCAGATTTATCATTTTAACTTTTTAAGAAGAATTTTATTTTTGAAAATAATTTTTGTAAAATAATTTACAAGTTCTCCAGTAAAGTGACACTGATTTGTTGGTCACTTAATACATATTTAAAAGATTATATAATTTTAATTATTCATGTTCCGTTATTACTTTTATACAATTTCAAACTTATAGAAAAGTTTCAAGAATTTTATATGAAGCTTCCATATTCCTTCACCAGTTTTCATTTGGGGTCCATTTAATTATTTTATGTATTTATTTTTTGTTTTTTAGCTGCAAAAAGCTTTATTGTTTCATTCGGTCCAATGCCTGGGAGAGGGCTTCAGGTGGTTAAGAATGGCCGTAGTTTGGGGGAGAGGCTCGGGTAAAAGCCAGACCCCAGGGATGCAGAGGGGCCCCTCCAAGGCCTCTGGGCTCTGAGGGCTCCTGGTCCACTTGAGGGGCGCCTTTGGAAGAGATGCTCACCCAGCCCAGCCCGGAGCGCAGCCTGCGGGGTGAGGCACGTGGCGCCCCTCTTCTTGATGAGGGTCACCTGCTCGCCCCGGAAGTGGTTCTGCCGGAAGTCACGGCGGAGGGCCTGCGCGGGAGAACCAGGGCCTGCAGCTCCGAGCGGGCCTGGTCAGCTCCCCTCCGAGGCCGGAGCGGCTCCCTGGCGCCCGCGTTTGGCCCGCTCACCGGGGCGGCTCCGCACGGCCTGCAGAGAAGGCGGCCGCGGCTGCTGTGGCCTCCAGGAGCCGCTCAGAACCTTCCAGCGTCTCCTCCAACTTACGGAAGCCGCGCCCCCGCCCCCAGAGCCACCTCGTCGGTGGGAATGGAGGCCCCGAGAGCGGTGGGTGGGGGCCAGGCGGTGACCGCAGCCTCCACCTCGCGGGGTCACCCATTTGGAGCTCGTGGTTGCCGAGCGGTAAGGACTTCAGGGGGGAGCACCCGGCGTGGGGCTGGTCTGCAGGTGGCTCTGCAGGGGGGGCCGGAGGAGACACAGGAGCGGTCGGGGCTGGGAGAAGGGGCGTCCCTGGTTCTGACCCGTCCAAACACCGCGGCAGCAGGAGACAGAGCCGGGCCGCCGAGGGCCCTGCCCTGGTCCATTTATTTTAGCATTTTCCCTTCTCTCGCTCAAATCAAGGTGTTTATGTATAAACAAATTTTTTTTTTTTCTGGACCATTTGAGCATGCGTTCAAGACAATACAGTCCCTTTTCTCCTAAATCATTTCATGGGGGTTATCTGAAAATAAGGACATTAAATTCAGAAAACTTAACATTACTGTAACACTAGGGCTAATCCATAGTTCACATCCAAATTTCATCTCTTGTCGCAACAATGTTCAGGGTCCAGTCCAGCGCTCACGTGAAGCAGGACTTGTCAGGTCTCTGGTCCCTTCGACCTGAAAGAGTTCCTCTGTTTTTCTTGTGTCACTGGACCTTGGCATTTCTGAAGAGAACAGGCCGGTTGTTCTGTAGCATGTTCCTCCGTGGGGATGTGATTGATTTCAGGCCATGCCTTGCTGGCCGGGGTGAAGTGATAGGCCCTTCTCAGTGCATCACGCTGGGTGGGGGCCCAGGGTACAGTTGGTGCCAATATTAGTGATGTTGACTTAGCCCTGCTGGCAGGTGTGTTCACCGGACCTCTCCCCTGAAAGGTGGAGATACCTTCTGTGAGGATTACTTGGAGATTATGTAAATCAAATTTTTTACCCATTCTATTTAACATCAGTTGATTTTAATCATTTGCCTTAAATACGACGAATGGAAATCCCTTCAAACTGGTCTTTGTTCTTTTGATAGGATCTCGTATTCTTTAAGCATTTCCTTAATTTTCATCTGGAGGTATTACAAAATCCTCTTGTAATCTTATTGCTCCAAGCCTGGCATCGGCCTTTTCTCTAAGCCACCCTGACTTTTTAGTAAATAAAGGTATTTATAAACCAAGATCTGAGAACCAGGCGTGCTTGTTGTTGCATACATGTCATTGTTTGCAGGCCTTCTCAGTGGTAGCGCTCACTCACACTCATATATACATGCACACACACATGTACATATGCAAAGCTCTCTCTCTGTGGAGCCTCAGAGGAAGGCTTGGGGAGGGTGGGTGGGAAGAGATCAACCAATGAACTTGTATGCATATTTGCATAACCCCTGGATACAGACGATGGGGTGGTGAGGGCCTGGGGTGGGGGGTGGGCGGGCGGGAGGAGGAAAATGGGGGAAAAAGTGGGACTTATGTAATACTGTCAACAATAAAGATTAAAAAATGAAAATAAAATTTGTAATTCTTTAAAGAAACAACAACAACAAAGCTCTCTCTATCTCCAAGAATTATGCAGATACATCCAGTTCAGATCCAACACCACAGGATACATTTTAGTGCCTCCTCTATAATACATGATTACTCATTTGCCCACGCCTACAACATACAGAAAGTGGCTTCAGAATTGTTCAATCATACTGCTGTGAAAAACAGACTTACTAGAGTTTAACATATATTTGCAGTTTCATTAGTTAAAAATTACATAGAGTGAACTGTAGAATCTTACGTGTACGATGTGATGGGACTTTTCAAATGGTATACCTGTGTGACACAGCCCTTATCAAGACAGCATTTCTGTCACTGCAGCAAGTTCCTTGACGCCCCTTCCACTCCCTAGGTCCCTCCTGCAACACAGCAAGTCCTCCAATAATATTGTTTCATTGCACTCTGCTTCATTAAAACCTTGATGAGAGGCCCTAGGAATTTAACTCTTGTTTATGTCGATTAGCCTATAGTAAAACTGGTTTCTTTACACGCCATTATCTTAAAGTCACAGAACCTGTCAACAGTGTTAAGTGAGGATTTACTGTACGCATACTCAAAGTTTTATTTTTCATTCTGATTTTTTAAAAAACCACTTTGATTTAGTTTGACCTGTTTTAGAACTTCATATGCAGGTCATGAAGGTATTCTCCTAGCTCTTCCAGGATGCTTCACAGTTTTAGCTTTTATTGCTAGGTCTGTGATCTGTAAAAAATTATTTTTTGTGAATGGTGACATAGAAATTGAGGGTCATTTCTCCCTCATACATATTTAGAATCATCTTGTCAGTGTCTGTAAAAGTAACTGCAGGAATTATCAATTTGTGGAAAATTGACATTTTTAACAATATTGAGTTTTCCCATCCATGAACATGGCATAGATATGCATTTACTTAGGCCTTTCATTTTTATCCTAGCATATTTTGTAGTTTTGACTGTAGAGGTCTTGCACATTTTTGTTAAATGTATTCCTAGGTATTTTATGGTTTTTGATACCATTGTAAATTAAATTATTTTTAAACTAGAGGCCTGGCGCATGAAATTCGTGCGCGGGTACAGTCCCTAGGCCTGGCCTGTGATCAGGGCCATCTTCCCCAGCTGCCTGTAGCCGGCCCCGCCCCCTCCCGCCCCTGCCACAGGTGGCCATCAGGCGATGGGAGCCTGCCGGTCGGGGGAAGGGACCAAGAGGTGGTCAGTGCACCTCATAGTGATTGGTCCAGCGGTCGTTCTGGTCGTTCTGCTGTTAGGGTCAATTTGCATTTTACCCTTATATTATATAGGATAGAGGCCTGGTGCATGGATGGGGGCCAGCTGGCCTGCCCTGAAGGGGGCCCTGGATTGGGGTGGGGGGGCCCCACTGAGGGGCGGGGCTGCCGGGGCAGGGGCCATGGGTTTGCAGGCCGGCTACAATCAGGGTGGGGGTCCCCGCTGGGATGGGGCCGGCCTGGGCGAGGGCCCGTCGGCAGTTTGCAGGCCAGCCACGCCCCTGGCTTTGTCAGGAAGGATGTCCAGAAGACGTCTGGTCTAATTAGCATATTACCCTTTTATTAGTATAGATGTTATTTTTCAATTGTTGGCTGATGGATATAACCGGCAGGAAGAGGAAGGGCAGGAGAAGAGTGAGGTTGGGGCATTTATTCCTGTAGCTCTTTCTTAACGGGACACTGAGGATTGCTTGTGTCTCTGTCCCTCTACCAAAGGCCACAGCTCCTGGTGGGTAGCCCTCTCATTCGGACTTTCTTTAGGTTCTGGTATCTACTCCGTTCCCTTGCCCGTTAGGCCTCTGTTACTCTTATGGTATTGCATTTTCTTGCCTATGCAACTTCACATAGTCTCCTTATTGACTGTCCTCAAGTGACATGTGTGCCATCTCTTTGCTGTCAGGACTCTGACAGAGACACCCTTCTCAGTTAGGATGTGTGTATGGGTTGCAGTAGTGAGCAAGTTGCAAAGATCTGAGAAGCCTTCTAGGAGAATTATAATGGAGACTTCCAGTGTCTTCTGTTTCACAGATTAATGTTAACAGACCACCTCTCTGGTAAATTGAGGGGGCTCAGACTGAGGGTCAGCTGGTGGGTAGGGACGTTCACCGTGAGGGACAGGGAACCAAAGTCAGGAAAAGGGTTGGCTTGGAGCAAAGCATGTGGTCAGGACTGCAAGTTCTTCCTGATGCAGCCTTCCTGGCACCGGGACATACCTGCAAAAACAGCTGTGTACAATCACGTAGAACAAGCCAGGTAACTAACAAGTGTGCCCTTGCTGTGTCGTCGAGTATTGCTGACCTTAACACTTCTTTCTATTTTTCCATATTCTACCTTGAGAAACTCCTGCCAGACTAGTGGCATAGCTGTGGATTGCTGTCCAGGTCCCTTTCTTCAGTGGACTGATTGGTGGCCAGCACAGGTGTCACAAGTTACCACTGTTCTCACAACAATGACCGAGTACTGTGCCTTAACTATCAAACCACCCGCTTTCCACAGATACTCCCGTCTGCAGCAACTGCCACAGATCCTGGCACCTGTCTGTGGATGGACTTCTCATAGTTTCCAGCTTTCTTCCATCATGAGGAGAATAACCAGGACCAACCTCTTGGGTGAGTAAAACTCGCTGGTTTTTTTCTCTCTTGGAATGGGAGGTGAGACATTGTGAAGATGGAGGCATACTTTTTCACAGTAGAGGAATAGGATGCATAGTTATTTAATGTGAATGTTAAAAAAGACAGCCTAATTTTATACCCCACGTTGGGAAAGAAGAGCATATCAATCACACAAAAAAGCTAAGAGATTTACCCAAAACCGCAGGCAGCAGAGTCAACAGGAACACTACACTATTGCCTATGTCATGTTCTCTCTCAATTTTGGTGATTTTAGGGCAGAAATTTTCGTTGAGAATACGTTTACCAAGTGGATGCAATCCTCATTTCATTTGTATAGTCTTCTTGAAGAAGGTAGAATTTTAGAATGTCTTATTTTTCGTGGTATAAATTTGGGCTTGGTTAGATGTTGCCACCAATGATACAGATGTTTGTGTGTAGAAAAGAACACTGAGAACTAAATTTAATGGTTACATTTACTAGGAGTTGTTGTTTCTGTGATCTGTTTTTACTCTTTTTGGGTCAGTGAATTGATTTGAAATGTTTATCTGCCCTTGGAGATTTCAGTGATGAGAGCATTTTAAGAAACTCTTTAAAAACTTGTGTGGTTCTTTAAATGCAATCACCTGTTGGCATGTGGTCAAGGCAATTGACAACGAAACATTTGTCCTTTGAAATTAATCCATATCCATCAAGCAAAAGCTTATCTAGTCAGTTGCTTTTTCCAGAGGTCCTGTTGGGGAGACTGGCTGCCTGTATAGAAATATATTTTACCTTAAAATACACTCTAAAGTTTCTTTTGCTTGCATTATTGATATTTCAATACAAAACACTTTTTACATACACATCTCATTTTCCTCTGTACAGTGGTGCTCAGACGAAGAAACTGAGGCTCAGAGGTAGCAGGCAAATACTTAGGCTTGTGCAGACAAAGTTAAAAAAAAATAAAGCCAGGGAAGTGGGCCTGCAACGGGCCTGCAGAGTAAACATAGGCAGAGTGACTATCAGAGCTAAGAGGAAGAATAGCGTATTGATATGGGCTCACTAGTAAGCGTCAGAAGCATCAGAGTATTGCCCCAGGCTGGACTTCCACCAGTGTGGGACTGTGTGGCACTGGGTCCATTTCCACAACCTCTTGGCTGTTCTCATTCAGTCCCACATATTAATGGAACGTGTCCTCTGTGTTTGGTTAGAAACCGGGGCTATGTAGGCTACATGACACAGACTTTCCCCTCCAGGGGCTGGGAAGGACAGATGTATAAACACTTGACTACAATAGTCCCCCGTTAGCTGTGGTTTCACTTTGTGTGGTTTTACTTACCCGTGGTCAACCTTGGTCTGAACATATTAAATGGGAAATTCCAAAAATAATTCATAAATTTATTTTATTTTATTTTCCTTTTTACTGAATGTATTGGGGTGACACTGGCCAACAATGTTATATAGGTTTCAAGTGCACAGTTATATAACACATCATCTGAACACTGTATTAAATGTTCACTATCCCAAGTGGAGTCTCTTACCATGGCTATGTTCATTGCAGCATTATTTATAAATTGAGGCCTGGTGCACGAGATTCGTGCACTGGAGGGGGTGTCCCTCAGCCTGGCCTGCGCCCTCTCGCAGTCCTGGATCCCTCGGGGGATGGAGCCTAAGCCAGCAGTCAGACATCCCTCTTGCAGTCTCGGGCTCTCGCAGTCTGGGACCCCTCACTCCTTACCACCCGCCTGCTGTGGAGGTGGGAGAGGCTGCCGCCGCTGCTGCTGCGCTCGCCAGCCGTGAGCCCGGCTTCTGGCTGAGCGGTGCTCCCCCTGTGGGAGCTCACTGACCACCAGGGGGCAGCTCCTGTGTTGAGCGTCTGCTCCCTGGTGGTCAGTGTGCATCATAGTGACCAGTCTTTCCACCATTCGGTCGATTTGCATATTAGCCTTTTATTATATAGGATAGCCAGGATTTGGAAGCAGCCTACATGTCCATCAAAAAAAGCTGTGGTACATTTACGCAACAATTAAAAAAATTAAAAAAATATTCTTATTGATTTCAGAGAGAAAGGGGGAGGGAGAGAGAGAAACATCAATGATGGGAGAGAATCATTGATCTGCTGCCTCCAGCATGCCCCACAATGGGGATCGAGCCCCTAACCTGGGCATGTGCCCTGAGCGGGAATCGATCCATGATCTCCTGGTTCATAGGTTAGTGCTCAACCACTGAGCCATACTGGCCAGGCAACAATTCAGAAATTTTAAATTGAATGCCATTCTGAGTAGTGTGATGAAATTTCACACAGTCTTGCTCCATCCTGCCTAGGATGTGAATCACCCCTTTTTCCAGCATCGCCACACCATATCCGTCCCCCACCCATTAGTTACTTAGTAGCTGTCTTGGTTTTCAGAACAACTCTTGCAGTACCACAGTGCTTGTGTTCAAGTAACCCTTACTTTACTTAATAATGGTAAGAGTAATTCAATTATGCCAAAGAGAAACTCTGAACTGCTTCCTTTAAGTGAGAAGGGATGTGTGTATGGGGAAAAGCACAGTATATATAGGGCTGGGTATTGTCTGTGGTTTCAGGTATCCATTGTAGATCTTGGAACATATCCCCCACAATAAGGGGGGACTACTGTATACACACCTGTTAATTTAAAAACAAAGTAAAGAATAATATACCTTGGGAATAGGGAAGAGAGAATAGTTAATATTGTCTAAGAGTTCAGTCAAGAGAAGATGAAGAAAGGTTTACATTTGAGCTGAAACTTGAAAAGGCTAAGGAGACCTTCCCCAGGTAGGAAAGGAGGCAGGGAGGTTGCAAGTATTGGGAAGAGCGAGAACAAAAGCTTGGACATATCAGGACATATACCGGAATCTGCCCCTAGATTGAAGCATGGATATAGGTTGGTGTAAAAGATGTTACCAAGGCTAAACCCCTCCAGGTGGAAAGATGGACATTATCACCATCTCTATGGAAACTTGTCAAAGACAGGCCAGGGAGGATGGGCAGGGGAGGGAACTCACAGACTGCCTCATTCAGTGGTAGAATCACCTGGATTGCTGACACCTGTGTGGCCCTAGCCTTTTACATGATCTCTTATGTCCCACAGATTCTAGGAGAGGTGAGAATATTAGATACGAGTGAAGAGTTTGGAAGTGAATACCCTTCTTTTCTCCTGACCCTGGAGTCTGGACAGGGCTTCAGGCAACTAGCTTCCTACGGGTTGCTAGGTCACAGACACCATGACCTTGGTGTTACGTGGGACTCAGAGGTTCCCAGCTCCCTGCTGCAGTGAAGTATCCAGGAAAAACTGGGTAGAAATAAAGTGTCATTTGTGGGAGAGAGGACCTCAAGAAAAAAATTGGACCCCAGTTCACCTGGAGAATAAGTAGGGATGAGCAGAGAAAGTTCATGTTCAGGCATAGGTGTCAACATCAACAAGATACGTTGGTGGGAGAGCGTGATACTGGCCTCTGATGAACAGGACTTTATGTTCTGGACAAGCTCCTGTCAGAAAGGCTGCTTATAAAGCATTTGTATCCCGCAGGGGGTCCTGCAGGCTTCTGAGCATCGGTAGTGAAAGTGACTTAGGAAAAGTATTCTGATGGATGGAGACCTGGGAGTTTTGATTATGTATATACATTTTCAACTCCTGGGTTCTTATGACGTGGAAGGAAGCTTTCATATAATTTTTCTGATAAGCCAACTCAGATGACATTCATCAGCTTCTTCATCACGATGGAAGGTTCTGGAGTTTAGGGTAAGCATAGGAATTAGTTAACGAGATATGACCTGGAGCCTGCGGTCAGCGGCTGACATCAGCAGGCATGTTATCATCCCTGTGCCATGCCCAGTGGCTTTTCCCGAGTGTTTTCTTTTCTTTCTTTTAAAAAAAGTCTGTGTTTGCACCAACCTCAGGGGACAGTCTGTTCAGCAGTCACCAGAAGGGATACCTTCAAAAACTTTGCTTGGATGTGGTCCACTCATGTGGTCAGCAGTGACCTCATCTCAGTGCTCCGGGGGCCCTGATTTGGGACTTGATATCTTGAGTTCCTTCTTGAATAGGAAGCAGAGCGGGCCAGCCTTCTTTTTAAATCCTCTCATTTTGAAACACATCAGAAACCTCCAGTCAGCTTGTTAAATACTTTTCCAGATTTAAAAAAAAATTAAATAATTTAGACCATTACTGCACTGCTTACTGTCAAGCGTCGTTAGAGACAGCCAACTTATATTCTCTTCACCAATAAACACAAAGTGGGAGGTTGGGGAGGTGCAGGGGTCGGGGACTAGGGCCCTTCCCTTGGCTGGCACAAAATTCAGAACTGTAAGGAAAGAAGAATAGAAATACTGCTTCAGATTTTCCTAAACTAAATGGCAAACTTGATGTTTCTACCAGTGACCGTGATACTCACCTCATGCAAATGTTCATTCTTCTCTTTCTTTTCTGTGTCTTCAAATCAGACAGCCTCCAGAGAGGGCTGTGTGTGTCCCCTCTCCCCCTTCGTTTGCTCTGGAAAGCAGGCTCCCTGGCTGACTCCCACAACCCCTTGCAGGGAAAGCTGTGTCACGGCACCTTTCTCCAGCCCTGCGCAGCGGCTGTGGATGCACAGCCAACCCCCTCAGCTAGCCACACCTCTCCCCAGTCGCACAAAGGTGTATGCACATTCAGTTAGAATAGCAGCTGAGGGGATGGTTAGGAAGGGTTGGGAGAGACTGGGGACAGGTCTCATGTTACAGCCCCAAAGAGTGAGGCTGTGCATGGCATCGGACCTGCTTCCAGAACAGGCCCCGCTGGCAGAAGCAGTTCGTTCCCTGAAGAGCCTCTGACTCATGCCTCTAATAGGACTGCTATGGTTTCTGGCTGCAAAGTTGTCCTTTGGAAATGCAGCATTTAAAAAAAATATTTTTATTGATTTTAGAGAGGAAGGGAGAGGGAGAGAGAAATCAGTGAGAGAGACACATTAATCGGCTGCCTCCTGCGCACCCCCTATTGGGGATTGAGCCTGCAACCCGGGCATGTGCCCTGACTGGGAGGCAGATCTGGGACCTTTTGGTCCATGAGGTGACGCTCAATCCACTGAGCCACACAAACCAGGCAGCATTTTTTTTCTTTTTGAAATTGAAATTCTGAATTATTTATATTGATTAATTTCACTGTTTCAAGCTCTCATGGGTCCTTTTGGAAGCTGTCTTCACAATATGCTTTTGTCCAACTAGATTTTAAACTTTACATATGCAAGGACTGGGTGTCTGCTCTCTTCGCTGCTGGATGCTCAGTATCTGCAATAGTAAAGGGAGCATGGAGGCACACGATCATTGTTGAATGAAGGAACAAGTGAATGAGTCCTTTAGAAAATCCGCCCCTTTCCTTTGACATGGTGATGATAATCATACCCTATTTTGTTCTTCACAAAACATAGGACGAGATGTTCCTCAGTGGCCATAGCTTGGCCATCCTTTAGAGAAGGAGGATCTTCTGTTTGAACTCGGAGAGAGTAGATGCACGTTTGTATCTGAAATTTTCTTCAATCAAAAAAAAAAAAAAAAGGAAAAGAAATAAGAAGCGATGCTGAGAGTAGAGTGGAGACGCTGAAAGTGCAGTTAATGAAGGATTAGAGGCACGCAGCAGGGAAGGGGCTGAGGAATTTTATCCAGGCCGTGGCGTGGCGGGTGTCTGCTACACGGAGCCCTTTGTATGTTCCTGCCACAGTGGACAATATCTGCTTCAGATTTCTCGGGAAGAAGAAAAACACGGCATGACTCAAGCCATGAAAAGGTGTACCTATTCCAGGATTTAATATTTGAGGGCACACATGGGTTTCTCTTCGTCTGTGCGTATTCTAAGCCGGCACCAGGTTGTCTAGCTTGAGAGATGCCACTCAATAAACACCTGAAGGCAAATATAAGCCAAGCACTGTTAATGCAAAATATCAAGAAGCTCTTACATTGAAACTATTATTGGAAAAGGATTGTCATCAATTATGGTCAGGATTCTGATACAGAAATGGGGGTGGGAGGCCCTGAGCCTCAAGATGAGACAGACACTGAGGCATCAGACCGAATCCCATAGGCCCGGGGGGAGTTCCGTCTGCAGGGGGTGGTGTGACTTCCAAGGGCATGATGGTCCACATGGTGGGATGGTTGGACCAGAACAGAGCTCCATTGCATTAGTGCCCACCCTTCTCAGCTTCCTCCCCACCCCCGGGTGCAGTCCTAGCTTTCTGTAAAGGACTTCTTCCTCTGCACACTGATGTCTCCGGGACTCCCTCTGTACTCGTCTCAGATTTGTTTTGTAGAGTTTTCTTTGGATTGTTACAGCTCAGTTTTGCCGATGTTATATTCCCTCCACCCTTTTTTGCTGACCTTTATCTTATATTAGCTCCCTACATGTTTAGTGTTTTCCACAAACCGATCCAAACCAAAGACACTTTTAGATTTTTGTTGAATCATCCCTGCAGCTCTGGGGACAAACTGTGCCCCCTTCCAACTCTGGGCCCTCTTCCAGTGTGGACAAACAGGAGCTAAAATGCCTTTAGGTTTTGTTGTCAAACAGAAGGATGAAATTTCCATTTCTACCTCGGAGTTTCCCCATCTGCAAGAAAAAAATGGTAAAAAAAATGTAGCTAGCTATGTAAGGCGCTGTGCCACACACTTTAAACATCTCATTTAATCTTTATAAAAATTCGGAGGTAAGTACTATTATTACACTCATTTTGTTGATGAGGAAATTGAGGCTTAGTGGGAGTTAAGTAAGCTGCTGAAGGTTATACAACTTGTGAGTTAAGGAGTGTGGTTTCTCTCCCCAGCTCTGATTTTAAAACTTAAGCAATACAGTGGTTGTGAATTTTACATAAGAAGGTGTATATGAAGTGCTTATTTGCTAGATATTATTTTAATATTACTGAAGGCAAACCTCATATTTCTAATTCATTCATTCATTCATTCATTCATTCATTCATTCCATATTTATGGAGTCCCTGTTATGTGCTAAGCTAACATTCTGGCATGGCAGAGATGAGCTGGAAAAGGCTCCTGTCCTCATGACCTCCTAGGGGGAGGCAGACCAAAAATTGGTGGGAATTATCTTAGAAAATGATAAATTATCTGGAGGGAATCAAGAGTGACTGGGATGGTGGTAAGGACTGTTATGTACATTAGATCAGGTGGTTTGTGAGCCTGAGGACATGTGGTAGACAGAATAAAGATCCCCCAAGGTACCCCTGTCCAAATATTCAGAACTTGTGAATATGTTACCTTAAATGGTAAAGAGGGATTAAGATTGCAAATGGCATTGAGGTAGGGAGATTAGTCTAGATCAGTGGTTCTCAACCTTTCTAATGCCACGACCCTTTCATACAGTTCCTCATGTTGTGGTGACCCCCAACCATAAAATTATTTTCGTTGCTACTTCATAACTGTAATTTTGCTACTGTTATGAATCATAATGTAAATATCTGTGTTTTCCGATGGTCTTAGGCTCTATAGCAGCGGTTCTCAACCTCTGGGTCGCGATATTTCCATTACGATTCATAACAGTAGCAAAATTACAGTTATGAAGTAGCAACGAAAATAATTTTATGGTTGGGGGTGACCACAACATGAGGAACTGTATGAAAGGGTTGCGGCATTAGAAAGGTTGAGAACCACTGGTCTGGAATATCTGGGTGAACCCAATGTAATTACAGTGGTTCTTAAAAGGAAAGGAGAGAAGTGGAGGGTGATGAATATTAACTAAGCTTATTGTGGTAATCTTTTTACTATGTGTATATACTTATGTCAAATTATTATGGTGTCTACCTTAGGCTTAGATGTGGTATGTCCATGTTTTATCCTAATAAAATTGGAAAAAATAAATAAAAAAGAAAAGGGAAGGTTAACTGATGTGTCACTGACTTGGTTACCCAGGTAGCAGCAGTGGAAGGCTGGTGGTATAATTCGGATAATGTCCCTGATCACAAGGTCACAGGTAAAACATCCTTCCCACAGTGATACCCTTCAAGGACGACGTTCCTCTTTCGCTCAGACTAGCTTGAGTTCGTTCTGTGATGTGCGACTAAAAACATTGAATGATAGAACGTCCATGACGCTGGATAAGTGATGATTTGCTATGTGATACTTGGCTTATGTTATTACAAGAAATTAAGACCAGATAAATCAATTCAATATCAATCAACTTTTAAGATTATGAGTAGGGCCTCATAACAGTAATTGAGTACTGCATGAAACATTCAAAACAAGTCTTTCTTTCTTTCTACTAAGAGTCTGAAAAGGCGGCCTGATTGATCACTGGAAGGAGCTCTTTGGACACAGGCCCAAGAAAAGTCTTTCTTATTAAATCATTTCTGCTCTTACAATTGTGGCTCCTTGTAGCTCAGGTTGATTGTTTCACTTGTCGGTATGTGCCAAGTACATTACACAAAAGGTGAAATGCTTCAAAAACAAATCAAAGCACAATGGCTCTCCTTAGAGGACTTTAATTTATGCTGAATTCTGGCTCCTTTTCTAAGGGTTCAGGGTTCCAGAGAGCACCCAGAAGTGGGTTTTATTATTAAATCTTTGATTATAGAACCTTACCCATTCAACATGAGAGTGCAACCTCGTTTGGCAGATGGAGAAACAGAGCCCCAGGGAAGTAAAGTGACTTGCTTGAGGTTTCACAACTGATTCAAGGCTGAAGGGCAGCAGACCATGCCACCCCAAATGTGACTGCAGGAGTCTAGGACACCCCACCCCAAAATATGCTGCTTTGGTATATGGATTACTTTAAACTGTAGGCATTTGAAGAGCAGTGCATGCAGGAAGAGGCTTTCTCTGATATCCCCTATTTGCCAGGAGGCAGATCCTCCAAAAGGAACTCAGTCTTCATAAATCCTTTCCTCGGGAGTCTCGTCAACCAGGAGAGGTTGGCTGTTATCACAGGAACTAAGACGGGGAGCCCACACCACACCCAGACAAGCTTTGTCACAGATTCTTATACCTCTCGGCTCTCTTCCAAGGGCCCATTCAACTTTCCCCAAATTCATTTACTTTCCCCTAAGAGGCCTACATTCCTTCTCCCATTTCCGTATTAAATGGTATTTAATCTGGAATTCTAAAGCCGTCTCTTTGATTTACTTATTTTCCCTGGGTATCTCCCATGAATGCATGAGGTATATATGTGAATAAATAAACTTTTTTTTCTTTCTTGTGAATCTGTCTTTGATTACAGGGATCTGAGCTAAGAACTCAGGACAGAGGGAAAACGACCTTGTACCCTACAAGGCAGATCTAAATTAGAAAAACCCTCGTGCAGCATTCTTTCCACAGAAACATCTGCTCTTCTAAGAGAAGCAAGTGCTGTCCTGTTCAGCATAGGGGACCTTTCCCTATGGCAAGTCTTTCTACGAGTAGCTCCCAAATGAGGGGTTTTACCCATCAAACAAGTTGACAAAGAGAATTAAAAATGGCCTTTGGAAGGATATACTATGCTAGTGGATTGAAAGGGTTAATATTGTTAAACCATCCTTACCACCTAAAGCAAGATACAGATTCAGTTAAGTCCCTATTACAATATCAATGGTTTTCTACTCAGAACTAGAACAACTAAACCTAAAATTTGTATGAAACCACAAAAGACCCTGAGTAGCCAGAAAAACCAACCTGGAGAAAGAACAAAGGAAGAGATGAAAACACTGTGGTACTACCAGAAAAAGATCTATAGGCACATAGCGTATTTGTCACCTCAAAATGTTTCCTCCTGCCTTTTGGTAATCCATCCCTCTACCCTCTTCCTGTCCCCTACTCATGCCTCCCCACCACCACTACCCAGGCAACCACATATCTTCTTTATCTCATATTAGATTTTTTTCATCTTCTGGAAATTTATATACATGGAATCATACATATATACTCTTTTTTGTCTGCTTTCTCTAAGCATAATTATTTTTAGATTCATCATTATGTCATATTCATAAATGATACATCCAATAAGGGGTTAATATTTAAAAGGTATAAGAAACTCATACAACTTAATTCCAAAAAACAATGGACAGAGGACCTGAATAGACATTTCTTCCAAACTGGCCAACACACGTGAAAAGATGCTCAACATCACTAATCATCAGGGAAATTTAAATTAAAGCCACAACGAGATACCAGGTTATACCTGTCAGAAAGCTTGTCATTAAAAAACCAACAAATAACATGTGCTAGTGAGGATGTGGAGGAAAGGGAACACTTGCACATCGTTAGTGAGACTGTAAATTGGTGCAGCCACGATGAAAAACAGTATGGAGTTTCCTCAAAAAATTAAAAATAGAGCCAATGATATGACCCAGTAATACCACTTGTGTGTATTTTTTGGGAAAAAATAAAAACACTGATTTGAAAAGATATATGTACTCCTATGTTCACCGTAGCATTAATTACAACAGCCAAAGTATGAAAGCAACCTAGGTGTCCATAGATGAATGGATAAAGAAGTGATATACACGTATAATGGAGTATTACTCAGCCATAAAAAGAATGAGACCTTGCCATTTGTGACAACATGGGTGGTGTTAGAGGGCATTATGCTAAATGAAATAAGTCAGACCGAAAGACACATATGAGTTCACTTATTTGTGTAATCTAAGAAAACAAAACAAATGCATAAACAAAACAGAAACAGACCCACAGATACAGAGAGCAAGCTGATGGTTGCCAAAGGGGAGGGAGATATGGGGTGTAAAGGAAGAAAAAAGAAAGGCATAGAAATAAAGTATTGGAATCATTTTTTTTTTTTTTGGGGAAATCAACCAACCAACCACCAACCAATCAACCAAGCAACCCACCAACCTAGGCAGTCTGACTCCAGAGCATTGTGCTCCTCCACCACACTATATGTTACCTCTATAAGGATGGAAGAGTGACTATCACTATTATTATTATTATTCCAGAGCTGTTAGGAATGGTAGATAAGATACGGGAGATAAAAAATCTCCTATATAAACTATGCAATTAAAAATTATCAAGTGGATGTTATGTCATCCTAATATGCTAAGTGTCCCACAGTTCCTTTGGCTGTTTGACCAGTTGCTATGACGTGCACTGACCATCAGGGGGCAGATGCTCCGACCGGTAGGTTAGCTAGCTGCTGGGGTCCAGCTGATGGGGACTGGGTGAGACGGGCCGGACACGCCCTGAAGCCCTTCTGCGGTCCCTCCCCAGCCCCAATCGTGCACCGGTGGGGTCCCTCGGCCTGGCCTGCACCTTCTCGCAATCCAGGACCCCTGAGGGGATTTGGAGAGCCGGTTTCGGCCAGATCCCCGCAGGCCAGGCCAAGGGACCCCACCTCTAGTGTTGCTATAAAGCATAAAGGGGCATAAATGTATAATGTCAAATTATTATGGTCTGTACATATGTATAAAAATATAAAATATAGAATAAGCACCTGGAAAACAATATAAAATGTTCTCACCCCTGTTTGTTTCTTTAATATATTATGCTCTTGACTTGAGCTGATCCCTGTGTCCCTGAGTTGCTGAGAAGGACTTGCCCCAAAGCAGGGATTTTCTAGTCAGTGTTCTCAATCAGCAAGCAGCAGTTACTGCCCTGGCTGCAGTGAGGGGGTGTGAAAAGAAAGTCCTTTGCCCTTGGGAGGGGGGAATGCACTCTGCCCCGCTTCAGGTTTCTGCCTGGAAGTGGCCCCCACATTGCAAGAAGTTGCTTTTCCTTGCTCCCTTGTCCCCTGCACTCCAAATTCAGTCGTATTTTTTTTTTCCTGTGTCCTTTCAGTTTCTGCTTAATGAGATGGGTGGTTGCTGAGTGCTTGATTGACACTTGGTATGTACAGCTTGTATTCATCTTCCTGAGAAAGGCTGTTGCACAATGAAGGATTGCCAACGGCAACCAGGGTGGCATTTCTGGGAGCCCCAGCAGCTCTCCCAGCAGCTCCGTTCGCCGCCCCAGTGGAAGGAAACATTTCCTCGGACCATAATGGAGGGCGGCGTGATTTCCCAAGCAATTAAAATATTCCTTAGGTTCTTTTCACCCATCAGACCTCTTTACTTTTTATCCACGTACAGTCCTACTAATTTCCAGGACACCTAAGCCAAGTTTAGGCTGGAGGGAAATACTTTTGGAGTAAAATCAAATCAGTTATAAATGGGTTACAACATCTCAATCGCCTTAATAGATCAAACGAAACTTCATTGTGTGTTCCAGACACCCGAACTGATCCCCTCAGTGGACTCCCCCAGATTAAAAAAAAAAAAAGCCAATCTTTGGATTGCCTACAGCAAGATCCCAAGCAATGCCCCTGGGGCTTAGCTGGGACACAAACTTGAATTAGAGTTTGCTGAGCGCTGGCCTGGCCAGGATGGTGTAACCAGCAAGCTCGCTGAACAAGCCCTCATGCTTCCAGCCAGGAGTAAAGGAAATTGATTTCACTTACTTGGTACTCAGTGTATTGCCTAGGGAGAGGGTGGGCAAGTAAACAGTTTTTGTGTTGGTAGCACTATGGCAGCCCCAGCAAAACTTGCTGCCTACACCCTCCCTCTCTGTCCAGCCTCCCTCCCTGTTTTCTCTTTAGAACAGAGCTCTGTTTCTGCACACATATATGCATACAGTAGGCACTTAGCTCCTTGTTTCAAATGGGCCTCGGTTTTTTAAATATAGCTGGATGGTCCTTCCAATTCAAACTTTAAAAACAGGTATGCTGAGTTGAGATTTATAGAACAACCCTTCAAACTGGAAAAAAAACACACCCAAAAATAACACAACCAAGTCAGTTTGATTGATGAAATTTGGTTTACCAATTGACATAAAGTGTACAATTTCATAAGTCTAGACGTATGTATATACCCACAAAACCATCACTGCAATCAAGATAGTGAGCGTATTTGTCACGGCAAAAAGTTTCCTCCTGCCCCTTGGTAATCCATCCCTCTACCCTCTTCCTATCCCCTACCCACCCACCCCCACCCCTACCTCCACTCCTCAGGCAACCACTGACCTTCTTTCCCTCAGATTTGTTTTCTTCTTCTGGAAGTTTATATAAATGGAATCACACATACGTACTCTTTTTTTGTCTGCTTTCTCTAAGCATAATTATTTTTAGATTCATCTATGTTGAATGAACTTTATTGGTTTGTATCTTTCAAATAATTGTCCATTTTATCTAAGTTTTGAATTTATTGGCATGAAGTTGTTCATAATATTTCTTTATTCTTTTGATGTCTGTAGAATTTAAAATGCAGTCACCTCTCTCATTCTTAATATTAATTTTTGTTTTCTCTGGTGTTTTTTCTGATAATTGTGCCTAGAGTTTCATCAATTTTATTGATCTTCTCTAGTAAGCAGGTTTTGATTTCATTGATTTTGGTATTGTTTTTATGTTCTTCTATTCATTGATTTTTGCTCTGGTATTTATTTATTACTTCCTTCCCACTGCTTTACTGTATTTTCTTGGTTTAATTTGCTTTTCGTTTTTGTTGTTTCTTAAGGTGGAAGCTGAAGTCATTGATTTGAGACTTTCTTATTTCTAATACTAGGGGCCCAGTGCACGAATTTGTGCACCTTGAAAGGAACTGTGGGCCACGAGGCTGCAGTAGGCACAGGGGTGGGTCTCGGCCCATCCTCCATGCCCCCACCCGGCACCTCCTGCTGTGGCCCCCCTGGTCCCCTGTCTGCCGGCAGCCCCGTTCCCGCCGCCACCACTCCCACGCACTGATGGAGCCAACCCTGTTTGCACCCGCTGACAGTGTGGAGTGATTGGGGCTGGCACCATCAGTGGGTGCGAGTGGCGGCTGCTGCCCCGATCACCCCTCAGGAGCAGGGGGAGATGGAGAAGCCCTCAGGGGCCGATTGGGGCCAGCGGCCGCTGCTCACACCTGCTGATGACGCTGCGTGATCGGGACCGGCGTCGGGCACCAGCAGCAGGTGCGAGCGGGGCTGGCGCTGGCAGTGTGTGTGAGTGGCGGCTCCGGCGCCGGCAGCGGGTATAAGCAGGGCCGGCACCAGCAGCAGGTGTGAGTGACGGGGGCAGGACCACGGTATGCAGGAGCAAAGAATTTTCAGTAACCACCAGAGACTTGCCCTGCCTTGGTCTGGCGCCTCTGCTCACCTGCTCCACCATCCCAATGCAGCCAACGCCTGCCATGTTCCGCACATGCCCCCTGGTGGTCAGTGCACTTCATAGTGACTGGTTGTTCGGCCATTCGGTCTATTTTCATATTAGCCTTTTATTATATAGGATAGGCAGTTACTGCCATAAATTTAACTTTAAGTACTGCTTTAGCTGCATCTCACACATTTTGATATGTTTTCATTTAAAAATACTTTCTAGCCCTGGCTGGTGTGGGTCGTTTGGTTGGGCAGCGTCCTAGTCACTGAAAGATTGCCAGTTTGATTCCCAGTCAGGGAACATGCCCAGGGAACTCAATCCCCAGTAGGGGGCATGCAAGAAGCAGCTGATTGATGTTGTGCTCTCATCATTGATGTTCTCTCTCTCTCCCCCTCTCCTTTCCTCTCTGGTATCAATAAGAACATATAGAGGCAGAATCTCCTTCGAGAGCAAAGGGAAGTTTGGCTGTTGTCTGGTATAGAAAAGTATGTCTCCCACTGGAGTCACGGCCAGGCAGGTCCACTGGTTGGCCATCGTAAGATTCAGGTTAAGCAGCCCTCTGCAGGTGCAGGTGTCACGTGGCTCTCTTTTTATTGCCTTGTGGGAATTTAGGCTGTGAAACTGGCACAAATATTCTGATGTTTTTGCTGTTTGCTGTGCCATGATTAATAAAGTCCTTTGTCTATTAAGTCTGTTTGTTAGACTCTTCTCTGTGTTCTTTTTTTTTTTTTTCCTGGGCGACCCAGAAAGAATTTGTTTACCACATGCTTGTCCTTTCTCTTCTACCTATGAATTGCCTGCATTCCCTTTGAAGCCCCAGACCCCTGCTTCCCTCTCCTTAGTCCAGAATGGCATATAAGCCTGATTTGCCCCTGGGTCCCCTATTCTTATGGAACCTCCAAATCCATTTGGTTATTTTTTTTCCTGTTAATCTGTCGCATGTCAATTGGATTATTAAACCAGACAGAAGAACTTAGAAGGGTAGATGAAAAATTATTTTTCTCCCCCACACTGACAAGACATAACCCCCTTTCATGCCATGTGGGTGCTGTACATACAATCAGATAGGACCCACAGTTAGTGGGAAAGGAACTCATGCCAAGGACAGATCTCATGTGCCTATTATCAACAACCATTCTGCCTGGGATAAGGAAGATAAAATACACAAGTGCAAAGGGCAGATCCCCCAACCTTGGGCATAGGGCCAAGTGGCTGCACCTCGAGGTTGCTGTTGGTGCCTTGTTCATATCCCCTCTGGTGTTACCATGGTACTGTCAGATTTCTTACACCTTAGGTCTTTCTCTCTCTCAGCAGGTGAGCAGTGCATGGGGATTAGTCCCATCTTGCCCACCCAGCAGTCCTCAAACAATGTCTGATAAAAATTGGTGTGTAAATCCTTTAGGTCCCTTGCCCCTTGGGTAACTTTGAGGTGCACATTCTAAGAGACTCTTTGTGTTTGCAGATGGGTCCATGCTCCAGTTATTCGGAGCAGAAATGGGCCCGGTCAGGAACTATTTATTTGCTTCCTTCTTTCTGTCTCACTTCCCCTCTCTTGGTTCAGTGTTTCCTGGGAACACCTTCCCCAGAAGCCTTTTATACTTGAAGACTTACATCATCTCTGCAACCAGCTAAGCAGTTAAAGGGAAGGGGATATGGCCAATGAAAAATCACATTTGATGTAGTGTTCCATTAAAATCAGAACATCAAAAGAAAGTAGAAAAATCCACTCAGTAAGGCCCTGCAGCTAAACTATAATGCTGGCAAGAAAAATGGGTTTTAAAAATGTCCCTTAAGACAGGGATATGAGACCTTTGAAGGAGAAAAATGTCTTGAGAAATCATGGTGCAATACTTGCTCAGGAACATAAAACAGATGCCTTTCAAACCCTATCAGTGAGGCTGGGAGTCCCGAGGGCTTTGATGCTTCCAGCCCTGTGCTTTACTTGCTGGCAGGCTGCTTTAGACTTGCAAGCGTTCCTGGGGTTGCCATAGTATTTGCAAACAAATCTCTGTAGTCAACAGACTCTGGGGTGGTACAATGCTAAGGGAAGTTTTGGGGAGGCAGGGTTCTCTTGTTGGGAAACACTCTTGAAAATGACATCGTAAAAAGGTCACATAACACAGAGAAATGGGACTGGCCGCCTTGTTGACTGGGATCAGCCACATTGACTCACTTCCCTCCCTTCTTCCTCATCCAGCACCCCTCTTCTCTGCAGATTCCTCCATACATGGAGAAACAAGTTAATGAAAATCAAGGTAGTCAAGCCCTCTGAGCAGTTCAGAACTGCTTGCTGTTCTCTGTCCTCTAAAGGGTGTTGGCTCCACAGTGATTGCACACCTACAAAATGCCAAGCTTCGTGGCAGATACTAGGAAATAGTCAGATGATTGAGATATAGCTTCTATCCTGATCAGTGGGGGACACTCAAGGGCGATGAATGTAATGACAGTGGCACTAGGCACAGAGGTCAGCAGAGGAGGGAATGGGTAATGAGCTGGTTCCTTCTTGAAGGGCAGGAGTGGCTAATGACAATAGCATTGATTGAGCATATGCTGTGTGCTGGGCTCCATTCTAAGTATATACATGTATTAACTAATATACAAATGCATGAGACCAGTACCATTATTACCCCCAGATGAGTAAACTGACAAGTTAAGTGACTTGCTTGGGATCACACAGCTGATTCAGGAGTTGACGCCCAGAGCTTACAGTCTAAATGAGTGCGCAGTGCCGCAGGAAACCAGCTTCAGGGGGCTGCTCTAGGGCTAAGAACAGGAAACACAGGTGTGAACCTCTCACAGGGCCTTTCATATGCTTCATAGGTGCTCTGGTAGTGTGTAGACTGGAGTCCCATACGTAAAACTAGAATCCAGGATTTTCCAAGGACAACCATCCAGAGACATTAAAGTCCTCACAAGCAAAATGCCCACAGAGCCCAGCCACCATGGCTCGGTGGTTGAGCATCAACCTCTGAACCAAGAAGTCATGGTTCAATTCCAGGTCAGGGTGGACTCGATCCCTATTAGGGGGCATGCAGGAGGCAGCCGCTCAATCATTCTTTTTCATCATTGATGTTTCTCTCTCCCTCTCCCTCTCCCTTCCTCTCAATAAACACACACACACGCATGCGTATATATGTATATATGTATATATATGTATATTTGTATATATATAAAAGCCTAAACAACTGGAATGATCGGTCGCTATGACAAACACTGACCACCAGGGAGAAGACACTCAATGCAGGATCTTCTCCCTGGTGGTCAGTGCGCTCTCACAGCCAACCTCCCCTGGCTGGCCAACCTCCCGCAGTCCCTCCCCTGGCTCCCAGGCTGGGACAGGGAACCAGAGGTGGGTGGTGGCAGATGTGGCCCCTTTCCCAGGGGGGCTGAGGGCCAGCTCCGTCCTTGGGGCCGGTGGCCAACCTCCTGTGCCCCGTCCTCCCCCCGGCTGGCAGGCCCCGACCGGCCTGACACCTACCCACTGTAGTGGTGGTGCAGCAGCAAGGGAAGGAGGAGGGTAAGGAGGCGGGAAACTGTGCTGTGGTGGGGCACTGACGATGGTGGCGTCAGTGTCCGGCGTCCATTCCTTCCATGCCTGGCCCGGCCACTGTGGCCTCCTCTCCGGCCCAGCCCTGGTTGACCCCACCCATGAACGAATTTCATGCACCTCTATTTTATACACACACACACTGTACATATCTATACCAATAAAAGGGTAATATGCTAATTAGACTGGGTGACCAGACATCTTCCAGACATCTGACTTCTTTCTGGAGAGTTAGGGGGAGACCAGGCTGGCAGGGGGGCAGTTAGGGGGCGACCAGGCCAGCAGGGGGCCAGTGGGGGGTGACCAGGCCAGCAGGGGGGCAGTTGGGGGGCAACCAGGCTGGCGAGGGCAGTTGTGGGGGCGACCAGGCCAGCAGGGTGGTTAGTGAGGGATGACCAAACAACTGAACAGCAGGCTGTGTGGGGCAACTAGGCCGGCAGGGGGGACAGTTGGGGGCGACCAGGCTGGCAGGAGGGCCAGTGAGGGGCGACCAGGCCGGCAGAGGGGGGCAGTTGGGGGTGACCAGGCCAGCAGGGGGGGGCAGTGAGGGGTGACCAGGCCGGCAGGGGGGGCAGTTAGGAGCGACCAAGCTGGCAAAGGGGGGCAGTTGGGGGCGACCAGGCTGGTAGGGGGGGCAATTAGGGGTGATCAGGCTGGCAGGGGGGCAAGTTAGGGGCAATCAGGCAGGCAGGCAGGTGAGCAGTTAGGAGCCAGCCATCCCGAATTGTGAGAGGGATGTCTGACTGCCAGTTTAGGACATCCCCCGAGGGGTCCTGAATTGGAGAGGGTGCAGGCTGGGCTGAGGGGAGCCCCCTCTCCCGTGCACAAATTTCGTGCACCAGGCCTCTAGTGTGTGTGTGTGTGTGTGTGTGTGTGTGTGTGTGTGTGTGTGTGCGTGTGTGTGTGTATTTGCCCACAGAGTTCCTATTTCAGGTAACTGCTTCTAGAACCTGTTGAGAAAGCTCTGGTCTCCCAAAGATGACAACTAGGCTTCAGGCAGGCAACTTAAGGGTTCTGCATTAAAATGGAAAAATGAAACAGGATTCGTTTAAAGAGCCATGATTTGGTCTACCAGGCTTCCTGGTGCCAGATCAGTGTCTTTGTGTTGATAATCGAGAAATGTGAGTTTTGGAGTCGAAGAGCCCCAGACAGGACCCAGCGTGCTAGAGCTGGCCTGAAGCAGAGCTGGGGAAAAGCCCTTTTGCAGAAGAAGAAATTCCTAGAAAGGATGAGCATATATCTGAACTGGAATATGCTTTCTGACAACAGAGAGCCTGGGCAAACTCTAAGCTAGAGGAGCTTGAGCAGAGCAGGCAGAAATGACAGAAAAAATGGCTTCCAGCACGTTGGTGGCAAGGAGTGTGACTTAGCCTTCGATTTCAACCAGCAGGCCTGGGCCAAGCAGAGAAAGGATCTTCTCCTTCACAACCCAGGTGGAGCTAGGAGTGGCCTCAGCCTTGGCGGGAGATATGGCAGTCAGCTGTGCTGGCCAGAGGCACAGGAGCCTTGAGGATCAGGACGTCCAGTAGGGCCCGTGGCCTGCCAGAAAGGAGGAGGACAGGGAGTTCCTGGATGGACCTGTTTAAGTGCTTTACCGGAAGCCAAGCTGCGAAGCCCTTGCCACGGAGCGCCCGTTCTCACTGATGTTTCCTGTTCTGCCGCAGGGCTGGCTCGGGATCTGGAGCTCACAGTGTGTCCTGGACTTAGCAAGGCCGGGTCCAGAGAGAGGGGAAGAGGGGAAATTGGCCCTTGCCATGCTCCTCAATGGTGAATCCTCACTTCTCACTTTCCTCCTTCCTTTCATTAAAAAAAATAAAAGTAATAAAAGCACACAGTGTAGGGGGTTACAGAGGTCTTTAAGACCTGTTAGGAGAAACGCAGCCAATTGTTTAACATGACCATCCTGGTAGGGGCTTTGGGAACCTGAGTCTAAAATACAGACTTTCAACCACTCCAGGTTATTTCGGCGATCTTCCAGAGGTAGCTGTTGCTGCTAATTTCTAAGACATTGGGGTGTTTCTTGGTGTAAATAAAACTGGTTCTCAGCTTCTGGCATGCGGAATATGTTCATGTGTTTTTGTCTTCCAGAATCTTGCTCTTAGTGCCCTCTCTCTTGCTCTGCCAGCCTTTAGGTTATGTATTAAGAAAAGGAAATCTTTTTTTTTTTTAAAAAATACATTTTATTGATTTTTTTACAGAGAGGAAGGGAAAGGGATAGAGAGCTAGAAACATCGATGAGAGAGGAACATTGATCAGCCGCCTCCTGCACACCCCCCACTGGGGATGTGCCCGCAACCAAGTTACGTGCCCTTGACCGGAATTGAACCTGGGACCTTTCAGTCCGCAGGCTGACTATCCACTGAGCCAAACCGGTTTTGGCAGGAAATCTTTATACTGGCATTTTTAGTGGTGTTTTGGGAGGGGAAGGAGGTAGATGGCTATGTTCAATCTGCAGATTTTCCCTAAAGTCACTTTCCTCCCCTTTTAAAAAAAAACACACTTTAGTTGGTGACTATGAAAAATAAACTGCTGGAGTCAGCACAGGTGGGATGTGGGTTTAATTGGGAGTCTCTCTAGTCCAGGGGTCCTCAAACTTTTTAAACAGGGGCCAGTTCACTGTCCCTCAGACTGTTGGAGGGCCGGACTATAGTTTAAAAAAAAAAAACTATGAACAAATTCCTATGCGCACTGTGGGCCCGGGACGAGTCGGCTGCTAAGCAGGACAGGCAGTGGCACCCGGCGGGCCGGATAAATGTCCTCGGCGGGCCGCATGTGGCCTGTGGGCCCTAGTTTGAGGACGCCTGCTCTAGTCAGTCAGCCAGTGTGTCAGTCTGTCTATCAGTGTCTCAGGATCTCCATGCTCAAGGTTCATCGTCCATATTAGTCATCACACTTTTTAGTTGACCTTGGCTTCTAAAGAGATATTAAAGGAAGTGGGAGTGCAGAATAAGATGACCCATTCATTTTAGGGCCAAGTAGTGGGTGGGCCCCTAGACCCCCTTGTATTTTGAAGCAAGCTTTTTCCTACTGTTTTTCTGGATCCAGACCTTAAGAGTCATATCCTCACAGGCTCCCCAGGAAGCAGAGTAGCAGGGGTAAAGGTATCCACTGGCTAGTTTCCTCCAGATGAGGGCAGAGGCCTAACAAAGAACTCCGCTTGCTGCGCAGATAAATGGATGCTCTGTTACCTGTTGGAGAGGAGCGATAAGAGGTGGCAAAGAAGTAGCAGCCTTTTCTTCAGTACGTTAGAGAGCACAGACATTTGCATTTGTGTGCTGACAGGAACTTGGGGAAAGAAAGAAAACGCCCCCATCCTTCACATTTTCCATAACCGATGGCTCCTTCTTTGGGGATACAAATGTGTCCTGTGCCCTAAGAGGTCCTTATCCATGGCATCCTCTGGGCCCAGGGGAGGTGGAATTCGGGGAGGGCTGGCGGCGGGGAGGGTTCTGTGAGGCCCGATGACAAAGGAAAACCTGCCCAGTGTCCCAGGTGTGTTGGCAGTTGGCGGGCCCTTGCAGATGCCCCTGGGCCAGGGCAGGACAGCTCTTCTGGGGGTGGTGTCACATGTGGGTTGGCTCCCAGCTTGAAGGCTATGGAGTACCAGGGAGCAGCCTGGAAATGGAGCATCCTTGGCTTGTCTCAGCACCTCATGTCACATACCCCACGTCACAGCTTTTGCTGCCAGGAGTTGGAACGGCTCAGGATTGTCCTTTCTCAGAATTAGTCAACCCTCCTAAACAGCCACCAGGAAGTTCAGCAGGAGTGTCTGGTCTAGGTGTGGAGCTGGAGCTGGAGCTGGCATTGCTAGGACTTATCCCCATACTCTGAGGTCATTGCAGAGATTTGGGGCAGTATTTCCCGTGGAATAGCAGACTCAGGGATCAGTTGGGGCTGCTGGTTAGAAGTGAAAATTCCAGGGCCCAGCTCAGATTTCCATATTGAATGTATTGTGTTAGAGTGGGCATGCCTGGCCATCTTCATGTTTTAAAAACAAGGTTCTCGAGTCTGCTGGTAGAAACAGGGCCTGCAGCTCCCAAAGGGCCTGGGTCAGGTCCCTCTCCAAGCCCACTTGGAGTTTTGCCCACTTGTCCTGGGGAGGCTTCAGCACGTCCTGGAAGGGAATGCGGCCACCACGCTGGTTTTGCCACTTTAAGAGCTGCTCAGCGCCTCCATTCTTCTCTGCCAACTCCAGGAAGAAGTGGCCCAGGCCCTCGAGAGCCCCATTGTCATGGTGGAAATAGAAGCCCCAAGAGAGATCGGAAGACTGAAAATCTACAACTGCGGCACCCACCAAACAGCTGCGAACCCCAGAGCACTGGTCCCCAATTGGCGCAAACATGCGGATTCAGAGGAGCTTTACACTCCACCACAGAAAGGTCAGATTTCGCCTGGGATAAGGTGAGGTCTCTGGTTCCGGCAGGACAGAAACGCGCGCACTGTGGGAGCTGGAGGACCGGGGGAAGTCTGCGCCTAGAAAAATCCGTGGGTGTTGGGGCTGGCGTGATCCATGAATGTGGAAGGGGGTCCTCAGAGCTGCTAGCAGAGGGGATCTCTAAAAAGCAACCCATTTTGATCAGACGCAGGACAGCCTAAAAATTTTAAAAGTGTGCCGGCTGCTTGGACACGAGGAGGAAGGAAGGACTGGGCTGACTTACGTGCATCCCTGGAGTTCGCACACTTGTGCTTTCTCCTCTTTAAATCCTTGCTTCTGATTGCTGAGCCCAGTGCATGGGATCACCCAGTTGGGGACACCCTAGGAGACTGCAGGGGAAAGTTGTTTTTCTGGAACCTGGGGATCGGAGCGGGGAGTGACTGTCGGAGAACCGGCTCTGGGGCAGCCCACTCCCACAAACCGGTATTGAGTGCCACAGGGAAAGCAGGATCTAAGCACAAGCAAGAGAGGACCTACAGACCCAGAGGTCAATCCAGAAACATTGCCACCCAGGGGTTGAATCACAAATTGACTCTTGTGTAATCACAAATAAAGGAATACAAGAGAGTAAGACATACTACCTGCTTAAAAATCAGGACTTGCTTACAACACTGAGGAGCAGTGGAACACAGGGAACTGCAATACTGTCCTGACGGGGAAACAGGCGTGCCAAAAGAACAATAGAGGAAGTTAATGACCTTCACTACTGCACATTTTATTTTTATTATTTTTTAATTTTTTTCATCTTTTACTTAAGGAACTAATTTTTTTTTCTTTTTTCCTCACTTGATTTTACCTTTTTAATTATTACATTTTTATTTTCAATCAGTATTATTACTACTACTATTTTATCTTTTTTTTTAAAGAAAGTATCATCTTATTTTCTCTTTATTTGACTTTCAGATTAGTGTTCTACATTCTATTTTCATCTTTCCTTTAGTATCATTCTACTCTATCTCAACTCTACCTTTATGCCATCACTCTCTTCCTAACTTTTCCCCTTTTGTTGTCCTGTTCCTCTTACCCTTCTCCTGATTTAGATTCTCCCTATTCTTTCTTTTTACCCCCTGTTAAAATTTCACCCTACTTATATATCTAATTTTCAATCCCCTGCTCCGAGTTCATACACACCTCTCTCTTCTCTGTCTTCACTATCCAAAAAATTGTTTTTCTCTCTGTCCTTTTGTTGTTGTTTGCTTGAATGTTGATTATATCGATTTTTCCTGCTTGTTTGTGAGATTGTTTTGCTTATTCTTTTTTTGTTGTGTTTTTTTGTTTGCTTTGTTTTTGTTTGTTTTTTTGCTTCTGTTTTCCCTCACTTCGCTTGATGTTAGTTGTTGTTTGTAGTTTGTAGTTTGTATTCATCTTCAGGTACTTGTTGCTGGCATTTGCTGGGATTAATGGCTGTTCTGTTGGAGTTTTCTCCCCATATAAATAGTTTGTTTCCCTTTTCTTTCTTATTCTCTTTCTTTTCTCTCTTACTTTTTTTTTCCTTTTCTCAATTTCATTTTGGCACTCCTTTCTTTCTTTCTTTTTTTTCCCCTTCCGTTCTTCTTTCTCTCCTATCCCCTAATTTGCCTTTCTCTGGTGGTCACCTTTATTTTGGGTTATTAATATCGTGAATACATTTCTGTTCAGTGCCTTGTGTGTTGTACCTGGTTGTGTTGTATTTTGCGCCTTTAAATCAACGCAGGAGAGAGAGAACTACATAACCAGACACCCGGAGAAGAGAGACCATGGGGAGACAAAGAAACAGCCCCCATATGAAAGAAAAGCAGGCATCACCAGGAAAGGAAATAAACGAAATGGAGGCAAGCAACCTGTCAGAGAAATAATTCAGAGAAATGGTCATAAGGTGGCTAAAAACAATGGAAGACAAATTCAACAATATGAGTAAGAACCAAGAGGAAATGAAGAAGAACCAAGAAGAAATGAAAAATGACATCGCTGCTGTAAAGAACTCAATAGAAAGCATCAGGAGTAGACTAGAAGAAGCAGAGGACTGCATCAGTGAGCAAGAAGACAAGGTAGGAAAAAATACCCAAGTAGAGCAGCTTCTAGAAAAAAAAAATTAAAAAGCAGGAGAGCCTAAGGGAACTTTGGGACAACACGAAACAAAACAACATCCACATTATAGGGGTTCCAGAAGGAAAGAAAATTGAACAAGGAATAGAAAACCTGTTTGAAAAAATAATGACAGAAAACTTCCCTGATATAGGGAAGAAAAAACCCACACAAATCCAAGAAGCTCAAAGAGTCCCAAGCAAAATGAACCCCAAAAGACCGATGCCAAGGCACATTATCATTAAATTGGCAAACACCAACGACAAAGTAAGAATCTTAAAAGCGGCCAGAGAGAGACAGAAAGTTACCTACAAAGGAACCCCCATCAGACTAGCAACTGATTTCTCAACAGAAACTCATCAGGCCAGAAGGGAATGGAATGAAATATACAAAGTCATGCAAAGGAAGGATCTGAATCCAAGAATACTGTACCCAGCAAGGCTATCATTCAAAATTGAAGGTGAATTCAGGAGCTTCACAGACAAAAAAGGACCAAGGGAATTTATTACCACCAAACCAGCAATGCAAGAAATGCTAAAGGGTCTGCTTTAAAAAAAAAAAAAAGAAATAGGAAGCGAAGAAGGAACACAGGGGTAAAGAATAAAAATGGCGACAAATAAGTACCTATCAATAATAACTTTAAATGTAAATGGATTAAATGCCCCAATCAAAAGACATAGGGTAACAGATTGGATAAGAAAACATGACCCATATATCTGCTGTCTACAAGAAACCCACCTCAGATAAAAAGACACACACAGACTGAGGGTGAAGGGATGGAAAAAGGTTTTTCAGGCGAATGGAAATGAGAAAAAAGCTGGGGTAGCAATACTTGTATCTGACAAATTAGATCTCAAAGTGAAGGACATAATGAGATAAGGAAGGCCACTTCATAATACTAAAGGGAGCAATCCAACAAGAAGAAATAACTCTGGTAAACATATACACACCTAATACAGGAGCACCCAAATACATAAAATAAAACGCCTGGAAGATATCAAAGGAGAGATTGACAGCAATACAATCATAGTAGGAGACTTTAATACCCCACTATCACCATTGGACAAATCCTCTAAACAAAAAATCAGGAAAGAAACATCAATCCTAAATGACTCACTAGACCAGATGGAATTAATTGACATCTTCAGAACATTTCACCCCAAAGCCACAGAATATACATTCTTCTCAAGTGCACATGGGTCATTTTCAAAGATAGACCATATGTGGGGTCATAGGCAAAGTCTCTTCAAATTCAAGAAGATAGAAATCATATCAAGCATCTTCTCAGATCACAGTGGCATAAAACTGGAAATCAACTACAATAAAAACAATCCAAAAAAATCAAACACATGGAGACTAAACAGCATGCTATTAAACAATGACTGGGTTACCAGAGAGATCAAGGAAGAAATAAAAAATATCATGGCAACAAATGACAATGAAAACACAACAATCCAAAATCTATGGGACACAGCGAAAGCAGTCTTGAGAGGGAAGTTCATAGCTCTTCAAGCCTACTGCAAAAAACAAGAAACAATGGTAATAAATTACCTAACCCTACAACTCAAAGAGTTAGAGAGCAACAAGAAAAGCCCAGTGTAAGCAGAAGGAAGGAAATAATAAAGATCAGAGTGGAGATAAATGACATTGAAACCAAAAAAACAATACAAAATATCAACAAAACCTTTCTTTGAAAGGATAAACAAGATTGATGAATCTCTAGCCAGGCTAACCAAGAAGCAAAGAGAGAGGACACAAGTAAACAAAATCACAAATGAAAGTGGTGAAATAACAACAGACCCCACCGAAATACAAAGGATTGTTAAAAAATACTATGAACAACTTGATTCCAACAAACTGGACAACCTGGAGGAAATGGACATATTCCTAGAAAAATATAACCTTCCAAAACTCAATCAGGAAGAATCGAAACATCTCAGTAGGCCAATAACTATGGAAGAAATTGAAGCAGTCATCAAAAAGCTTCCAGCAAACAAAAGCCTGGGGCCAGATGGCTTCACAGGGGAGTTTTACCAAACATTCAAGGAAGGACTAAAACCTATCCTTCTCAGACTATTCCAAAAAGTTCAAGAGGAAGGAACACTTCCAAGCTCATTCTATGAAGCCAGAATCACCCTAATACCCAAACCAGATAAAGACAACACAATGAAAGAGAATTACAGGCCAATATCCCTCATGAACATAGAGGCCAAAATCCTCAACAAAATTCTAGCAAATCGGGTCCAGCACTACATCAGAAAGATCATATACCATGACCAAGTAGGATTTATCCCAGGAATGCAAGGATGGTACAATATCCACAAATCAATAAACGTGATACATCACATAAACAAATTGAGAGATAAAAATCACATAGTCATATCAATTGATGCAGAAAAAGCATTTGACAAAATCCAACACCCTTTCTTGATAAAAACTCTCAACAAGGTGGGAATAGAAGGATCATACCTCAACATAATAAAAGCTATATATGATAAACCCACAGCTAACATCATACTCAATGGGCAAAAACTAAAACCATTTCCCCTAAGAACAGGAACAAGACAGGGATGCCCACTCTCACCATTCCTGTTTGTCATAGTACTGGAAGTATTAGCCATTGCATTTAGACAAGAAGAAGAAATAAAAGGCATCCAAATTGGAAAAGAAGAAGTAAAGCTGTCCTTATTTGCAGATGACATGGTATTATACATTAAAAATCCGAAAGACTCCATCAAAAAACTAACAGACTTAATAAATGAATTCGACAATGTAGCAGGATACAAAATTAACGCCAAAAAATCTATGGCATTTCTATACACCAATAGTGAACGTACAGAAAGAGAGACTAAAAAAGCAATCCCATTTACCATCGCACCACAAAAATTAAGATACCTAGGAATAAACTTAACTAAGGAGGTAAAAGACCTATACGCGGAAAACTACAAGACACTGACAAAAGATATAGAGGAAGAGGTAAACAGATGGAAGAACATACCATGTTCATGGATTGGTAGAATCACCATCATTAAAATGTCCATACATCCCAAAGCAATCTATAGATTCAATGTACTCCCCATTAAAATACCAATGGCATATTTCACAGACCTAGAAAGAACTCTCCAAAAATTCATCTGGATTCAAAAAAGACCCTGAATAGCCACAGCAATCCTGAGAAAGAAGAAAAAAGTAGGTGGGATCTCAATACCAGATTTCAAGCTGTATTACAAAGCCACTGTTTTCAAAACTGCCCGGTACTGGCACAAGAACAGACATATAGATCAATGGAATAGAATAGAGAACCCAGAAATCGACCCAAATCACTATGCTCAATTAATATTTGACAAAGGAGGCATGAACATACAATGGAGTTAAGACAATCTCTTCAATAAATGGTGTTGGGAAAATTGGACAGATACATGCAAAAAAAAAAATGAAACTAGACCACCAACTTACACCATACACAAAAATAAACTCAAAATGGATCAAGGACTTAAACATAAGATGAGAAACCATAAAAATACTAGAGGAATCCACTGCCAGAAAAATCTCTGACATATGCCGAAGCAATTTCTTCACTGATACTGCTCCTAGGGCATTAGAAACTAAAGAGAAAATAAACAAATGGGACTACATGAAAATAAAAAGCTTTTGCACAGCAAAGGAGACCATCAATAAAACAACAAGAAAGCCAACTGCATGGGAGAACATATTTGCCAATGATATCAATGATAAGGGTTTAACTCCAACATTTACAGGGAACTCATGCAGCTTAAAAAAAAAAAAGAAGATAAACAACCCAATCAAAAAATGGGCAACTGATCTAAATAGACACTTTTCGAAAGAAGACAGAAGGAAGGCCAAGAGACATATGAAAACCTGCTCAAAGTCACTAATCATCAGAGAGATGCAAATCAAAACAACAATGCTGTTCCATCTCACACCTGTCAGAATGGCTGTTATCAACAAATCAACAAATGACAAGTGTTGGTGAGGATGCGGAGAAAAAGGAACCCTCATGCACTGCTGGTGGGAATGCAGACTGGTGCAGCCACTGCGGAGAACAGTATGGAGTTTCCTCAAAAAACTAAAAATGGAACTCCCATTTGACCCAGTGATCCCACTTCTAGGAATATATCCCAAGAAACTAGAAACACGAATCAGAAAGGATATATGCACCCCTATGTTCATAGCAGCGCAATTCACCATAGCTAAGATTTGGAAACAGCCTAAGTGCCCATCAGCAGATGAGTGGATTAAAAAACTGTGGTACATCTACACAATGGAATACTACGCTGCGGTAAAAAAGAAGGAGTTCTTACATTTGCAACAACATGGATGGAGATGGAGAGCATTATGCTAATAAGCCAGGCACAGGAAGATAAATATCACATGATCTCACTCCTTTGTGGAATATAATGAACAACATAAACTGATGAACAAAAATAGATCCAGAGACAGAGAAACATCAATCAGAACGTGAAACCTCAGGGAAGGTAGGGGAGGTGGGGGTAAGGGGAAGAGATCAACCAAAGGACTTACATGCATGCATATGAGCCTAATCAATGGACACAGACAATAGGGGGTTGGGGTCATGAATGGGAGGTGGGGGGTAATGGCGGAATAAGGACACATATTTAATACCTTAATCAGTAAAGAAATTAAAAAACAAACAACAACAAGGTTCTCAGGAAATTGTTATACACAGTAAACATTTGGGAAGCTTCAGGCAGTGTTGCCCAACTTCCAGATGACAAGACTCATCTATTTTCTAGGCTTCTTCTCCTATGATTTGATTCAGAGTTCTGGGATGGAGTGTGGGAATTTGTATTTTCAGCAGGTACCCCAGGTGATTCTTACCAGGAAAGTTGGAGACCCTCTGCCCTAGGTTGTGAGATGTGAGAATGATGAAAGGCTGGTCCAGGGCTTCTGTATCTCAGGAATTACCCGAGGGGTTCAAGAAGTATACACACCTAGCCCACTGTGATGAATTGGACTCAGTTAGGCTCCTACCCAGCTAATTGTAGTTACTATGCACACATCTGGGCTAGAAGCTCCACCAATCCCCTGCTTCAGGCTGACCCGATTCCCACAGATTGGAGAGGATGGATTTAATCACCTAGAGGGAAGCATTTGAAAAGAACTTTTTAATTCTGGAGCTGGAATCCACTTAAGAAACAGTGATGGCACATTTATGTCAACTTATAATTGGCATCACACCTTTGCTGCTTTATCTGACTTGATTTTCACAATGTAGGGTTGTGATGTGGGTATTTTCATTCTGTTGCTTTATGGATGTGGAACTTGAGGCTCCGAGAGGCTCAGTAACCTGCCCGGAGTCCCATAGCCTGTGGGTCGGTGTGTGTGGGGGCAGTCCTCTAATCCTGGTGGCATTTAAACAAGTAGACAGATGTATGCAAGAAAATTTATACAGGGGCATTTGCTCAGGGGGGTGGGGTAGCATGGATGTGGGTGTCATCTGTGGGTGAAAAGCCAGCCAGGGCTTGGGGGGAGAAGAAGGAAACAGTTTTGATGCTAATGTGCTCGCTTTTATTTTTTCCTGCTGGAACTACTAGCCTTCAGAAGGACGTTTCCTTTGAAGTCTCCCTCCTCCCTGTCTCCCAGGATGAACATGACCTAAACCAGCCTACACCAGTGGTCGGCAAACTCATTAGTCAACAGAGCCAAATATCTACAACGATTGAAATTTCTTTGGAGAGCCAAATTTTTTAAACTTCTTCTAACGCCACTTCTTCAAAATAGACTCGCCCAGGCCGTGGTATTTTGTGGAAGAGCCACACTCAAGGGGCCAAAGAGCCGCATGTGGTTCGCGAGCCGCAGTTTGCCGACCACTGGCCTACACTCTGTCTCGGCCAGATGGAGGCTACATGCTGCAGCCCTTGACCTTGGACGGGGTAGTCAGGCCGCACAGCACGTTATTTCTTTGTGCAAAGCCTGTTAGCCTTGGGGACTGATCCTTGACTTCATTAGCAGCACGAGTGCTCCCTGCCCAGACCTCAGAAACAGGGATGGACTGTCCATGGATGCTCAGCTGTTCAGGTGCTCCAGGACGTTGGCAAGCTTTGGGGGAGGTGAGGTGGACTTCTTTCTCCCGTGGTTCATCCTTGGAGCCCGCACCAAGTCGCTGAGGGCCCAGTGTGTATTGAACAGGGGCTCGGAGCAAGGCCCTGTGTGTGCCTCACCACCCCAGACAGGCCAGGGAGACCCTCTCATTCACGCGAGAACAACCACGGCCAGAGAGGTCCTGGGGAGAAGCCACAGGGGTCAGAGAAGAAAGGGTGCCAGGGCCTCCATTTGCCATCCGAGTATAACGTTTTGCTGTTCCAGCGGAGCAGGAAACAGAAGTAAGGGGCGGAGTGATCCAGGAGTGGTGGGCTCCCTGCAGGTTCCGTGGGGTTGGCCGGCATTTCTTTGGCTGACAGCTTATTTGGATCTAGAAACGGCATGGAACTGCTGGCATCAGAATTCCCCTTACCACACACCGGGAAAGGATCCCAAGCCGCTGGAGCAGGATGGGTGGCTGAGGTTTGGCTAGGTCAGGGGCGAGAGGAGCAGAGGGTGCCAGGAATGCAAGAATTCAGAGTCAGGGGATCCAGTGTCTGTTTTCCAATCTCTTTCATCCATGGAGTCACGGGCCCCTGAGTGGGCATGGGGGAGGGAAGAATGAAGGCAGAGGGGAGAGAGAGAGCGAGTGCGAGAGGGGGAAAGAAATCCATAGTAGGGAAAGGAATCCTGGAGAGAGGGAGAGAGGGATGTGGCTTAGCTTTCACGCTTCTTGCTTCTCGGGTGGGTGTGCCCACAAACCCCCTCCCCCAACACACACCACTCTGCCAGCTCCCAGCCTGCAAGTTAGCCAAGAGTTAATTTTCGGATTGTTCATGTTAACCATCTTCTGTGAAAGCATGATCAGCATTAATTTTTTTGCCTTTATGAGTCCCTTTCTTTAAACCACATTAATGTGTTTGTACCACATTCACAGATAATTTCATGTTTCCTTATTTTTTTTTTAACCCCATCGCCACACTTTTGACCTCTAATTGAACATAATGACTTTCATGGCAGAGAAACTACTGTTTCATCTATTTCTGTCCTCCGACCCCTGTGGAGGTACGCCCCTCTGCATACCAGGTACCTCATAAATGTGTCCTGGGCCTGTCCTCGAAGGAGGAATGGTTCCTGGCTTTTCTGGGCATTGCTCGCGAGGGGCTGGGCTCGGCCAGGGGTCCAGCTGCAGTTCTGCCTGTGGGAGCCTTGCCTTGGGTTCTGGAATGTTCAGCTGGCATTCCAGTTACCTGATCCTGTGAGGTTCAGCATCTTCTCTCATCGTGGACTCTCCGATGGGGCCTGGCTGTAGCGTGGAACCCTGCAGTGTTGCTGCCCTAGGGATTCCTTTTCCAGGCCTGTGTTCTAAGTGGCACTGTCTTCGCACGCAGTACTTCTGGTACTTTCTGCCAATCTGACGTCCTTGGCTGGGGCCCAGTGAGAAAAGTCATGTTGTAGCAAAGCTCCTGTGAAACGAGAATACCCGACTGAATGCTTGAGGAGTTCAGGACTTTCTGTGAGTCTTCCAAGCTTGCCATCTGCTGAAATTTGTTCTTCTGCCAGCCCCACCCACATTGATTAATGAGATTCCGCATCCAATGGGAACCTCATTCCAGCCTCCCCCCATCTCCTGAAGGAAAGAGAATGCACATCTGGTTGCGGTCACACCTACTAGAAGTGTACACCCCAAAGAATTCCTAAGGAAACCTAACAAAAAGGTAGATGAAAGGAGAGGCTCAGGCAATTGGGTTCTTACAGACTCACCACTGAGATTTTAAGAAGTCCTAGTCTCAGTCTATTTAACACTAACCCAGGGAAAGGCTGGGGCCCCATTTGGTACCTCTATAGAGGACCTGGGAAGTCTTATGTTAGATTCTGGGAAGTGATAAATGCCAGTGCTGATGAGAGCAAGCCACGTCTGCCTGGCCAAAAGGCTGCTTGTAGAGATTCTGGCTGCGCAGTGCTGACACCCACCTGGGAATCTGATGCAGGAAGTTTAAAGACCACGCTGTGAGAAACCCACCACTTGCTAATCCCAAGGGCAGTCGCTGCTTTTCAGCACTTTTCATAACCCTCACCACCATCACCACCACCACCATCTGAGGAATATTCATTGTCTAATGGCCCAGGTTCAACTCACTGCAAAGACAACCAGCACATTCCTTGCTAGACCATGTAGATTCCAAGGACCGCAGCATCGACAAGATCAGTCAGTATACGGAGCATGACTCAGAAGCACCTGAAATGTGGCAGTGAGACTGAGGAACTGAAAATGTCATTTTATTACATTTTAACTAAGTTGAATTTAAAGAGCTACAGGAGTCCGGTGTCTCCTGTGTTGGGTAGAGCAGAACTGAAGGGGGGAGGGAGGGAGAACCTGATCAGCTCCTGGTTTCAGATCAGATCACCGTTTCCAATTTCAACTCTATTGGAAAATGCCAAGTCTCAGAGCTGGGAGAATCTGGACATACACTTGGAACAACTTGGTGATATGTGAGACTGACCACTTGTCCCACCCCTCCCAGTAGCCAGCATGGTATTGACCTTGACAATCACCAACCTGCTTCCGCTCTTAGAGGACCTGTCCTGGGAGGACCCGCTGCCTTTGTCAGTAGGTCTGGAAGAACAAGGAGGGGACTTTGTGGCACTGAAAACAGGCAAGTTTAAGGGTGATAATGATGCCAACCCTTGGGGCTACTATGGTTGGATTGTCTGACCAAAGCCCGCAATGTGGTGTGTAGTGAAACATCGGGGCCCTGAAGCCAGGGAGCCTGGGTTGCATATTACCTCTGTGACTCAACGTCATCTGCATAACTTTGAGAAGATTGCTTAACTTCTCTAACCTTAAACTTCTTTATCTGTAGAATGGGGACGGTAACAATAGCTCCAAATTCATGACGCCAGCAGTTCTTAAACTCTTTGGTCTTCTTTAAACTCTTAAAAATTAATGAGGACCTCACTCTCCCAACCCCCCTAAAAAAAAGACTTTTGTTTTTGTTTTTAAGTTAAATCTAGCAACATATACTGTATTAGGAATTAAAAATAAGAGCATTAAAAATTTGTTTAAATATAATGAAAATAAAGCCATTACATAGTAACATTTTTATGGAAAATCACCGTATTTTCTAAAACAAAAAGTAATTAGTGACAAGTGTGCGATTGTTTTACAGCTTTGCAGATCTTGTTCATGTCTGGCTTAGTAGAAGGTAGGTTGTCCGCTCTGCTCCTAAATTTTATCGGTTACATTAAGTGGTTTTGGTGAAGTACATACTGGAAATCTGGCCTCAGGTATTTAATTGGAAAAAAGAGGAGTATTTTCGTAGTCTTTTTAGATATTTGTGGATTAAAAAAAAAAATACCTATAGGGTAGGGTAAAAATAAGTTTATAGTTGTTTGTAGGGAAAATAATACAATAATCTATAATAATAAAAGCATAATATGCAAATGACAGAATGACCATCCAGACAACCTTCCGAATGACCTTCCAGGCAACCACACTATGACATGCACTGGCGCCAGGCCAGCCAAGGCGGGTGTGATGCAATTGGTCAGGGGGCGCCGCCATTGCCCCACGATTGCCCTGCAGAGGGAGGCCCAGGCCATCCTCTTCACTGCGATTGATCAAGGAACCCCGGCCGGGTGGGCAGAGCCTCCCTTTGCTGGGCAATCCATTGCGGAGCCCCGCGATCTATCGCTCCAAAGAGAGAGGCCCAGGCTACCCGGCCGGCAGCCACAGAGGGAGGCTCAGGCCAGCCAAGCAATCGCACCTCACACCTGTCGCCTGCAGAGGGAGGCAACTGGTGGCAGGGGAGGGGGGGCAGTGCCACACAGATGGCAAGCAGTGGCAGCGGCATGGGCGGGGCCAGCTGCCTGCAGCTGGGGGAAGGAAAGCCCCGATAGGCCCTGATCACCAGCCGGGCCTAGGGACCCTACCCAAGGGGTCCCAGATTGTGAGAGAATGCAGGCCGGGCTGAAGGACATCCCTCCCCGCCATGCACGAATTTTGTGCCCCGGGCCTCTAGTTAATAATAATACAAGGATAAACTGTGTTTTGTGTACTCACAAAGGTAAACCTACTTTTGCTCCATGCTATATGTTCACATATTACACAAGCAGCTGGTGTGTTGGGAAGCTGGGACAGTCTAAAATTGCAGCTGATGCCTGGCCAGCATGGCTCCGTGGTTGGGTGTCGACCTATGAACCAGGATCATGGTTTAGATTTCCAGTCAGGGCACATGCCTGGGTGTGGGCTCAGTCCCTAGTGGTGGGAGGGCAGTAGGCAGCTGATCAATGATTCTCTCTCATCATTAATGTTTCTATCTCTCCCTCTCCCTTCCTCTCTGAAATCAATAAAAATATATTAAAAAATTAAAATTGCAGCTGATTCTCTAGCTCAGAGGCAATACTCTGTGATAATGAGGTGCTGTGCTTTAGCATGTGGTATATCTATTAAATCATAGACCTCTACGTGATGCTATGCCAAAGGAGTGGTCCCACTGGTAGATTTTGTGCTTCCTGTCCCTATAAATTCTTGCCAGGGGACATGGCAGGGTTCTCATTGAACTACAAGTTACAATTGAGTTGTGTCCAGGTTCCAGCAGGCAAGAAGAAAGTCACCATACTGACAGGGGTAATTGACTGTTAGTCTGGATCCTCAGAGAGGCAGACACCAATACAGAATTAAACATGTAGGGATTTTATTGGAGCAAAAGCCTAGGAAAGAAAATGAGTCATTCAAGGCTGAGAGGATGGTCAGACTATGATGCAAATCTGATACCACATGAAGTGAAGAGGGAATGAAGGTTGGGTGGTGGGAGTGTCCTAGACTGCTGTGCAGTCCTAGGACATTTCAACAGGCCACTGGGGAGGCCTTGACCCAAAGTCAACCATCAGAGGAGTCCCAAGTCTCCTCGGAAAGCGCTCACCATAGTAACCCTGCACTGCCTTCTTACTGGCCAGGAGCACTCTGTGGGAAGTGCGGCCTCAGATTTAAGAGCCAGCACCTGGGGCCCTTGGTCAGTGGCAGTCCTCGTGGTTGGCATTCTGCAAAAGGCCCTCTCTGCCATGTGGAACCTGAACAGCAGGAGGAAGTGGGCTGCTTTTATGCAAGGAGGAAATAAGGAATACATGTGTAACCGTCTGGTACTTTCTTGTCTCATTACAACTGAGAATATATAAATATGTGTGTCAATAGTATATCTGTATAGGATTATAGGGCCATGAAGAAAAATAAGCAAGAACATAGTACGGCAGATAATGTTGATGTGTTGACCCAAGCCCATTCCCAATCCCGTTCTCCCTAGTCACTTTCCAGCCAGGGATGGCCATGTGACACAGTTCTAGCTTAAGAGATGGATGGAACAAATAAAATGGTTATACAAAAAAAAAAAAAAGAAAAAGAAAAGGAAGGAAGGCAGGAAGGAAGGGAGAGAGAGAGAAAAGAGAGAAAGAAAGAACTGTTATGGTCTAGGACAGTGGTTGGCAAACTGCCTCTCGCGAATCACATGCGGCTCTTTGGCCCCTTGAGTGTGGCTCTTCCACAAAATACCATGGCCTGGGCGAGTCTATTTTGAAGAAGTGGCATTAGAAGAAGTTTAAGTTTAAAAAATGTGGCTCTCAAAAGAAATTTCAATCGTTATACTGTTGATATTTGGCTCTGTTGACTAATGAGTTTGCTGACCACTCAAGGAATTGAAGCCAAACAAAGATGAACTTCACTTCCCACTCTGGCTGGCCTGTAGTTATTTTTGAGGAAGGGAACTTGATCTGACTGGCTGTATTCAATAAGTTGTGCTAGAAAAGAGATGCATCCTATCTTATTAATGAGAGCCTGGTTCAGAGACTTTTCTATTAAGTCCCGTGGCGTCTGGTGTTCTGAGGACCCATCAGGGTTGGCTGTGTGCACTGGGGCTTTCACCACCTGGGGTGGCTGTGGCTCATCACCCTCAGCTCTGGCCACCTGATGTTTCTCTGAACCCTGAAGAGGTGACTTTGAGGGCGATTGGGTAGCAATTATTGCAGTACTCATGTCCTGTTTGGGAAGCAGTGTGGGACTGTTATTGGAGTAGGCAAAATACAGGGAAAACCATCCCCACATGTCCCATATAATCCCCCAATCACAAATGTATTCACCCTCTTTTTTATTGTGAAATATACATAACATTTACAGTTGTAACCTTCCAGTGCACAGTTCAGTAGTATAACATTCACATTGTTCCATCTACCTCCAGAATATTTTCATCTTCCCAAACTGAAACTCTGTACCCATCATCCTCTTTTAAAATACGTAACTGCCTTTGTTGAGATAATAACTAACATGCCATACAGTCCACCCATTTGAAAGTACATAATCCAATGGTTTTTAAAAATATATTCATGGTTATGCAACTATTCATGAATTTTAAATTTTAAAACATTTTTGTCACCCAAAAGGAAACCTGTTTCCATTAGCAGTCACTCCCAAGTTCCCCAAGCCCATGGTCTACTTTCTGTGTCTATAGATTTGCCTGTTCTGAACATTTCCTATAAATCAAATCATATAAAAAAAAAAAAAGAGAGAGAGATGGATGGAGAATTCTACTAGTTGTCCCGGCTCCTTCCTGCATCCTGACTCAGGTATGGGCTTGATGCATGACACTGCAGTGACCATCTTGAGACCATGAAGGAAAGTCCAAAACAATTGTCCGTAGCCGGTAGCCCTAGAACTTATTATTATGAGAAGAAAATCAAATACCTTTTGTTTTTACTCATAGTAAATGTGTATCATACGCATAAGATATCATTGGGTACGTGTGTGCATGTGGGGGAAGGAGTAAGTCAAGACATAGAAAGCAAATACAAGACCACTAAAATAAGACATATATGATCACATGCAATCATTTACATGCATAACGCTGTGTATGTTTTGATATGTGTAAAAACAAAATGGTTAAATATATAAAAGATAATAAAATTGTCTACTTAATCTATTTTAAACTTTATTGTGTAATATTACATATTTAAAAATTAATTTCTCTAACTATATCTCATTAAAATTTTTAATATTGTATATATTTTTTCCATGCAAGATGCTGATTTTACTCATCTTTTAAAATCCTTAGGTTTTATTGACCTTCTTTGTTGATTTTCTCATTAAATCCATACTTTGTCATTTCCTTCATTCTACTTTCTTTGGTATACCCTTTTGATTTTCTAACTCTTTGAATTGAATGCTCAATATTAATTTTCAGCTTTTATTAATTTTCAATATTAATTTCTTTTTGAAATGTAACACATCCTGGTAAAACATGAATTGTGGTCTAATGCAATTGATAATGGGCTCTTATTGTGTGCTCAATTCTTAATCAGGAGATGGATTAAAGTTCTCATCTTCTGTGAGACAGGACTGGGCAGAGGTGCAGTGGCAGGCAATGAGGCTCTGGAGTTGGATCCCCAGTTATTCCACCTAGAAATCTCTGTCCATACTTGTCAGAGTAGACAATCACCATCAGGTGGCGCCCAACCTCAGTAGAGATGGTTGAATTGAGAATTTGATCCTGCAAAGGGGTTTCCAGAACATCTCGCCCATGTGCTTCTTTATTTTTTCTTCTTTTTCTTCATTTTTCCCTTTATTATATTGTTTGTTTCATTAAACTTCCTCTACCTCCTTCTATTGCCTTGAATATATTCCTTGTATTTCACAGGCTATAATAAAAATTATCCACAAGCTATTCAGTATTTCTTTGTTTTCCTTTCCCCAAATACAAGGACTTAAAATACCTCTTCCCATTTTGCATGTTATTGTTCTTTGGTATTTTAATTTAACTTGCTTTTGAGTCTTCCAAATTAGCTCTTCTTGTTGTTGTTTTGTTTTAAGTCAATGCTTATTGATTTCTCTGCTCATCATTTCTTCTTGCTTCATACTTCTTTTGGCATTCAATTTGGGCTTCTTTCGGAAACATATCCAAGTAGTAGTTGTTTTTTTCTTTTTTTTTTTTTTTTTTTTGGCAATAGATATCAGTGATAAAAATTTTTAGCCTTATTTTTGAAAATACCTTTTTTTCCTCTTCATTCTGTAACAATAGTTTAGTTGGGTATAAGAGAAACTCTTCCATTGTTGCTGGTTAGAATTCTGTGGTCAGCCTAATGTTATTTATTTTTAGGTTATCTCTCTATTCAAGAGCTTTTAAGAATTTCCTTTAAAAAAAGTTTGGTTCCCCCCTAACCGGTTTGGCTCAGTGACTAGAGCATCGGCCTGTGGACTGAGGGGTTCCAGGTTTAATTCTAGTCGGGGGCATGTACCTTGGTTGCAGGCACATTTCCAGTGGGGGGTGTGGAGGAGGCAGCTGATTGATGTTTCTCTCTCATCGATGTTTCTAACTCTCTATCCCTCTCCCTCTCTGTGAAAAATCAATAAAATACATTTTAAAAAAAAGTTTGGTTCCAACGTATGTAACTATGTGGCTTTTTTGGTTTGTCGTCGTCCTCCTCCTCCTCCTCCTCCTCCTCCTCCTCCTCCTCCTCCTCCTCCTCCTCCTCCTCCTCCTCCTCCTCCTCCTCTTCTTCTTCTTCTTCTTCTTCTTCTTCTTCTTCTTCTTTTCTTCTTCTTCTTCCTTCTTCTTCCTTCTTCTCTTCTTTTCTTCTTCCTAATTGGGAGTCACTGGCCTTAAATTCTGTATTCTCAGCCATTATTTCTTTAGTTCCTTTTACTCCCTCCCCCCCCTCCATTTTCTTCTGGAACTTATATTTGATTTGGATTTATAATTCCAAATATATCAGTCAACCCCCATGTCTCTTAAACTCTCTTTGATATTTCCTATGTTCTTATCTTTTTGTGTTTTATTCCGGATGATTTTCTCAAACCAGTCTGCTAGCCCACTAGCTCTTTTTAATGGTATCTAATCTGCTATTGAATTTGGATTTAAAATTTTAATGATCATAGTTTTTAGTTCTAAAATTTCTAGTTGATTGTTCTTCAAGTCTCTCACTTAGGTCCTATCATTTGATTTTTACTATGTCTTCTTTTACCCCCTCAATTTAAACATACTTATTTTGCCTTGTCTTTTAGATTTTTCTATTATTTCCAGTTCTTGGGTTGATTAAATAGATTAAATGAACTATTTTATTATCTTGGGTTGTATTAGACGATGTTCCTCCCTGATCCTATTTCATGTAATTAGTCATTTTTTACTGTAAGCTTTCATTTTTTATTTTTTCTGGTAAGAATCCCATGTGCCCTGGATTGTGGATAACTCCCTGCAGAGCAGCCTTGCCTATACTTCTCTCCAGGTTCCTGTGGTTTCCACAGGTCATGGAGCAGTGATGATGGGAATTTCTTGCTTGAGATTCTTAGAACATGAAGAGAGCTTAACTTCACACCCTAAACCCAGGTTGGCTTGGGCACTTTTCACAGATGCTCAGAAAAGACAGTTCGCCTCCTTGTTGCTTCCCAGGGTGGTAGACAGGATTCTTTTAGTTCTAACAGAGGTCTCAGTTCCAGCCCATACAGCTCCCAGGCCTGGTCTCCAGCCCTGATTCTTTCCTAGGGCCCTAGTGTGTCAGCTGGAGCTGACATCTCTGGTTTTGAATTTCCTTTTTGTTTCTGGCAACTGGGAACTGTCTTGAGTTTCTTTCAGGCTACGTGTTTTAAAGCTTTAAAATATTTATCCAGCATTTAGATGTGTTTGTAGAGGGAGGGAGCCTTTGTTAAATCAGCCTGCCAGGCTGTCAGCAATGGAAGCCTTTCCTGCGCCATTTCTATTTCTGTCCTGCCTTTCTCACTTAAATTAATCTGGGCAAGAGCCCCTAACCCTACTGATCTCACACCCCAAAGAGGCTGGACAAGCCAGAGCATTAAGTTGCCTACCTGAGTTTCCATTTCACTTGCAATGCTACTCAGAAACAATCAGAGAGGGATGGAGCTGGGAGGCACCTTGCCCCCCTCTAGCCTGATGTGCTCACTGATCAGATGAGGAAGCGGGGCCTGGCCGGGACTCTGGGCTTCAGATTCTCCATTCAGCACGTGTTCAGATTTGCTGTTGGGAGCTGAGTGTAGAAAAGAGGACACTGGACTTGGAAAACCGAGAATTGCGTCCCAGGTTTGCCATTTACCAGCTGTTTGATTTGGACAAGTCACTTGGCCTTTCTGAGACCCAGTGTGTTATCTGTAAAATGCGGGCAAAGCACATGGGATTTTTGACTCCTCAGATGTGAAGTTCCTGGTATGGAGTAGGCATTAAAGAACTGCTTTCTCTCTTCCCTATGATTAAGATTCCATATGTTCCCTTTTGGAAACATCTCTTTGCAGCTGTTCATTCTCGCAGAATCTGCCTGGAAAAGGCTCACAAAATACCCAGAGACCTATCAAACTGGAGGGTGTAAAATTGGGAAACAGGAGGCTATTTTCCTATTTCTCTTCTTTCCCACCAAATTCTGAAAGGCTATAAAATTGCAAATGAAGCCACTGGAATCTTACAGTGTTTTTTATTCTGGCTTCACATTCATTGGCCATGGCTTTCTTGTGGTTGACCACAGAGTGAATTCTAGACCAGGGACTGTTGGCATACTTATTCTTGTAAAGGACCAGATAGCAAATATTTTAGGCTTGGAGGGCCACAAATGGTCTCTGTCACATGTTCTTTGTTTTGTTTAAAACTCTTTCAAAATGTAAGAAACATTTTTAGCTCATGGACTATACAAAAATGGGCTATGGCCCTGTCGGTATGGCTCGGTAATTGAGCGTTGACCTATGAATCAAGAGGTCACTGGTTCGATTCCCAATCAGGGCACATGCCCGGGTTGCGGGCTCAATCCCCAATAGAGGGCATGCAGGAGGCAGCCGATTGATGGTATTTCTCTCTCATAGACCTTTCTATCTATCTTTCTTCCTCCCACTCAAAAAGAAAAAAAAAAAGAGCCATGGTTGGATGTTGGGTGTGGCCCACAGGTCTGACTGTGCTGGGCTGACACAGCCTTCTGACCATGCGATGAACCGTCTTGATTTCAGCAACTCTCACCTGGTGCTTAAGGGCACGTAGACTAATTACCCTACCAAGGGCACTCAGATCTATTCATTTGCACAAGAACGATAGATCTTCGTCCCCCACCCCACCAACTCCTGACCTTTTAGCCTAGTTATCCTTGTCTAAAGGCCCCCCACTTGGGATCAAGCTGGCAACTTGGGCATGTGCCCTGACCGGAAATCAAACCATGATCTTCTGGTTCATGGGTCAGTGCTCAACCACTGAGCCACACCGGCCGGCTGGGCATGATTTTTCTTTATTGAAGTCTCCAGGCATTAATAACTTCTAGCCCAAACTTAGACCATTTTAAAATCATATATATATATATATATATATATATATATATATATCTCAGCATATATATATATATATATATATATATACACACACACACACACACACACACACACACACACATATATTTTCAATGTTGCTTATGAGTTTAAGCCTTTGTGTCCTGCATTTTTTGTGAGCATCTATTTGTGTTGTTCAACCCACAGTGCCAAGGAGTTGCTGCCAGTGATGCCTGCAGTTCTTTCAGGCCAGTCTCCCTGTTTTCTAAACAATATACTGGAAGCGCTCACATGTCCAGCAATTCATAAAGCGTTACAGCACAGTCCCATAGGCTAAGAATTAAACAGAACATATGAGGGATATGAAAAAGTCTGGCACATAGCATGGGTTTGGTACATGTTGAATAAAAACTTTAAATTCACGAAAACTTTGGGCTCAGCAGAGCGTCTTTAGTGCCAGCAATCAAGTCACTGATAATCACAGTTTGCTGATGGATCTGCCACTGAACCACCCTGGGGTAATCAACATTTGGCCATGGCTGGAGAATGCGGCTTCTCATCCACTATCTGGAGGCAGCCGGCCCTTCCAGGGGTCCCATGATGCAATGCAGGTAATAGCACAGTCAGGAAGTGAGGGATCCCCTTACAGGAGGAAGCCGCAGGAATCCCAGGCAGGCAGAAAGTAATCAGGAACATTGCTCTTGGCAGAGTGACATGGGGCAGCTCTCTTGGCCTCGAGTTCTGTGATCTGTCCTGGCCTCGCTCACATCAAACTGCTCTGCGGTCACGGGATGGCTGGTTTGCAGTGAGTGTGCAGTACAGTTTTGCTTTACTATGGTCATCAGCTCATGCCTGGTAATTTGTGGGTGAAGAAGAGGAAGACTTAGTTTCTTCACCTAAGATCCTAAAATTGGCTACTAGGTCAGATGTTCCACATACACAACATTTAAAGATACACGTGAAAAACCTCAGTGTCAGGAGCCCCAGGCTGCAGATCTTCTAAACTCCTCTCACAAAACAACCACCAGAGGGTCTGTGAGAAAGATGGTTTGTGACACCCCAACTGCACTATATTCTCTTTTGGGGGGTCACGAAGACATGACATTGTTAAAGGCTCCGAGAAGTCCTGCAGTATAGTGTAGAATGGAGGTGTAGCTTGTTGAACCACTGAGTTTCACATACGTAATTGACGTTGATACTCCCCCCCTCCCCTCCTCCTCCACCCCCCTCCCCGCCCCGTTGATACTCCCCCCCTCCCCTCCTCCCCCTCCCTCCCCGCCCAGCCGCCCCACAGCGATCTGGAGCTTTTTGATTGAAGGCAGCGGAAACAAGTTAGAGCTAGGAAAGAGGCATAGTGTGAGCTTATAGAATGGCCAGGAAGGCTGGGGAACCAAGCTGCATCCCCAAGAGGTTGGCCTGAGAGCTGGCGTGACTCAGCCTCACTACCTGGAACTGGATCATTGTGAGGGCTTGGGGGGCCTAGATATCAGGGGGGACCTAGTCACTTCACGGAGGAGGAAGCTGCTACTGACAAGAGGGGAAAGCTTAACCCGAGTCCCCTGGCCAGTCATGGGAAGTGAGGGAGCTGTTACCTCCAGGACGCTAACTCCTCTTTTGTTTCTGATCTTCTCTTGTTTGGGGGGAGGGGGCGGGCGGGAGGGTGTTCTTTTAAAGCACAGCACCTCCATTACACACGAAGAGCCTACATCCTAAGTGGTTGCTTGACAACCAGGAGCTTTCTCACAGATGTGCTTATTTCCACCCCTACCTAACTCAGTGGGAGAGCTTATAGTTACAGAGTGACCAAAATATATGTTTTAATTTATGTCCCACTTATTTCCAGAAAATAAATGAATTTGAGGTGGCTTACCACACCCCAATGAAAGCAATTCTATAGGTCTTTTGTAAGTTTCTATTTATCCTGCGGTCATGATTCCTATGAGGTTAGAGATTTAGCAGTCCTTACTTTCTTCCCCACTACCCCAAATCTGGAGGGGCAGACAAACTCCAGCCTTATGAAACATATTCTGCTTCTCCCATAATCGTCTCACCTGGAGATGCTAGGATTCCCAGTCAGGTTTGAATTTCAGGTAAATGATGAGCGATGTTTTAGTGTAAGTTCAAGTATGGCATGAGACATACTCAAAACGCATTTATTGTTGATCAGAAATTCAAATTTAACGGGGAAACTTGTATTGTTACTTGCTAAATCTGCCAAGGTAGGGCCACCCTCAGTAAAACTGATTGTCTCTTTTTTGTCTCCCTCCTGGAACACTGTCAGCACTGTGCCCAGTGCACAGCTAGCGCTCAGTAACTGTCCATTGATTTTGTCACTGTACCCAAAGTACTCTTGCCATCATACTTGTAATATATTAACACTCTGTTACCCTTATGTGGTTCACCTTTGCCTTCCCCATCAGTCTGCACCTCTACTATCAGGAGGAATCACGCTCTTATATCATAGCAGTGGGACATGGTTGGTATTCAATAAATGTTGACTGGAAAAAAAGACACCCGAACAATAGATGGCTAATATAGGAAGCAATCTAGGGGGAAACATTGGCACTATATATCGATTATTCCTACTTTTAGCTGGTTTCAGCATTCGACAGTCTTGACTTAAAATCCCAAGTCCACCACTAAGTACCTATATGATCTTGGAGAAGTTGTTGTCATCTTAAAGATTCAAGTTGCTTATCTGTGAAAGGAAGGTAGTGCGTTTTTCTAGCACCACGAGACAGGTGGTGTCTGACTGGGCCAGAGAGAAGGCTCAGAACCCGGTGCCTTTGACATGTTCGGGGCGCTCCCCCACGTGTGGCACCTCACTGCCTTCAGCCCCCTCACCACACTGATGTAGCGGGAGCTGAAAGCAGGATGAGCCTTAGAGACCCCTGCCCTAGAAAAATGGACCTCCCTTATATAGCACCCCCAACTTTCCCCTCTACCCATTTTAGGAGAAAATCTTTATGGATCACACTTTCCTTCCTCCTCTTTCTTTTCTGCCTTCTCCTCCTCCTCCTCCTCCTCCTCCTCCTCCTCACCCTCCTCCTCCTCCTCCTCCTCCTCCTCCTCCTCCTCCTCCTCCTCCTCCTCCTCCTCCTCCTCCTCCTCCTCACACTTGGCATTTCTTTTTCACTTTTCCCCTTTAGTGAGCAGTGATAGGCCTCACGTATCAGAATCTCCCTTTTGGCACCAAACCGTGTTCATTTCTTGTTTTTCCTGCCTGTGTGAAAAGAAGGCTGGAGTTTGTCTGTCCCCCTCAGCTGGGGGAGCCCCCTCTCAGCATGGGGGTTTGCCATTGGGGTGTGCTTCCTGCCTTCCAAAGCATTTTGAACAGAATCATCATTATGCACTGTGGCCTTGGGCTGTGAAACTTTGACTAAAAAATGAAGTTAAGATGGAGAAGAAAGGAGTGTTCCAGCTGAAAGGAGGTGGTCAGCAGGTGATGCAGTGCCTTGCATCAAAGGGACAGACTCGGTCACAGCACGGTCGGCATCCTCCCGTCGCATCCCCGGTTTGTGCAATGATGCCTGTGTTCTGGGTGCTGTATTTATTTATTTATTTTAATTTTTTTATTTTGTTATTTTTATACATATGTGTCCTTATATCCCCCATTACCTCCCACCCTCCACTCATGCCGCACCCACCTGTTGTCTGTGTCCATTGATTAAGCTCATATGCATGCACACAAGTCCCTTGGTTGATCTCTCCCCATTACTCCCACCGACCCCCTCCTTCTTTGAGGTTTGATGTTCTGATCAACGTTTCTCAGTCTCTGGTTCTGTTCTTGTTCATCAGTCTATGCCGTTCATTATATTCCACAAATGAGTGAGATCATGTGATATTTATCTTTCTCTGCCTGGCTTATTTCACTTAACATAATGCTCTCCATCTCCATCCATGTTGTTGCAAATGGTAGGAACTCCTTCTTTTTTACCACAGCGTAGTATTCCATTGTGTAGATATACCACAGTTTTTAATCCACTCATCTGCTTATGGGCACTTAGGCTGTTTCCAAATCTTAGCTATGGTGAATTGTGCTGCTATGAACATAGGGGTGCATATATCCTTTCTGATTCGTGTTTCTAGTTTCTTGGGATATATTCCTAGAAGTGGGATCACTGGGTCAAATGGGAGTTCCATTTTTAGTTTTTTGAGGAAACTCCATACTGTTCTCCACAGTGGCTGCACCAGTCTGCATTCCCACCAGCAGTGCAAAAGAGTTCCTTTTTCTCTGCATCCTCACCAACACTTGTCATTTGTTGATTTGTTGATGATAGCCATTCTGACAGGTGTAAGATGGTACCGCATTGTTGTTTTGATTTGCATCTCTCTGATGATTAGTGACTTTGAGCAGGTTTTCATATGTCTCTTGGCCTTCCTTCTGTCTTCTTTCGAAAAGTGTCTATTTAGATCAGTTGCCCATTTTTTGATTGGGTTGTTTATCTTCTTTTTGTTAAGTTGTATGAGTTTTCCGTAATGTTGGAGATTAAACCCTTATCGTTGATATCATTGGCAAATATGTTCTCCCATGCAGTTGGCTTTCTTGTTGTTTTATTGATGGTCTCCTTTGCTGTGCAAAAGCTTTTTATTTTGATGTAGTCCCATTTGTTTATTTTCTCTTTAGTTTCCATTGCCCTAGGGGCAGTATCAGTGAAGAAATTGCTTCGGCATATGTCAGAGATTTTTCTGGCAGTGGATTCCTCTAGTATTTTTATGGTTTCTCATCCTGTGTTTAAGTCCTTGATCCATTTTGAGTTTATTTTTGTGTATGGTGTAAGTTGGTGGTCTAGTTTCATTTTTTTGCATGTATCTGTCCAGTTTTCCCAACACCATTTATTGAAGAGATTGTCTTGACTCCATTGTATGTTCATGCCTCCTTTGTCAAATATTAATTGAGCATAGTGATTTGGGTCGATTTCTGGGTTCTCTATTCTATTCCATTGATCTACCGGTATGTGTCTGTTCTTGTGCCAGTACCAGGCTGTTTTAAGAACCGTGGCTTTGTAATACAGCTTGATATCTGGTATTGAGATCCCACCTACTTTGTTCTTCTTTCTCAGGATTGCTGCAGCTATTCGGGGTCTTTTTTTATTCCAGATGAATTTTTTGAAGGTTCTTTCTAGGTCTGTGAAATATGCCGTTGGTATCTTAATGGGAATTGCATTGCATTTATAGATTGCCTTGGGTAGTATGGACATTTTGATGATGGTGATTCTACCAATCCACGAACATGGTATATTCTTCCATCTGTTTATGTCTTCCTCTGTCTCTTTTTTCAGTGTCCTGTAGTTTTCTGCGTATAGGTCTTTTACCTCCTTAGTTAAGTTTATTCCTAGGTATCTTAATTATTTTGGTATGATGGTAAATGGTATTGCATTTTTAGTCTCTCTTTCCGTACATTCACTATTGGTGTATAGAAATGCCATAGATTTCTTGGCGTTAATTTTGTATCCTGCTACATTGCCGAATTCATTTATTAAGTCTGTTAGTTTTTTGATGGAGTCTTTCGGGTTTTTAATGTACAATATCATGTCATCTGCAAATAAGGACAGCTTTACTTCTTCTTTTCCAATTTGGATGCCTTTTATTTCTTATTCCTGTCTAATTGCAATGGCTAATACTTCCAATACTACATCGAACAGGAGTGGTGAGAGTGGGCATCCCTGTCTTGTTCCTGTTCTTAGGGGAAATGGTTTTAGTTTTTGCCCATTGAGTATGATGTTAGCTGTGGGTTTATCATATATAGCTTTTATTATGTTGAGGTATGATCCTTCTATTCCCACCTTGTTGAGAGTTTTTATCAAGAAAGGGTGTTGGATTTTGTCAAATGCTTTTTCTGCATCAATTGATATGACTATGTGATTTTTATCTCTCAATTTGTTTATGTGATGTATCACGTTTATTGATTTGTGGATATTGTACCATCCTTGCATTCCTGGGATAAATCCTACTTGGTCATGGGGTATGATCTTTCTGATGTAGTGCTGGATCCGATTTGCTAGAATTTTGTTGAGGATTTTGGCATCTATGTTCATGAGGGATATTGGCCTGTAATTCTCTTTCATTGTGTTATCTTTATCTGGTTTGGGTATTAGGGTGATTCTGGCTTCATAGAATGAGCTTGGAAGTGTTCCTTCCTCTTGAATTTTTTTGGAATAGTCTGAGGAGGATAGGTTTTAGTTCTTCCTTGAATGTTTGGTAAAACTCCCCTGTGAAGCCGTCTGGCCCCGGGCTTTTGTTTGCTGGAAGCTTTTTGATGACTGCTTCAATTTCTTCCATAGTTACTGGCATATTGAGCTGTTTAGATTCTTCCTGATTGAGTTTTGGAAGGTTATATTTTTCTAGGAATATGTCCATTTCCTCCAGGTTGTCCAGTTTGTTGGAATCAAGTTGTTCATAGTATTTTTTAACAATCCTTTGTATTTCGGTGGGGTCTGTTGTTATTTCACCACTTTCATTTCTGATTTTGTTTATTTGGGTCCTCTCTTTTTGCTTCTTGGTGAGCCTGGCTAGAGGTTCATCAATCTTGTTTATCCTTTCAAAGAACCAGCTCTTGGTTTTGTTGATCTTTTGTATTGTTTTTTTTGTTTGTTTGTTTGTTTCAATGTCGTTTATCTCCACTCTGATCTTTATTATTTCCTTCCTTCTGCTTACACTGGGCTTTTCTTGTTGCTCTCTTTCTAACTCTTTGAGTTGTAGGGTTAAGTAATTTATTACCATTGTTTCTTGTTTTTTGCAGTAGTCTTGTAGAGCTATGAACTTCCCTCTGAAGACTGCTTTTACAGTGTCCCATAGATTTTGGATTGTTGTGTTTTCATTGTCATTTGTTGCCATGATATTTTTTATTTCTTCCTTGATCTCTCTGGGAACCCAGTCATTGTTTAACAGCATGCTGTTTAGTCTCCATGTGTTTGATTTTTTTGGATTGTTTTTATTGTAGTTGATTTCCAGTTTTATGCCACTGTGATCTGAGAAGATGCTTGATATGATTTCTATCTTCTTAAATTTGAAGAGACTTTGCCTATGACTCCACATATGGACTATCTTTGAAAATGACCCATGTGCACTTGAGAAGAATGTATATTTTGTGGCTTTGGGTGAAATGTTCTGAAGATGTCAATTAATTCCATATTTTCTAGTGAGTCATTTAGGATTGATGTTTCTTTGCTGATTTTTTGTTTAGAGGATTTGTCTAATGATGATAGTGGGGTATTAAAGTCTCCTACTATGATTGTATTGCTGTCATTCTCTCCTTTGATATCCTCCAGGCGTTTTTTTTATGTATTTGGGTGCTTCTGTATTGGATGCATATATGTTTACCAGAGTTATTTCTTCTTGTTGGATTGCTCCCTTTAGTATTATGAAGTGGCCTTCCTTATCTCTTGTTATATCCTTCACTTTGAGATCTAATTTGTCAGATATAAGTATTGCTACCCCAGCTTTTTTTTCATTTCCATTCGCCTGAAAAACCTTTTTCCATCTCTTCACCCTCAGTCAGTGTGCGTCTTTTTTTCTGAGGTGGGTTTCTTGTAGACAGCAGATATATGGGTTGTGTTTTCTAATCCAATCCATTACCCTATGTCTTTTGATTGGGGCATTTAATCCATTTACATTTAAAGTTATTATCGATAGGTACTTATTTGTTGCCATTTTTATTCTTTACCCCTGTGTTCCTTCTTCGCTTCCTATTTCTTTCTTTCTTTCTTTCTTTCTTTTTTTTTCTTTTTTTTTTTTTTTACAGCAGACCCTTTAGCATTTCTTGCATTGCTGGTTTGGTGGTAATAAATTCCCTTGGTCCTTTTTTGTCTCTGAAGCTCCTGATTTCACCTTCAATTTTGATTGAAAGCCTTGCTGGGTACTATATTCTTGGATTCAGACCCTTTCTTTTCATGACATTGTATATTTCATTCCATTCCCTTCTGGCCTGATGAGTTTCTGTTGAGAAATCAGTTGCTAGTCTGATGGGGGTTCCTTTGTAGGTAACTTTCTGTTTCTCTCTGGCCGCTTTTAAGATTCTTACTTTGTCGTTGGTGTTTGCCAATTTAATGATAATGTGCCTTGGCATCAGTCTTTTGGGGTTCATTTTGCTTGGGACTCTTTGAGCTTCTTGGATTTGTGTGGGTTTTTTTCTTCCCTATATCAGGGAAGTTTTCTGTCATTATTTCTTCAAACAAGTTTTCTATTCCTTGCTCTGTTTCCTCTCCCTCTGGAACCCTTATTATGCAGATGTTGTTTTGTTTCCTGTTGTCCCAAAGTTCCCTTAGGCTCTCCTCCTGCTTTTTAATTTTTTTTTTCTAGAAGCTGCTCTACTTGGGTATTTTGTCCTACCTTGTCTTGTAGCTCACTGATGCGGTCCTCTGCTTCTTCTAGTCTACTCTTGATGCTTTCTATTGTGTTCTTTACAGCAGTGATGTCATTTTTCATTTCTTCTTGGTTCTTCTTCATTTCCTCTTGGTTCTTACTCATATAGTCGAATTTGTCTTCCATTCTTTTCAGCCACCTTATGAGCATTTCTCTGAATTATTTCTCTGACAGGTTGCTTGCCTCCATTTCGTTTACTTCCTTTTCTGGTGATGCCTGTTTTTCTTTCATATGCTGGCTGTTTCTTTGTCTCTCCATGGTCTCTCTTCTCCGGATGTCTGGTTATGTAGTTCTCTCTCTCCTTATCCTAGGCGAAATCTGACCTTTCCGTGGTGGAGTGTAGAGCTCCTCTGAATCCACGTGTTTGCGCCAATTGGGGTCCAGTGTTCTGGGTGTCGCAGCTGTTCAGTGGGTGCTGCAGTTATAGATTTTCAGATTTCTAATAACATCCACTTTCCCCTTCAAGATGGCGCCATCTCCGCCTCTGAGCCAGTGGCTCCGGGAGGGAACCCAGCAGCAGTGGGGCCTGCCCGGTCAGGGGAACCCCGTCCAGCAGTCCCCCACCTTCTCCTGGAGTATAGCTCTCCTTTAACTCTCCAACAGACACTCCTCGTGTGACCCTCAGCTGTACTTTCAATCTACTCTGGGACAAGGCTCGGGACACATCTTTCTATTCTGCCACCATTTTGGTTCTCTCCCCTCAGGTTCTGATGATCAGTGGCTCTGGGAGCATTAGCCAGGTGGGCCCCAGGAGAGGTACTTCTCAAAGCCCACAGTCTGAGTCCCAGGACGGGTCCTGCTGCTCTGCTCAGACCTCCTCTGGGACAAAACCTTGTTTATCCTGAGCTGCTCCAGATGTGGGCTCCGCAGGCAAATTCCTGGCAGGTCGAGCCCTCCCTGGGCACACTGTTGAGATTCACAAACTGTCTTGGTGTTGTATTTAGCCTTGAAATCTCCACCAACATGGAAAGTTAGGGGCAGAGGGAAATGGTGAGAGCTGTGGACACTCAAGATGCTCTTGGTTCAAATCCCAGCTCTGCCTCTCACTAGCTGAAAGATCTTAGGAATGATGCTTCGCTGCACCTGTAAGATTAGAATAATGCCACATAGGGTTGTTATGACAATTAAACGAGATCGCACACATAAGCAAGCTTGGTGCAGAAGCATTTTATAAATATTAGCTCTCATGGTTCTCATTTTATAGGTAAAGAAATTTAGCCAGTGAAGCCAGTGTTGGACTCCAAATCCGCCCTTCTCTATTTCACCATGGGCCATGGCCAAAAGAGAGAGGGAACAGTGGAATTTAAAGGCATAATCAGTGGGAATCCCCAAAGTCATATCCCTACTTAGAAGTTTCATTAGTTGAGTAGTAGTTAGGCTGTAGGTTCTGCGGCTAAAACCAAAAGCTCAGGCTTAAACAAGTTAGGTTTATATTCCTCAAGATTATAAAGACTTAGACTGAGTGTGAGTGAGGTAAGGTGAAATGGTGGCTCTACCGTGTCAGTGACCTGGACTCTTTCTTGTTGCTGTGTCATCCTCAATATGCAGCTGTCTGTCCCAGCTCCAGCCACCATGTGTGCATCCAAACCAGCAGAGGAGGAGGATGGAGAATATGATCCTCCCTTTCAAAGAACAGCCAGAAGTTGTCCATATCACTTTCATGCACATCCTATTGGCCATACCCACCTGCAAGGGAGGATGGCAAAAATAGTCTTTATTCTGAACAGTCATTGCTCATCTATTCTACCAAAATCAAAAAGGAAGAATGGCTATTGAGAGGGTAGGTGAAATAGTTCTTTCAATCAGTTTATTACCTCTGTCTTGTTTCAAAGCTAAATTGATAATCCATTCCACTCCCATTCTAGATATGCTACAATCTGATTAGTTAGCAGTAGGGAAAATAGGTCTGTTTATCTCAACATTAGACATCATAGACTGCAAAGATTCGTTTATTCCCCTCTTATTATTTTTCTGTTGCTTTCTACTTCATCTCTCTTTGCCAGGCCCTCTGTTGGCAGTTTCCCTGGCTGGCAGTCTAGTTGTTGGAGATTTTCCCCTCCCATGCCTGCCTGGCTCTTCCCCTTCTTTGCATACTTGTATGTTTGGCACTTGCATTTTTTGCTAGATAATATTGCATGTAATGCAGAAGGAAACTGGCTTGAATGAAGGCTAACGTGTTGCGTTTGTGATAACTCCATGTTGCCTATTGGATGGTGCTTCTTGCTTGCTTCCTGGTTCTCAGTTATGTTCAAATAGCTGAGATTGCTAAGTAAGGAGGGGTCTCTAATGAAGAAGAGAGGAGGGGCAAAGAGACCGGTGATGAGGGAGAATTAAGCAATCAGAAAACTATATTCATCAGGGGGGGAAATCTAATACTTAGGAGTAAAAGATTAAGCACATAAAATAAATATGGGAAAGGCCAACGAAATTCAGAAATCAAAAGACTCTTTCTTCAATTAAAAAAAATAATAATTCTACTTCCCGAGTGTGGATGAGGGGAGTGGCCATCCCTACCAGGTTTCGTTCTAATTTGAAGCACCATTTGGGGGTGGGGAAGAGTCTCCAGTTTGGTAAGGCTGTGCTCAGATGCAAGTTGGGGAACACAGGATCTGGAGTTAGTATGCGGTCCGTCCCCCTGCAAGCTGAAAAGAAGGCCATTAAGATGCTGGTCACCCAGGACTCTGGCGAGGAATAGATGCGGAGCTGAATGTTGGTCTTCTCACAGACCATTCTCATTACTAATCCTCTTTGTAACGGTCAATTTACATGTTAGAAGATCTGAAGGGCAGGAAGCATAGAAATGGGCTTTGAATGTCCTTCCTTAGAGTTTGTTTCCAATGAATCTTTCTGAGACAAGAATTACAATCCACCACAGACTGTTCTGGACTTTCAAGAGCAGGCTTGGCTACTTCGGGCAGATGCTAACATATTACAAAGGAAGAAAACAACTTCATGTTTGGTTAGAGATTTGTCCCTCAAATATGAAAACAGCCTCTCCATATTAGTAAAAGGGCAATGCAGGGATTTTATTTATAGTGGACTTCGGGCAGCTTTGGTAGACTGAGAGGATTGCCCAGATTTCTTAGAAATGGGAAAACAGACCCAGAGAGGCCCAGCCATCTTTAGAAGGTTGCTCCGCAAATGAGGGGTAGAGGTGGGACTAAAACTCTGTCTCCCGATCCTTTTCCATCCCCTACTGTCACTTCTTCACAGAATTTCTCTGTAATGAAGAAGACAGGTGGCATCCTAAGCCTGATTAGTTTCTTTGAAATGTAAAAAAAAAAAAAAAAAGCCTACATTTTATGTGAGTGGAAAGCTCTTGTGTTCAAAGAAAAACAATGCAACCCAAAAAAGTTGCCCTTGATCAAGTGGAGACTGTTGGGTATGATCTCAAAGACAACAATGGGCTGTTTCCTGTCCCAAAGAGTCTTTCTTACTTCCCTTGCCTCTGTCCTGAAAATTCTCCTGCTATTATTGACTGAGGCCAAAATATTTATCAGATGGTGATTTCTCTTTCACACTGTGGCGAAAATGCAAACATTACCCCAGAAGACAACCTCCTATGATTATGAGCTATTGATATTTGCCAGCAGTGGCTTCAACATTTTTGTGGGTCATGGACATACTTTAGAATCTGATGAAACCTATGGCCCTTTTCCAGAAAATGCACACACAAAATTGAAATATCGCAGGGTCTTCACTGCCCTCTGAAGCCTCTCTTCAGAGCCAGCTGAAGAACTCCTGTTTATAAGGAAATGAGCTTGTCCTGAGAGCTGGCTGGTGTTAATGAGCAGAGCCTAATGGAGCTAAGTTTCCATGGGAGAAAAAGAGCCCAAAAGAGTTTTCTTGAAGGGCTGAGAAGCCAAGAGAGAGTCCTGGGCAAGATAGAGAGAAGGGGGCAGGGCAATGGGAAAAATGGAAGAGAGGGGTTCTTGGGAAAGTTTGGAGGAAAGCCAAAGATAAACTTTGAGACTTCAATCACCTTGTCTAGAATGGGCCATAATTGTGATTTCCAGGCTTATTTAACTTACTTAGCCAACCTCTGTAATTATTCTAAAGTCACACATCTTGGAATCCTTCCCTAGTACACACTGACTCTCCAAGGCAGCCCTGTGCTGGTGAATAAGATGTAAAGCTGATGGCTCAGTCCTTGTTCTTGGCATCTTGCCATTTTCTGCTGCTCACCAACCTCTCAAATCCCTGAAAGGGGTGGGAAGTTCCTTGCAATGAGCTCTGGGGAGATGATAGATCACCCAAACCCAGACATGATCTTGGCAAGCACACCAGATCGTGATGTATTGATAAACATGAAAAGAAGTTGGGAGGGCCAAGAAAGAAAGTGATTTGGAGTAACTGCAGTGAGTCAGATTTTTTTGTTAAATGGACAGAAGATGAATTGTATTGCTCAGCAGGACAGGATTGAAAAATATACGCGGGCTCTGACGAGCAGTGGGAAGCCACAGAGAAGGACCTGTGTGGTCAGGACACATGTGTGCCCGGGAGTTCCTAGCAGTTCCAGAGAACTGAATCCAGGAGGGAACGTGGATGCTAAGCAGTCATTTAAAAAACTGAAAAGTCATAGCAAGTCCTGGGCTGTTTATCAGGACTCTACTAACTCCACATTTAACGGTCAGGTCTCACAGTTTGGTAATTCTTACAGCTAGAGGGGAGAATGCGGGAATCTCAGTTAAAAGCATCTGGGATACTGGGAAGCCAGGTAGTTGGCTGCATCTAGTCAGAACTGTCTGTGATCTGTACTTCCCAACAGGTAGCCAATAGCCCCACGTGCCTATTAGCATTTGTATTATAGGTAGCGCAACCAAGAGAATGAATTTTAAATTTTATTTAACCTTAATGAATTTAGTAGCCACATAGCTGGGGGCTACCATATTGGACAGTGCAGATCTGGATCTGGGGCAAGAACAAGCCAACACTGGCCCACACCTCCGAGCAGCTTCTGCCGGAGTTAAAGCCTCCTTGTGTTCATTCATCCCTCAGGCATGTCTCACCTATGGAGGTCTATAACCTGTAGCCCCCGGGCCTTCTGGGGTGGAGTCAGGCATCTCATCTCCCGCTCACCCAATACACTGCCTACAAGGAGAGGAGTGCCCTAAGGTCCTTTCTTTGATCAGGAGGTACCAGGTCAGGGTGCTTCTCCATTCTGCCTCCTCTTACCGCTCCGGGCCCATTTCAGCTTCACTTCTCTCTTGCATGTTTAGCTGCCAGGCTTTCCTTTTTAAACAGTTGGCATTAAATGACTGGCATTCCTCCCTGTTTCTGTCTATAACATGGTCATTCTCTAAGAGGACAGGGAGGCTAGATTGAAATATTTAAAAAATATATATATATTTTATTGATTTTTTACAGAGAGGAAGGGAGAGGGATAGAGAGTTAGAAACACCGATGAGAGAGAAACATCCATCAGCTGCCTCCTGCACACCCCCTACTGGGGATGTGCCCGCAACCAAGGTACATGCCCTTGACCGGAATCGAACTCGGGACCCTCCAGTCCGCAGGCCGATGCTCTATCCACTGAGCCAAACCAGCTAAGGTGATTGAAATCATTATTAAGTTTATGGTGAGAAGAACAAAATTTTAAAGTTGAATATTATGTTAGAGTAGATGAAGTTCAACTGCCTCGTTGTTCTGAAGAGAAAAGTATGGAACTAATGAGTTGAGTGAAAAGATACTGTTCGTGTATCCACTTATTTGACAGTATGTATGTGTCAGGCACTGATGCAGCTTCTGGGGCAGAGCAGTAAAAAAAGAAGTAAAGTAAAAACCTGCCCTCATAGAGCTGATTTCCTCCCTGGGATGACTGACATTCAGCCAGCAATTTAACAAATAGGCAATAAAATATGAGCAAGAGATAAGCGCTACACGAATCAAGTAGGGTAAGGGTATAGAGTAACGAGCGGTGATATTTTACATAGGAGGCCGGGAAAATCCTCTCAGGGTGGTATTTGAGTTGAGCTTAGATTTAAAGTTAGGAGTGAAGCCAGGTGACAGTCTGAGGGGGCTGTTGATGGGCCGAGGGACAGCGAGGAAGCAGGAGAGGAAGCAGGGTGACTAAGGGGAGGAAATGAGTCAGAAGCGGGGCAGGGACCTGGATTTACTCTAAGTGAATGGGATCCATTGTGGCCTTCCCTCACGCCAGCTCAGACTCACTCATTCGACCAAAGTTGCAACCTCAAATGCCTACAGGTAGGTAATGACCTTGTCCCACTGGAAGAGGTCAGCCACGGTCAGCTGTAGGCTGCTGTGGCTGTACACGAGTGTGTCACAGTGCTCAGAGGTTGCTTCTGGTAAACGAAAACATGGACATAGCGATTTTCATGGGAAAGCTTCTAATTTTTACATTCTGGCAAAGCATACAAATTAAAATCACACACACACACAGATACACACACAGAGACACACGCAGACACACACAGACACACACATACACTCACACACGTACAGTACTGGCCAAAGAAAGTATATCTGTAGATAACATCCGCCAGTCCACACCTTCTGAATTAGACAGTCATTTCTAGGCAGTGTGAATTTTCAGCTAAAGCATGTGCAAGAAAACAATTTCCAAGTGACATCGGACAAAATCACGAGGGGATTTGGAATAACAGCTGGTGTCATTTCCACGGTGTGAGCCGAACCAAGGAGAATGGAGCTGCTTTTACCAAGTGACCCTTTCTGTTAGGATGTAGATAGCTGCTCCCACTAAGACATGGAGATAAAAATGGATAACCTAACAAATGCCACATTGAAAAAAGACCCTGGAGAGCTGTGGACACACATAAATCCAAAGGAATCCAATTCCAGGGAGGGGAATCCCTCATAGGTGAGAAGAGATGGGGGGTGGGGAGCTCCAGGGACATTTGCAAGTCTAGCTAGGTGTGGCAGAGGAACAGAGGCTGTCAGGCAAGAGGGGCTGTGCCTGGCACAGAACAGGCATGTGGCCTGGCCTGCCAGACCAGCATCTGTGGGAACCCCAGCGGCAGGGCCAGTTCACCACCTTTGTGAATTCTGTGCATGGGATCTTGCTGGAGGTGCGGCTGTGCAGAAGGCCAAGGGCTGGGCTGGAGAGAGAGGGAGAGGGAGGGAGGGAGGGAGGGAGGGAGGGAGGGAGGGAGGGAGAGAGGGAGGGAGGGAGGGGGAGAGAGAGAGAGAGAGAGAGAGAGAGAGAGAGAGAGAGAGAGAGAATATGACTCGGTGTTCACATCCCTGGGTTCTGCAGACAGAGAATTCTGCACCTAAGCAACATAGCTCTCTCTAGACTCATTTGCACCAGTTGCAGTCATTGTTAAAGAGCTGTGTTCGTTCTTAGGAACATAATTGGGGTGTGTCTCACAATGAGTGACATTTCAAGATCTATGAAATAGAATAGTGGCCATGAATTTTTCCTCACGTAAGGAAGAAATCAGGAGTTGAGAGCAAGAAATGGGAAAAGGTTTCAATAGATTTTGTGGCACAAGCACAATGGAATATAAAGTAGCCATGGCAGTTCTCACTGGAGTATTTTATGCTCTAATTATTTGTGATAAATATTTATGGCAACATGTTAAATGAAACCAGAAGTCAGAAGAGGAATGCTCCTTGAGTAAAGGTATGTTAAATGAAGTTATATAGTCATGGAAGGCAATGTGGAAAACTGTATCAAACATTATTAGAGGGGCAGCATGATCTCAGTACTTCGTCATGTCTGTATATGTGTTATGCTTCAATAAAAGGTTTAAACATTAAAAAAAATTGCAGCCAGGCTTTGGTGGGTGAAGAGGGTGCTGTTGGGAAGGGGGAGCCATGGGCAACAGCACCCAGGGAAAGTATGCAAGGCACCACCCATAACAAAACACACTGGGCGCCTGTTTCGTGCCGGGCACTTCCTAGACACCAGATCATCCCTTAACTGGTATGTGTTCTGTAGCCCGCTTCTTCCAGAATCGGAATAACACCACCTATGGTAATTCCTAGTTCTATTATCTTGCTGCCCTGCCATATCTTACAGTGCCAACCACATGGGAGACATTCAAAAAATAGTTTTGAATGACTAAGTGAATAACTCTTTTAGTAATTTAATAATGAGGGGAGGCCTAGGTATATCTCTCAGTGTCTAAGAAGAAGGTATGCCATCCCACACTCTTCAACCAACAGTGGGGTGCTGCCTGGGCTCAGCCTAGAGATGAGGCTCCGGACCAGAGCCCTTGAACCATGTCCATTGGGAATGCCCTGGCATGAGGGTGGAACTTGCCTCCTCAACGCCCTGTTCTTCCCTGTAAATTTAGCACAGGAAGCTTTGTTTACATGTTGGTATTCTGTTACTTCAAACACAAAAATCAAGAAAGTCTTCCATAGTTTTATGTGGCCATCATTAGAGAGCTTTTCAAAAATATTCCCTTTTTGTTACTGCTCTTAAAATTTTAGGGTTGCATGTATTTACGGCATAACCTAACCCATTCTGAGATATATATATATATATATATATATATATATATATATATATATATATATATTACTATTTACTATCAACTAGTAAGTCTTTTTTATTAATTTCTTTTTTACTATTAACTGAACTTAATCCATTTGCCTGATCATCATTTAGCTATAACTTAGATACAAATATTGTCACAAGAATTAGACTCTCCTGGCAAGAGCAATAGCATGTCTACAAAAGTTTCTCATCAAATAATACTTCATCACACATTCAGCTCATCTTAGGGCTCACCACACTCCAGCCATTTTCAGCTCTTACTAAGATGACCTACTCTTTTCTCAAACATGTGGTCCACCTATCTAGAATCACCTGGAGTGCCTATTAAAGGCACTATTGCATTGGCATCTCTGGGGCTGAGACCCAGGATTCTGCATGGTTAACTCTTTATGTAAGAACTAGAGGCCCAGTGCACGAAATTCATGCACGGGGCGGGGGGGGGGGGGGGGGGGCGGTGTGTTTGTCCCTCAGCCTACCCTGCACCCTCTCCAATCTGGGACCCCTCGAGGGATGTCCAACTACCCGTTTAGGCCCGATCCCGGTAGGATGCCTAAACGGGCAGTCGGACATCCCTCTCACAATCCAGGACTGCTGGCTCCCAACTGCTCGCCTGCCTGCCTTCCTGATTGCCCCTAACTGCTTCTGCCTGCCAGCCTGATCACCCCCTAATCACTCCCCTGCCAGCCTGATTGATGCCTAACTGCTCCCATGCCAGCCTGTTTGCCCCTAATTGCCCTCCCTGCAGGCCTGGTACCCCCCAACTGCTCTCCCCTACAGGCCTGGGTCCCCCCAACTGCTCTTCTCTGCAGACCCGGTCACCCCCAACTTCCCTCCTCTGCCAGCCTGGTCACCCCTAACTGCCCTCCCCTGCAGGCTTGATCGCCCCCAACTGCCCTCCCTTGCAGGCCTGGTCCCTCCCAGCTGCCCTCCCCTGCTGGCCTGATCACTCCCAACTGCCCTCCCTTGCAGGCCTGGTCCCTCCCAACTGCCCTCCCCTGCTGGCCATCTTGTGGCCGCCATCTTGTGTCCACATGGGGGCAGGATCTTTGACCACATGGGGGCAGCCATCTTGTGTGTTGGAGTAATGGTCAATTTGCATATTACTCTTTTATTAGATAGGATAGAGGCCTGGTGCATGGGTGGGGGCCAGCTGGTTTGCCCTGAAGGGTGTCCCGGATCAGGGTGGGGGTTCCCTTGGGGCGTGGGGTGGCCTGGGCGAGGGGCCTATGGTGGTTTGCAGGCCGGCCATGCCCCCCGGTGACCCAAGTGGAGGCCCTGGTATCTGGGATTTTTTTATCTTCTGTAATTGAAACTTTGTAGCCTTGAGCAGAGCCAAGCCTCTTGCTTGCTCCATGGCTGCAGCCATTTTTGTTGGGATTTATTTATCTTCTATAATTGAGACTTTGTAGCCTTGAGTGGAGGCCTAGGCTGGCCAAGGTGTGCAGAAAGCTTGGCTTCCTCCATTGCCGGGGGCAACTCAAGCCTCCTGCTCTCTCCAACTCCATGGCTGCCGCCATTTTTGTGGGGTTTATTTATCTTCTATCATTGAAACTTTGTAGCCTTGAGTGGAGGCCTAGGCCAGCCAGGGCAGGCGGAAAGCTTGGCTTCCTCCATTACTGGGGAAACCCAAGCCTCCTGCTTGCTCTGTGGCTGCAGCCATCTTGGTTGGGTTAATTTGCATACTCGCTCCTGATTGGCTGGTGGGTGTGGCTTGGGGTGTAGCAGAGGTATGGTCAATTTGCATATTACTTTTTTATTAGATAGGATTACTTCTTTATGCCTCAGCTCCTTTTGCCCAACAAGTGATGGTAAGTTTCTTTGCTCACGATAGGAATTTGAACTTCAGGGTTTGGGTTAAAAAACACACCAAGATATGGAGGTACGAATCCAAATGGATTTCAGCCTGTTTTATTCTTGGATGACCAGCAGACACTGGGGCCTTCTTCTTGGCTTTAACCTAGAAGAGCAGAAGAAAGGAATAATGTTCAGAGCAAGATAAAATGCATCTCTCCATAAAGGCGCAGGAAAACCACGAAGCAAGCTCTCTTCTAACCTGCTTCCTAGGACTGTGACATTGGACTAATGCCCCCAAATGTTCCGTACTGGCAGAAGAGCAGTGGCTTCCCGCACTGCGCCTAACTCAGAGGTGGATGCCTCCCAGCCCTGGGCTGAAGCAGAGTTTGGACTAGACCCGTGGTCGGCAAACGGCGGCTCGCGAGTCACATGTGGCTCTTTGGCCCCTTGAGTGTGGCCCATCCACAAAATACCACGGCCTGAGCGAGTCTATTTTGAAGAAGTGGTGTTAGAAGAAGTTTAAGTTTAAAAAATTTGGCTTTCAAAAGAAATTTCAGTCATTGTACTGTTGATATTTGGCTCTGTTGACTAATGAGTTTGCCGACCACTGGTCTAGACCAGCACATTCATAATCCAAGGCCGTGATGGGTGCTCCATTCTGGAGAAGCTCAGGAAGGAACTGGGTGCAGGGGGGTCTGAGTTAGCAGTCAGATTCAGGGCCAGCTGCTTCTGCGAGTGAGTCTGAAGAAAAGGCCCCATGGAGGTGGGAACTGGGCCGATGGGTCCCCTTGGTAAGCACAGGATGAGGTTGATCTAAGGAGGTGGGTGTATAGGTACAGGGTGGGGCAAGAGTGGGCTTACAGTGTGAGTATGTGAACCCAGTTTATTTTTGTATTATTATTTATTAATTATTGTATTATTTTTCATGCAAACACTACACCTACTTTTGCCCCACTATGTAGAATGGGGCAGTCTTTGGATCTCTCTAATTTTCCACTTTTAATACCCAGCAACTGTCTTGGAGTTAGAAGGTTCAAATTCTCTTGTTTGGCTCCTTCAGTCAGGTTTGAAGTTCAGGTCGCACGAATCCTTGAATTTTCCTGAGTTCGCCACATGGCGTCTGGGGTATTGGCCATCACAGTGATGTTTTCAGTTATTGAAGACTAGAGGCCCGGTGCATGAAATAATGCACGGGTGGGATCCCTTGGCCTGGCTGGTGATCTGGGCGATCAGGGTTATCTTGCCCAGTCCCGATCTGCCCAGCTGGGCGGGGGGGTGGGGGGGAGAGGAGGGGAGAGGGACCGAGGGAGGTTGGTCAGCTGCGGGAGGTTGGCTGTGGGAGCACACTGACCACCAGGGGCCAGCTCCTGTGTTGAGTGTCTGCCCCCTGGTGGTCAGTGCCTGTCAGAGCTACCGGCTGGTCATCTGGTCGTCCAGTTGTAATGGTCGCGTAGGCTTTTATATGTATATATATATATATACATATATACATATATACATATATATATACACACATATATACATATATACATATATATTTCCAGCAAGGCAAAATATGTTTGCTCTGTGCCAGCCTCAACAAGTGTGCTTTCCTCATCTAGCAAGACACCTCTCTGTGCCACTGAGAAGGGAAAAGTCAATTCCAATAGAAGCCCCACAGAAATGGGACAACAATGTGGGGGAAATTTAAAAACTGCTGTGAATTTCTAGCTTTGGGGACTGTGATCTCAGAAACAACTATCTCTCTAGAGTGGAGAGGAGTTTTAAACTCTTTTGGAGAATAAGCATTGCTCCTTTGATTTCACAACACTCCCTTCTCCATTACCATCTTGTTTTTATAATAATTTAGTGAATTAAAATTGTTTTGAGAAGTTAGGGAAGAATTTTGTGATGCTTCTGAGGGTGAAATGGAAACCTCTGTGGTCAATGGAACTGGGATTGAGGATTTCTGCTCTTAGACTAGAAATATCAGAAAGTGGTCTAACAGCATTTTAAGGGTCTTCATTCAGCTTTGGACCTTTGTAAGGCGAAACTTTGGTTTCCAGCACAAATGAACAATTTGTTTCTAGTCTTCCCCGCCCCCCCCCCCCCCCCCCCCGATCTCACTTGCATAGGCAACATTCCTTCCATCTATTATGTTTACTTAAAAATTATTTTAACCTACCAAAGCAAATGGATAGATAAAAATATCTGCCACATGTTTTATTTTTCTTGTTTGCTATTCAAATCATTCCCTTATTCAGTTTAAGAAAAAAAAAATCATGGTTTTCTTACCCATTTGCTGGTCTTTTCTAGTCTGAATCACTTACATACCATTTGATCATTTATTGATTGATTTACTCAGTTGACAAATATGAATTGAGCATCTATCATGTTCTCAAACTGGGCTAGACATTGGGAGATAGGTGGGTGTGTTTCCCGCTCTCTGGAAGCTTCCACTCTACTGGTATTCTCAACATATTCCTCCCAGATCTCTATGCAGACTCCCTGAGAGATGGCATTCTCTTGATTACATGTCATTAAGATCTAGTAGGGGCATTTCTGGGCCTGTACTTTCATTCTGGCTGTTTTTCTTTTTTTTTTTTTTTTTAATATATTTTATTGATTTTTTACAGAGAGGAAGGAAGAGGGATAGAGAGTTAGAAACATCGATTAGAGAGAAACATCGATCAGCTGCCTCTTGCACACCTCCCACTGGGGATGTGCCCGCAACCAAGTTACGTGCCCTTGACCGGAATCGAACCTGGGACCCTTCAGTCCGCAGGCCGACGCTCTATCCACTGAGCCAAACCGGTTTTGGCATTCTGGCTGTTTTTCTAAGTATCAGAGGCAATCACTTTAGCACATCCACCAGGGGTGAGGCTTGAGGGATCTTCACAACATTTTTATTTTATTTATTTATTTTTTAAATATATCTTTATTGATTTCAGAGAGGAAGGGAGAGGGAGAGAGCAATAGAAACATCAATGATGAGAGAGAATCACTGATTGGCTGCCTCCTGCACACTCCAAACTGGGGATCGAGCTTGCAACCCGGGCATTTGCCCTGACTTGGAATTGAACTATGACCTCCAGGTTCATAGGTCAACTTTCAACCACTGAGCCACCACGGCTGGGCCACAGCATTTTTACTTTACCCTGACTCACAGGGAGGCCACACAAAAGAGTTCTCTGGGCTGCTTGGAAGCTGATGAGTCATTTCATTAAACAAACGAGAGAAATCATAGTTCCATCCCTGGGGGCGTTGGAGGTGTCTGTGCCAGGGTTTTGACTCAGCAAGTTGATAAATCTGTCCCTGGGATTTAGCTCCAGTCCTGGGATTACTGAACAAATCTCTCATCATGTGAGGAGCTGTAAGTCAAATAACATAAGGTCTTTATTACATAAAGGAGATAACTGCATTACCCAGTGGTTTGAAAGTATCCAGACTCAACTTGCAAGGTGAGGAGCGCTAGGTAGTCAGCCTGTTGCCACATGTCTGTGGGTCGACTGGGTTCAAACGCCTCACCCTTATGCAACTCTGCTCTCCCAGCTGCGAGGGAAGGGGCTCCCTTAGCGGGCTTGATGAATGTCTTCTTTTCTCTTTTTTCAGGCGTGGCGAGTTGAGTCTGTTATAATCTTCAGCTCATTGCACACTATTGTCATTGTCAGTACATGGCTCCTCATTGGCTGGGCAGTTGCTTTTGCCTTATCTCCTCATTCCCCACCCCCATTCCTCTTCCTCCATAGGTACATTGCAAGTGGTGTAACGTTTGATCTGCATGCGTTTTTCCATCTTTTCATTACAACCATTCAAGCTTAGTGGAAAAGTGAGTGAATAGTACCGTGTACACTCCTATACCTACCACCTAGAATCAAACATGTCCTAACATTTTGCTGTACTTGCTTAACTCTGTATAGGTTTTTGAAAGTAAGCTGTAGACATCACGATTAATCACCCCTAAATACTTCAGCATGCTTCTCCTAAGAAAGGACCTTCTCCTACGCAAAGACACCTTCACAACCTGAGGATGTTTAATAGTGATTGTGTGATTTCATCTAATATCCAGTCCATATTCAAATTTCCCTAAATACTAAAAATGTTTTTATTGCTCTTCTTTTTAAACATCAGAATTCAATCAAGGTTTACACATTGTGTCTAGTTAAATCTTTCTTTCCCTAGTATCTTTTCACTCTCTTCTACTCTAGAACAGCCTCCCTCTTTAAGAAAGAACATTGAAACGATGTCACCATTTGTCTTGTAGAATGTCGTCCATTCTGAATTTGTCATAATGTTTAATTTTTTTATGCTTTGTATTTCTAGTAAACTGGAAATTAGATCTAAAGACTGGATTAACATCAGGCTTACGTTCTGGCAAGAATACTTCGTAGGTGGTTTTGTGTGCTCAATATCGCATTCTGTTAGGAGACACCTAATCTCAAAGCAGCCAGTTGTCTGACTGTGACGTTAAATTTGATCACTTGGTTAAGGTGGTGATCACCAGATCTTTTCATTATAAAAGTACATCTTATCCTTTGCACATTAGCAAGAATTCCGTGGGGCGACCTTTGGTGCACTTGAGCATCTTGTCCTCCAGTGACCTTTCCTTTAATAACCTTACATCCACCAGTGATTCTTTGGCAAAATTATCTTACTGGTAGTTGTAAAAGTATGATATTCCATTACTATGATCCCTTCTACATTTATTAGCTGGAACTGTTTTATAAAGCAGAGCTTTTCTTCATCAACTGGGGCTAAACTCATGATTACTTCTTGATAAAAAGGTAAGATGCTTAGTTATTTCCCTTTAAAAAAAAAAAACAGCTCTTGGAGAAATAGGTTAGTTAATAGTTACCTCTAAAAATGGAAAATAAGTGTTTTCCTCTTTCTCTTTTTATTTTATTCCACCTTTTGAATGAGTATAGTATGAATCTATAGATATTGTTTACTAAAGATTTTATAATCAATTATAGTCTTTTTTCTCTTTTTATTTTATTCCACCTTTTGAATGACTATAGCATGAATCTATACATACTGTTTATTAAAGATTTTACAACCAATTATAATTTTTTTTTTTTTTACCGCTCAAATTTCTGTTTTTTGCCAGGACTCTTATTGACAGGCAAAATATCTTGGACATCACTCTGAATCACTATGTAGAGATGATCTTCATTCTTTTATATGGCTGCATTGTACTCCATTGCATGGATGCCCATAGTTAGATCACTCTTTGAGGGCCAGCTTTGACATCCCATCCCTCCACCCCAGGAGTCAGTATGATTAGAGTCATTTGCTTTATTTATTTTCTTTTTAGCAGGAGACATCGAGCAATGTCACTTAACCTCTGTTCTTCAGGTTTCTCATCTGTAAAATGGGTGGACAATGGTGCTGACTAATAGGGTCCTAGTGGAGATTTATGAGTTAATATAGGTAAAGTTCTGAGTGCCTAATGTATATTAAGTATTCATCAACTTAGCTATCCTACTAATAGCAATTACGATCATATAACATTATAACAATTACTATGACTATTATTATTTTTATGTGTTTTTATCTTCTGCTTGCCCCTCGCCCCTGGGCAGTGAGGATGAACAGGGGCTTTGAAGGAGGGCAGTGCAGTTTAAAGGGCAGAGAACTGGGCTTGGAGCTCTGAGATCTAGATTCTAGTCCCTGATTTGCTTTTAACGACCTGGATAACCCTGGATGAGCCATGAAATTCTCTTGCTGTTATTTGCATAACGGGAGTTGGAGAGAGGAGCTTAGCCCTCTCCCTGCTTTCTGATCCATGTGTTCTGTTGGATGACTTGTTTCTCACTGGCCAGAGGACAGGAACATCTGCTCTGAAAACTGGGACATCCTCATCTGTTATCCTAGGACTGACTAGCCAGGCTTTCTTCCGCCCTGTGGCAGCATCATGCCCTGGGTATGAAAGCTCCCCATGCTGTGCATCCTTGCTAGCTCTTCATATCGTGAGGTGGTTTTTATAATTGTTCGTTTGTTTCTTTCAATTTAGCCATTTCAATAGGTGGAAAGTCTCTAAGTACTGATCAAAACTATCAAACTGAACAAGAAAATGCTTCTCACCAACAACATAACTTGAATAGGTCTGATGAAATCTCACAACTTCATTGCACTGGTTACAACAATAAGAACATGTGTGGGCCTCCATTTGTTCTCTTGCCCAGGGGCCACAGATGATAGTGATGAGGCTATAACCACTATATCCCTTCCTTCTGCTCCGAAGTTGACTCCAGGAGAGGTGTGTTGCTTTGGGGGTCTCTCTGAGACCCTGTCTTGTGAAGGACAGCTACCCCCTCCCTCTGCAGCACCCTCTACTGGAGGTTCAGACTTCAACTTATTCAGAATTCAGCTTCTCCCTTTGCCCTCTCTCCCCCCTCCACACTAGGGGTGAAACAAGAGTCAGCATGCCACCCTAAGAGGCCGTCATCCTCTGGTCTAGAAGGCAGGACCTGTGTGTGTGTAGGTAGCATTTTCTGTAGAAGGCAGGACCTGTGTGTGTGTAGGTAGCATTTTCTGTAGCAGACCTAGCAAGGCCACTTGATGGAATGGTGAGTGACACTGTAAAGAGTGTGAACAGTTGAGCCTTTGTTCCAAAAACTGTCATTATGAGGAACCTTACAGGATGTAGCAAATGGTAGCCTGCTCTCTTTATCCCATCACGGGTGAGACCTTGGGTTGAGCTTCCAGTCAGCGATCAGGTCAGCTTCAGGATCCTCAACCCTGGATGCATGGCATTGGGGAAGGCTGGCCTGTGAGGGACATTGGTCGTCCTCTCCTAGTAGGGGAGAGGATATGAGTCTGAGGATATTTATTTACTCCGCCTGACGCTAAACTCTTTAATAGATTGTAAAGAATGCCAATAAGGAAAAACATACTTCCTCAATTTCAGATTCAGCAAAAAAGGCACTTGGTAGATCAAAATGTGCCCTTCCTGACCACAAGAATGTGGCCCCACAGGAGCTGTTACGTTGTGTGATCCAGCTGCAAGCTGAGGCATAATATTTCCTGAGTTGGCATTTGGGGAACCTTCAAGTATTTAAGGGCACTCATCTCTTCTCTTAGTGATTGCTTCCTCTGGGAATTATAAAAACCTTGAGAAAGTTAAGCTTCCTTTTCAGATTTTCTTCATTGAATGTAAAAATTTTTTTTACATTCAACTTTTATTTTTTGTGCAATAAATCTGGGCTATCATCTTATGCCCATTATGCTGTCAAGTCAACTTTTCCTAAAGGCTGCCTATGTGTAAGATATTCACAGTCAACTAGGAGTTCATTATTATATACTAGAGGCCTGCTGCATGAAAATTTGTGCACTCGGAGGGTCCCTCAGCCCAGCCTGTGCCCTCTTGCAATCCGGGACGCCTTGGGGGATGTCCACCTGCCAGGTTAGGCCCGCTTCCTGGGGGATTGGGCCTAAGCTGGCAGGCAGACATTCCTCTGGCAGCCCAGTGGGGCCCTCGGGGGATGTCCAACTGACGGCTTAGGCCTGCTCCCCACAGGGAGTCAGACATCCTTAGTGCTGCCGAGGAGGCGGGAGAGGCTCCTGCCACAGCTGCTGTGCTGGCAGCCGTGAGCCTGGTGTGTGGCTGAGTGGAGCACCCCCTGTGGGAGCGCACTGACCACCAGGGGGCAGATCCTGTGTTAAGCGGCTGCTCCCTAGTGGTCAGTGTGTGTCATAGCGACTGGTCGTTCCACTGTTAGGGTCAATTTGCATATTACCCTTTTATTCTAAGGGATTTTGTATTCATTCAACAAACTTCAAGGTTGAACATGTAGGCTAGGGAATCAGACAATTTAAGTCCAAATCATAATTCAACTGTTTAGCCAGCTTTCAAACTCTATTAAAATTTCAATGTACTGACAACCTATTACCTTATTTACTTATCTGTGGAATTTCTTGAGTGTTTGTGTTATTACTTTCATGTGTACAAACAGTTAAGAACTCTCAAAGGTATGTACATTTCCACAATTAGTCTCACAGTAAGTCTTTTGCTGCATTTTATTCCTGCAATAAAATGCTGTATTACCTCATGCAAGGTACTTATTCTCAATGACACTCTTCCTTTTTGATTGAGATGTAGCAAAAATAAAGTGTATTACTGGTGAATTGTTAGATACACCCATGTAATCACATTAATTATGGTTATATTTTATTCTTAGAAAAATAAAATGCACATTTAAACTTCAATTGGCTGATAGAATTTCAATTTGCAAAGCACACAAGGGAGGTTTCACATCGAGTTACCTTTATGATACTTAACTGAATAAAAGTGAATATTCAGATACTAACAAGTCCTCAGGACAAAGTTTGTTTGACTGACATTGTTACACTGATTATACATAATATTAGCCTATGTGACCTTGAGATCAAGTATACTACAAATATTGATAAAATATTTTTCTTTGTATTTGTCTACATTACACTGCTCATATATGTGATCTACAGAGTCTTAAGTACTGCTACCACGTTGTCATATCAAATGACTCAACAGCTCATCTTACTATGAAAAAAATATAAAGAATTGACTTAAGCCTACCTCTCCAGACAGGCATATAATGAGTGCAACCTCAGCAATGGTGAAGATCTGTTTCACAGAAAGAGGTGAAATTATTCAGGCTGATCTTGTCCTTCCTTGGCCAATAGGGGAGACTGAGAAAATAAAAGTCACTTGGATGCTAAAAATCTGTCCTGCCTTTCATCTGACTGGAATAAAAACACAGATAGGTGGCTCAGTTGGTTAGAGTGTCATTAATGGAAAACAGTATGCTCCCAAGATCATGTTTCAAAGTGTTATAATAACTTCTTTCTTTCTACTTTGAGATTTCCTGCAAAGTACCATAATAACTCCTTTCTTTGAGTGGTGGCTGTTTCCTTACTGAGAAACTGTGCTGTATGAAATGAGATTGGTTAAGAATAAAACATCTTACTCTTGTCCAGAGGATCTAAGTCACTTTGAAACAGAGGACAATCTTGGTTCCCAACCAGGGGCAGAGCTTGAGAGAAGAGGTGTCTGGACTCAGCTCTTCACATCCATCTTAACTTTGTAGTTTCCAAGGAAACAGGAAAAACAGGGTCCTGGGTCCACATGGCAGCCAGACTTGATTCTGACTTCTTAGAGTCTTTCAGAATAATACTTTGGTTAAATTTTACTTAACTCTGTCCTTCCCCTTACCTTGTAATGAATCTGTCTTTCCCTTTGTTTGATGACATATTTCATGGTTCTCTGGTATATGCTTTCCCTCTTTGCAGTGGCTTAATAAATCTACTTTTGTTGGCCTACACATGTGCTTCTGGAATGCTTACACTAATTAGGCCTGGACAATAGGTTTTATTATTCCTGTTTTTTAAAGATAAGGAAACTGAGGTTCAAGAAGATTAAATAAAGTACACAGCCGACCATGGATAATAAGTGGTCAAGAATTGAAACAGAGATCCATAGTGTGATGAAGCCCAGTCCTCTCCCAGTATCCCATGCTGACCTTCAGCGTCCAGCTCATTATTGCTCTACTTTTGCTTAACAACCTTGCCCACTGTGAAGCCACACAATCCACTGAGACCGCTTTTCTCTTCCTCATCACCACTGGTGTCCAGTTCTGATACCTGCCTCTGTTCCTCCAAGTTTCATAGTGTTCTTTGCCAGGAACCTGAATGAGCCATCCAACACTTAGTAAATAGGTAGGCGAGGGATGCCCCGGCCCTCATGGATAAGAACTTATCTATATATGTAAAAGCCTAAGCGATCGTCCGACTGTTTGACCATTCGCCTGGTAGCTATGACATGCAGTGACCACCAGGGGGCAGATGCTCCGACCAGTAGAGGAGGGAGCCCGATTCCTCATGGAATTGGCTGTGGATTAGGTTGCTACTGGGGCACTGTTAGCCCCGAATCTGCTTCACCCACACCACCGACCCAGAGATCAGTTTCGGCCCGATCCCCGCAGGCCAGGCCAAGGGACCCCACCGGTGCACAAATCCATGCACCGGGCCTCTAGTTACTAATAACAGGCTGGTTGAAAAAGGCCTCACATGCTGTCTTCTTCCTATAGAACACACAAGGGGCAAAATGAATCTTGTATTACTAGTAGATTTTAAAACTCTCTGAAGTTAAACTATATTGTCCTTAAATTATCTTTATGGTATTGAAATAAACTGACAGACATCTGGAAAAAAGAAAGTGAAATTCTTACTTCACTGGAGAGCAAAATAATTTGCAGATGAATCAACGATTTAACTGTAAAGAAAATAAGTCATAAAGTACCATAAAAAGCAGAATATATTTTTTCTTATCTCACAATAAGAAAGACTTTTCTGGGTATAGTACAAGACCCAGAAGCCATATAAAATAAAGTTGATTCTATAAATAAATAAAAAATCCACATGGCGAGAAAAATAATAAACAAAATGAAATAACAAACTACAAACTAGGAAAATATTTCAATTCATATCATAGAGAAAGAACATATATATTATAATTTATATATAATTCATAATTTTAAAACATTTGCTAAGTCAATAGGTAAATGGTCAATAACCTCATAACAACACAGGCAAAGGATAGAAACAGACAACTGGAAAGATGTTCAAATTCAGTCAGTTAGGAAAATGCATATTAGAGCTACAATGAATACACAGTACATTGTATTAGACACCATGCTTTACATATATTATATGTAAACACACTTATATGTTAGAGAAATAAGTGCAAGAGTATTCACAGGAGCTCAGCACATGACAAGCCCTGGGTAACTGTTGGCCAAATAAGTAAATAAGTAGCCAAGATTGGAAACAGCCTATATGCCCCCACTAGGAAATGGATTAAATAAACTGTAGTACAATTAAAAGAATAATGCATTGAGGGTACTGATGAGATGATTCCCCAAGGTGAATAACTAAGTGAGAAAAGAGAGATGCAGAAAAGAATGCATAGCATGCATATCAACCGCATACAATAAGGGACATCCTTGTCAGCGCGTGGCCTGCCTCTGGAGGATCATCCCCAGAGAGAAGAGCTCGGTGGCTGGGTGAGGAGGAACGCAGAATACTTTTTATTGTGTCCCACACGCCCCATTTGGGGGGTTTGTTTTATGTGTGCATCTGTTAAATATTTAAATGAATGAAAAACAATTAAAAGTGAAATAGTGATAATTTTAAAAAGAACTAAAATAAGACACTCTGTGAGCAACAGTATGTAAAAATAGAGTGTCACAGGATGAGCTGTTCCTTGCTGACTGCACTTAAAAGAATGGTGGTTTTATAGGCACAAACAGACATGGTCCAGGGATGTTAACATTAGCGTGGAGGCCAGATAGTCTGGCTCCATCTCTTGCTTTTGACTTTGCCTGCTAGTGCCTGGGGCAGGTGAATTAAGCCAGTCACATCTGGATGAGGGGACTTGATGATCAGCCTCCCCGCTGCGTGTGAACACGGCTTACTTGATGCTGGTGAGCCGCTGTGAAGGTGCAATGTTCCGGGGGGCAAGGCAGAGCCTGCTCAGACCTGTGTGCTGTCATGGGAACTGAGACTCCGGAGCCAAAACTTTGAGACTTCCATTCGCTGTTTACTGAGACAAATTATTTTTAAGGTGCCAGTGCTTCCAAATGTTTAACTGTGTGTGCCCAGAGAATCAGCCTATTCTAGATGAGTTTTCTGATTCCCGTGGCACTTTCCTACAACACTGCCAGCGACCCAGAGCGTAAATTTTGAATGTGATGGTTTCAGAAAAATGGTTTCTTGTCAGAGAAGAGGGGTGAAGCTTAAGATATGATCAGAATGTACAATTCAATAAGGAAGTGACAAACCATTTAGAAAATCACAGTGAGTTAGAAGCTAGTGTTGGCTTTTTAACTATACATTAAATTGGCCTATAAAAATAGAACATCCACAGAGAGAAATGTAGAGTCTAAGGAAAGAAGACCAGTGGACAATTCTCCATGGGTCGCTCACACTCCTGCACATCTTGCAAGCAATGCACGGCTCCCCGTTTTTCTGGAGCATCTTTTCAAGGATTTTGTAGAGTTAACATCCTTGGGAAAGTAGATGGAGTCTTCTTTCAGAGAAAATGGCAGGTTTGCTGGCTGGACCTTATCAAAGTTTTAAGTTCTTTAAGGTCCAAGTTCCTCTCCTGGAATTCAGTAACTACATATACAGGCATCATCTAGTCCTTTTCACGTCACTTATGGTATTTGGGGTTTGGTGAACTTGTGCAAAAATACTCATGCTCTGGCCACTGCTATTGCTGTGAGGAATAGACAGTCCTTTGTCTTTGACCCAAGAGTCTCGGATCTCCTACTAGCGCACGTGAAACTGTGGCTGGTGACTTCTTAGTTTGCAAGTGAAGTAAAGTCTCAAACTCCTCACAGTTCTTGAGAGAGAAGCATTCTGTAGATCACTGCAATGCAAACCACTTATGAAAGCCATACACATAACTTAAAAAATTTCAGAAGCCACATTTAAAAGCTGAAAAAGATACGCAGATAAATTAATTTTAACGATATATTTTATTCAACCCAATATATTTAAAATATCTCAATGCATAATCAATATAAAATAATTAATGAGCTATTTTACAATTATTAGTACGAAGTCTTCCAAATCTGGGGTGTATTTTCACATTGAGAGCACATCTCAACTCAAAAACTAGTGACATCTCAAGGGCTCAGTAGCCACTGAGTGGCTGCCATTTTGGACAGTGCCACTCTGGACTGTGAAATATGGTAAAATGAAAAGTAAAAAATTTCAAGCCTGAAATAGATTTTCCTTTAAAAATTAATGAAATCCAGAACGTCAGTGATATCGCTCATTGGACCTGCCACTCTGGATTCCCTGAGTCCTGTCTTGCATGTTCTAAAATTTAAGTCTGACGGGCCTGCCAGGAAATCCTTCATGTGTTATTTAATCCTCATGTGCCTTTAAGGTACATTAGGGATTATTGGGTCTGCAGCTGCCTGTAATAACACAGGAATGTAGGATAAAAGTTACCATAGACAAATTTGATTCCAGTCCATGCCTTGTCCTCATGTTCCCAGAAACTGACATTTAAATGTGCCTTAACTTTCCCTCCTCGTTTTCTCCTTTGGGGGGTTACCGTCCCAGCTAGAGGGGGGTAGCTATCTAACCTCAGCTCGTATTATATTACTGTTTGAGTAAGAGCTGGGTACTCATTCCATTTTTACGAAGGAAAAATGGAGTGACTTCAGCCAGGCATCCTCTGCCTCTTTGCTCATTTGCGCCACCTAGATCCTGGGGTTACCATGAGGTCACATGGGATTCTAGCAGCAAGGGGCCGCTGACAAAGGGAGAGAGTGCTTGAGATGTAAGATGCATGATAATGAATATAAGCATCCGTCCTTACTACAGTTTTTTTGTAAACAGCATTCTTCAGAATTGTGCATGGGTTTGATTATGGTAAAATAAATAATTGCCAAAACTTTCTGTCATGTGGGGTTGAGGAAATGTAACCCACTCTTCCATAATATTCAGTGTTTAAAAACAAGAAATATGAGTTTACAGGAATCATGCACACTGCTCCTCATTATCCTCGTCTCCTCCATAGATGGCAAAACGTAGACATTGAAGAAAATGTTTTAAATCCTCTAGCCTCACAAAATCCAATGCTCGAGGAAAGGAATCGAATAAAAATATTACAAGATTTCATCTAAAATATATACAACAGAATCCTTTTTGAGGCAAGGTTCTCAGAGGGAAAAGACCCTTCAGTTTACGAAACCAATCGATCCATCAATCATCATATCTCTCTGTAAGGGTCTTATAACATAAGGACTGGATGAGTTAAATAATGATATAAGATGGCTAAGCATGGTCAGATACCCTGGAGAATAAACATCAGCTCTCAGAACCTAGACCATGGACACCACACGACCTCCCATGCGTCTGTGGAAGAGACAACCCTGGGCTCACCTGAGCGCGGGGGAAGATTCACTCGGCATAGGTCTCCCACCCCCTGGTGGCTCACTGTTGCCCCTGTTGTTCTGCTCTGTCACAGGAAGCTGGCATTGGGTCTAAGACCCTCACATACGTTCTGCCCTCCCTCATACGTCAATGTAAGAATTACTACCAAGGCACCTCAGTGACATTCTGTGTTCTTTTTTGTATGTACCCTTCTCTTTTGCCCAGCACCCCTGCTTCCCAGCCCTTTTCCGGGATTCCTCCTGCTTCTTCTGCTGTATGTCTCAGAAGCATCACACTTTGGGTGGCATACCTAGGTTTTGGCCAAATCCTTCCCTGGTTTTGGACCGGCATACCATCCATCTGGGCACCTGGCCCCTTTCTGACTCAGCTTGCTCTTCTTACAGCTGGCTTTAGTTGCTGCATCTTCGGGTAAGAGGCACCTCACCCCGCGTCACCACACAGCTGGATGCGCTTTCAGGCGGCCACGAGCTTTGCTGGCGGCCATTCTTTCCCTATATTAGTGTTGGATTCTAAGATGCTACCTTGCTGTGTAATTACTTATATCTAAGTGTCACGGACCTGCCAGGAAATTACTTGTATCTAAGCTTGGTTCTTCGTCTATGATTTGGGGATGATAACAACCAGCGCTTAGCTCTACGTTTCTTCTGAAGACAAAGGATGTGTGAGGGCCAGTGTGCAAGAGCCAGGCATCCACTGACACACGAGCATGGCGTGTTTGAAGGACAATGAGCTGAGTGTTCCAAACTCAAATGACTTCTGTTTGCCCGAATTGGGCTTTTTTAACACAGATATAAATCTTGTAACGCCTGCTGCATTACATTACAGAATCCTCAACACAATGTGCTCTACCATTTGTACTCCTTGCAGTAGTGCCTTGACCATTACAGTCTAGCATTTCTTGGCTCGGGTGGAAGAGAGAGCTCTTGTTCGAGTTTTAGCACATGAACTTCCCAAAGGAGGGCTCCCAGTATTGGGAATCCGTTATTTGACCAGGAAACCCATATAACAAAGGTGAATTGTAGGAAAACCTGATCCCTGGTGTGATAGAACTGCCTGGGAGCATGGAGGCTAGCGGTCCAACATTCGACAGATCTGGGGCTGTACCTGCCGGTGGCTGTGAGGCTGTGAACACACTGTTTAGCAGTCAGGGGTGGGCAAACTTTTTGACTCGAGGGCCACAATGGGTTCTTAAACTGGACCGGAGGGCCGGAACAAAAGCATGGATGGAGTGTTTGTGTGAACTAATATAAATTCAAAGTAAAGGAGCGGAGGGGAGAGCAAGAGAACCCTCTGCTCTTTCGGCTCCACGGGCCGGATAGAACAGCCGAACAGGCCGGATCCGGCCCGCGGGCCCTAGTTTGCCCACGGCTGGTTTAGCTTCTCAGCTTCAGGTTTCTTGTCAGTCTGCTGGGGCTAATCATAATATCTACCCACAGCGTTGGTAGGAGGACGCCTTAGAGCAGGTGTCCTCAAACTACGGCCCGCGGGCCACATGCGGCCCGCCGAGGACATTGATCAGGCCCGCAGGGTGCCGCTGCCTGTCCTGCTTAGCAGCCCACTCGTCCCAGGCCCACAATGCGCATAGGAATTTGTTCATAGTTTTTTTTTTAAAACTATAGTCCGGCCCTCCAACGGTCTGAGGGACAGGGAACTGGCCCCTGTTTAAAAAGTTTGAGGACCCCTGCCTTAGAGAATCTGTGATACTTGATTATCTGTGTCTGGTGTGGGCTTAACACACACTGTGATGGTTTTCATCTTTCCTTCAAACATCTACGTCAGTCTGCTGCTCAGAACCCTCCAACAATCCCTTCCATTCAGGGTGGAAGCAGGATCCTTGCATATGCTACCAGAGGCCCCGCTTCCTTCCCCAGCTCTGGGTCCCTTTCCCTTCGCATTTAAAACCTCTTCCAAAACACACACTTAAATTACTTAATTGGTATGCTTACTGTTTATGATCTGTCTCTCCCTACTAAACTGTAAGGGCCACGAGGGACATCTATTCCGCTAGATGGATGTCTTCGAAGAGTGCCTGGCCATAGGAGACGCCATTTGTTGAATGAATGAATAATGAATGAGTGAACTTTCCGTAACGAAGGTGATTTCTACTTCTCCCATGTTCCCGTATCACTGTGATGGCTTTTCTCTTATGCTTCTTCATATTAGACTTCACTATTTGGGGGTTTGTCTTAGTTCCTTAACCAGAGTGCAAGCTCCCCTAAGGGGGAACCGTATCTTCTTCATTCTATTACCCCAAAGCCTAGTGCTGTCAGCATGAATGCTCTTATGGGGGCGGGGGGGCGGGAGGGGAGAGGAGGGGGAGAACTGAATTCTGGACCATCTTCTCTGTCTTCACTCCACTCCTCTCTCACACCATCTCATCACTCAGATTAAACTGTATACCAAACATTAATTTGTTAAAGATTTTACCTTTAATTTTCAAAATCAAATGAATTTGATAAATGCCACCTAATAAAATTCATTCATACGTGGTCAAATCTTAGTTCTGTACACAATACTTATATTTTTCCATCAGGAGAACAAAAACTCATGCTGTGATCACCTTCTTTAATGGGATGGTCAGTGGCAGAGTGACAGCCTCCCAGGTCCACGGCACCATGAATTTGGTGGCAGACGCCGCTCAGTAGTGAACCCCCTCTCGGCCTGTCCCCCCTTCCCTCCGGGTGGCTGCCTTGGCCAGTGGAGGAAACCTGGAACTTCATGCTCCCTCGTCACCTACGCCTCCCCAGTTCCTCTGATCATAACACAGTCTGGCTTCTGGGAAGAAGCAAAAGAAGCGAAGAGAGCCGCGTTAGAGGCAGACAGAAGTACAGTTATTTCCCCCTCTCTCTTTTTTATTTACAGGGAATTACAAAAATGTGCTCACATGGACATTTCTGCATTTGACTTGAATGCTAAACTTCATCAGCTTTTAGCCCAACTCGTGGTCCTGGTAACTGATGTCTATTAAAATTGAGGTTCGGAATGTTGCTTTGGCTTGTGTAAATCTAAGAGACATTCCTGACTGGCCGGTGTGGCTCAGTGGTAAAGCGTCCATCTATGAACCCGGAGTTCACAGCTCAATTCCCCGTCAGGGCACATGCCTGGGTTTCGGGCTTGATTCCCAGTAGGGGCCATGCAGGAGGCAGCCGATCCATGATTCTCTCTCATCACTGATGTCTCTCTCTCTCTCTCCCTCTCCCTTCCTCTCTGAAATCAATAAAAAAATATTTTTAAAAAGTCATTCCTAAACTGGGTTAGGGTGAGCTCCCCACACAAATAGTACAAATGAGCCCTCACTCAGCACCTGCGGCCTTGAAGAAAGGGAAGGAGGTCACCTTGCACCTCCGACCTGAGCACAATGAGGATCCCTCAGGTTCAATGTCATCGCTGCAACCCCTGGGGCCTCCCGAAAGGGGAAGGCGCTGACAGCATTTATTCAGCTGTTTCCGCCCTCAGTTTCTTGACCTCGAAGGCCTGTCACTTTCATTTGATGTTTCTTTTCAAAACTCTTGAGTTCTCCTGGGGACCCCAAACCACACAGGGAGGTCTGCAAGCTTTCCTGTGCCCCGTAGGGGCACACTGCCCCCTGGGACGTGCTCAGGGGCTCACCCTTGGAGCAGCATCCCTTTCCCAGGCTGCAGGGCACCTGGGTGACCAGGGGGATGCAGGCTTCAAAGGCCCGGATGAGCCCCTGTGGCAGGTCAGCCCCCGGAAGCGCCTGTGATGTGAACAGACACCTGGACAAACACAGGCCTGCAGCGTGGCTCTTTATTCCAGCTATACTGTTCCCTGAGCGAACCTCAGAGCCACCGTCTCGGCCTCACCACATAAAGAGGCCTTTGTGCTGTCGGGGGCCGGGGAAGGCGGGTCTTTCGTCTTCAGACACTCAGCCAGCCGGGGCATCTGGGCCCTGCTCTGTCCAGCAGGGGCTGGCACTGCACTGGTCCCTTCATTTCTTGCCCTAACTCCGCCCAGCATGGGAGATTCCCAGGCGTCCCTTCCAGCCCGCTGTGTGCCCAGGCAGAGGGGGCTCTGGGGGCCGAAGAAAACCTTCCAGCAAAGGTGAGCTGGCACTCGGATCTCAGACTGGGGGCATCTGTAACACTATTCCACCGACTCGGTTTCCATCCCCTCCGTTTCCTCTGCGTGACGAGCTGTCTGCGGACGCTGAGGCTCACGGCCCCTTCAGCCCTGAGGAATAATAGTGAGTTCCCGACACTGAGCCGGCAGGTGTAACGGCCTCTGTTACGTCAGCCGCGTGGCCAATACAGACGTCACTTCTGCACACACACTAGCGCACTCGGTTGCCTGCGATGCTCTTGGCCTGCATTTCTAAATGTCCGGATCTTTGTCTTCCCGCCCACAGGATTGAGGAGACAATGCTTGTGCTTCAGATGGAAAGGGTTGGGAAGTTTAAAGAACAGTAGGATCATAATCCATGAGGCCGAGGAGCAGAGAGGCAAAATGAATGGTCCAAAGTCACACAGCTGGTTAGAGGCAGGACGCGATGCAGGCCTCCTGACCCCTGCACCGATGCCTCCCCCCTGCTGCTCACACTGACTAGTCCTGGGGGCTCGGGAGGATGGGCCCCTGGAGGTACAACCTGTCAGAGCCCTGGACCGCACAGGATGGGAATGGAGGATTTATGGGGTGGAGAGGGAAGGAGGGGCCAGCCAGGAAGTGGGGGTCAGCAGTTATTGGATGCCTACTATGTGCCAGACACCATGCCCTGGGGTCTCGTTACTCTGTACAACACCTCTAGAAAGTAGGTGTCCTAGTGCAGCCAAATCCATACACGATAAAGTTTACCAAAAAAGGTAATTTCATTTCTAACCAACCTCATCTTGCTCTGGAACTTCAGTCTCACTCAGTAGCAGGGAATTCAGAGAAAAAAGACACACAAAATACAACCCAAGGCTGTCAACGCAAAGCAGCTGCGTTGCCTAGGAACTGACTCACAAGGCCATTGGTCACTTTGTCCACAGCCCAGGATGCATTACTTACTTTTCCCACGTCCATGAGGAAACCTTTGCTGGCCTCTGGGCTGGCTGTGCAGGAAACAGGACTCAGGGGGAGACTCAGGGTTGGGGGGTTGGGGAACAGGGTGAGAGGTAGCAAGGGGAGGTGGGGAGGATGCTCAAACGTGAGGCACTTCCAAGATGGACAGGCATGGCCAGGCTGTCCCTCGACTCGGCATGAGGGCCCTGGGCGCGTGGGAGGGGACCTGTGATTATGATGAAGTCCGAAGGCAAGAGGCAGAACAACTTCCTGGGCAGTGGCCACAGGGGAGGGTGACGCCTGGGTGGGTAGAGCAAATGCTGAGGCTGACACTGACCTTGGGGCCAAGAGGTGGCCTTCTGGTCCCATCTGCACTCGAATGGCAGCCCATCACCTGACCCCCGTCCAAAGCTCACTGTGCCAGTCGCAGATGGCATTGTCCCCAGTGCCAGGACCAGAGGCACATTTCAGGCCCGTGCAGCCCCTTGGAGCCAGCTTTTCCTTTGACTCCACGTGTTTGTTCCCATTTGGGAGGCCACTGTTAAGCTCTGGTCACCCTCAATGGCTCATTTAGTTCAGGGGGGCGGGGGTTGTGTTGTTCGAAGGTTTTTTCCTTTAAATTCTCTTTTTCCTCTTCTCCTTTTTTGAAAAAAAGGGTCATAAAGAGCTTTAAGATGCCACGCATGAAAAGCTCTGGATAAATGCGGCTTGTACTGGATTGTAAAATACTGTATTGTTCTCACTTTAATTCCTCGTGTGAGACTGGAATCGGCAATTTCCTCGTCCCGAGGCAGAAGCTGAATAGCGACAGGCTGCAGCCTGGCCTGGGACAGGCACCGGGGCTGGAGGGCAACCGGAGGTCTCTCCGAGGACTTGTCCTTTCGGTGCAGACTTACTTCCCTCCCTTCTGCATTAAGGTAAACAGCATCTTTATGAGGAAACCTATCTCTGCACGCGTGGGCTCGAGTGGCTGCTGTCTGGGGCGACAGAGTTGAAATCACAGAAAGGACCTCCTCCCCAGCCCGGATCTGATGGAGAGCCCTCGCTCTCTGGGTTCTGGAGACGTTTCGGCTCCGAAGGTCCCGTTTTCCTCCTGTGACATCCGGGTTAAGAGGCGGCCCAGTTCCCTGCCAGCAGGACCGAGTGTCCCTCACGTCTGCCACGTTGACCTCGGCCTCCTCGTCCCTGCCGGGGTTGATCCCTGGCCTGGAGTGCTCCACACGCCTCTTCGGCTCTGGCTGGATGAAGCCACCCTCCTGCAGAAAACCATCTCCCACTCGAGCCGGCTCCGCATTCTCTGCTCTCAGTAGTAACCACTGTCATGATCTCACGTTCTAACCCAGCCATGGGCAAACTACGGCCCGCGGGCCGGATCCGGCTGTTCTATCCGGTTCTCTTGCTCTCCCCTCCGCTCCTTTACTTTGAATTTATATTAGTTCACACAAACACTCCATCCATGCTTTTGTTCTGGCCCTCCGGTCCAGTTTAAGAACCCATTGTGGCCCTCGAGTCAAAAAGTTTGCCCACCCCTGTACCCCTTTCTGGCGCCCAGGTTAGATTGTGAAGCTCCTTCAAGGCCATGTCTGTCCCACAGTGTGCTTCTGTCATCGGTGCAGTATGGAGCAAGAACTTGATGAAGTCCCCTTGTTTGCTTTTTGATTGATTGATTGATTGATTGATTGGTAGTTGCCCAGATCCTGCCTGTTCAGATGCGGAGACAGTGTTTTATCCAAGTGACTCCAAATGTCGGCGGAGGTGTCCCTCTGGCTCTCGTGGCCACACGCGCTGTTTCACCCCCCATTTCATCTTTGGAGCAAGATTCAGCCCGTGTTCCAGTTTTTAGAAAAAATCTACTCACGCCAAACGTTTTGTGAGTCTCAGTAGACGTTTACTAAACATTTGGGGGTGTTAGGAGGACACCTTGGCAGAGTGCAACCCCTCGCTGCCTCCTATTCATTATACTGAAGGCCCACAGGCCCTGATACCTAAGTCTGTGTGCTGGCAGCAACCCGAACATTTCCTGAGACGCCACTCTGGAAGAAGTCCAGTAGGACAAGAAAAACTAAAATGTATTGGGAAAACGAAAGAGGCTTAAGCATAACTCCTAAATGGCATTCAGGGGTTTCCACTGCTCCACGTCCCGTGAGAAGCAGCAAGCATCTCCCCTCCATCCCTGGTACAGCAGCTTGTCGAGCAGCTTCTCTAAGAATAATTCCAGGAAATTCTCTGTATTCTACTGACTCTCTTGGTGCTCATAGCATCTTGAGTTGGCCATCTCTGGATCCAGTTATTAAAAGTGTTTATCAAAGAATGCAGCCACTAACACAGGGTCAAAAAGGCTTCGGGTATTTTAAAACCTCCTGCCCTTTGGTGCTGTGGCTCACAGAGAGTGAGGCCCGTGCTCCAGAAAACACGGCCAGAAGGACCGCCTGGAGGTCTGGGCATGAAAAAGTAAACAGATCTCCTGGACACGGAGCTCCCACCCCCTCCCCATCAGGAGCCATTCGGAGGGTGTCCCTGTGTCTCTGGCCAGGGGCTGCCTCTGTCCTGACTTCCAGCATCTGCTTGATTCAGTTCCTTTCCACGGACTCTTCCTGCCTCATGGACATAGCAGTTTGATAGTCATGTAATTTCAGCAGAGGTTCCACATTAAGAAAGAAATAGACTCTACGGCCATACCACCCTGAACACGCCCGATCTCGTCTGATCTCAGAAGCTAAGCAGGGTCGGGCCTGGTTAGTACTTGGATGGGAAGAAAGAACTAGAATCGGTGCTGGGCCATTGCTGTTGAAACTCGAACACAGTTTTACGCTCGTTCTTGGAAGAACCCTCCCCTCACTGCCCCCGCCCCCCCCCCCCCCCCCCCGGCTCCTGCTCTTGTGGAGCCTTTTGCGCGGCTCCTTTGGTTTTTCTGCTCCTCAGCTGTGTGCACAGCTTAAGTAACATTCCTTCCTGAATTTGGCCCTTCATCCCCCCAGCCCTGTGCTTGGGGGCTCTCCAGCTCCTGTCCCTTTTCTCTCTCACTAATGTTCTCCTCTCCATCTTTTGTTGACCTGCCAATTTATTTAGCACTAGCCTCCCCCTTCCTCTCCTCACTGTTTTCCATTCCTCACACTCCTCTCCCCTGACAAACACTCCCCTAATAGAGCGTGTGTGTGTGTGTGTGTGTGTATGTGTGTGTGTTTGGGTCTAGGAGCATAACATCTATTTTTGTCCTCATATCCCTGATGGAATGGGAAAAGTGTATCTTCTTCCCCTACCAATTCTCCTAAATGTCCAGGGTGGCCAGACTGGACCCAGGATCAAGTTTAAGCATAGGCTAAGGCAGGGGTCCTCAAACTTTTTAAACAGGGGGGCGAATTCACTGTCCCTCAGACTGTTGGAGGGCCGGACTATAGTTTAAAAAAAACAACTATGAACAAATTCCTATGCGCACTATGGGCCCGGGACGCGTCGGCTGCTAAGCGGGACAGGCAGCGGCACCCGGCGGGCCGGATAAATGTCCTCGGCGGGCCGCATGTGGCCCGCGGGCCATAGTTTGAGGACGCCTGGTAAGGGCTGTGTGCTGTGCAGGGTGCTGGGGAGGTCATTGCGGCAGTCATGCTTGGTAGCCTGCTCATCGCCCTTTCTCTCTCTCTCCTTCCTCACTCTGTCCTAACTGAACCCTGACTTTGTGTGGGCAGCATGTCCAGCGCAGCCATGTGCTCCAGACGACGGGGTCTATCCCCATTTGCTAGTTGTGCGTTATGATTGGTCGGTTATTGGTGGGAGTGCTCTGTGTCTCCCCTGTTCCTGGTGGAAGTGGGCTTTTTGGGGTGCCACAGGAATAAGAATTTCCTGAGGCCCCCATGGGAGAATGAGGGACCATGGAAAGCTTTATATCTGTGGAATTAAACCATTGAGGGTCCCAGGTCCCATTTCCCTTCGTTTAGCCATGGGAAAAGTCCCATTTAGTCTTCAGCAGAGCTAAGATCAAAGCCACTGCCCAGAGATTCCGCTCCGCATTGAAGCACAGTCCAGCCCAGCCGCTGGCTCGCTTAGCTTGTGTTCGCAGCTGCAGTTCCTTGTGTGTAGGGTCTGCAGGGTGATGGGCCCTGCAGCTTCTAGGACCACACGGCAGGCTAGCGCAGGACACTGAGCAAGCCAGATATAGGAGCACAAGCGGAAGAGAGAGAGAGAGTTCTTTGTTTCTGGGGATTTTAACTCAGAGCATAACCAGTCAAGCCTTCAGGATTTTGTGTACTTGCAGTGGCTCTGCCCCCCTAGCCACTGAGCTTTGTTTCCAGGTGAGACTGACAGGCGAGCACCTTCCCTATGTCACTCCGACTTCACTGTGTGTCTGCCATCTCTCCCTTCCCCCAGTGATCTTAGGGAATGGACCTGAGGAGCGTGAAACTACAGCTTTCTGGTGAAGCTGCCCAGATGACTATCCTATATAATAAAAGGGTAACATGCAAATCGACCGAACGGCGGAACGACCGGTTGCTATGATGTGCACTGACCACCAGGGGCAGACGCTCAATGCAGTGGTCAGTGTGTTCCCCACAGAGGGAGCGCCGCTCAGCCAGAAGCCCTGAGCCAGGCTTACGGCTGGTGAGCACAGCAGCAGTGGCGGGAGCCTCTCCCGCCTCTGTGGCAGCACTAAGGATGTCCGACGGACGGCTTAAGCTCCGTGGCCCTAAGCCATCAGTTGGACATCCCCTGAGGGCTCCCAGACTGTGAGAGGGTGCAGGCTGGGCTGAGGGACCCCTCCCCCACCCGAGTGCAGAATTTCGTGCACCGGGCCTCTAGTATGCTTATAATGTCTGGCCTCCCCTTTGCGCCTTTCCTGTCATTAATACTAGCTAGCTAGTTACGATTGGTAACAATAACTAGAGTCCCATTCCCCTTGTCAGTGACTGGTTTATGCATGGGCATCTGAAACGAATCTATCCAATGAGAATGAAGCATAAGGGCAGGCATCTGGGGAAAGTTACCCTCTATCTTTAAAAGATACACTGGAAAATAAAAGTCCTTCTTAACGCCCCTGTATGTTGTCTGGAGGCTCTGATGTTAAGAGCCATCTGAAAAATATGACAGGACAAGCCCCAAGAAAAAGGCCTTGTATTAAGAAAAGGAGAAAAGAAATATAAAAGTGAGTTGATGAAAAAGGGTCCACATACTAAACCTGACAAGCTTTGGGAGGTCTGCATGGCAGGCCCTACAACTCAGAAACTGAAGATAACCACATAGGATGGTCTGAACATTCCTAACTAAAAGGGAGGGAGTTATGGCCTGGCTCGGTGGTTGAGCGTTGACCTATGATGCAGGAGGTCATGGTTCGATTCCCAGTCAGGGCACATGACCAGGTTGCAGGCTCGATCCCCAGCGTGGGGCACGCAGGAGGCAGTCAATCAATGATTGTCTCTCATCATTGATGTTTCTATCTCCCTCTCCCTCTCCTTTCCTCTCTGAAATCAATAAAAATATGTATTTAAAAAAATAAAAGGGAGTCATAGCGGGTAGTAACATCCTAGGCCTGTAGCTTCCTTGACAAAGGTCAATCTTGACCCTAACTGAGCCTATTGTCTTTTTGCATCTGAGATAACATGCTTTTGAAATGTCAGAGCAGTCTTCTCTCCCAGTCCCATTAGGGCACAACCTCAGCACCAGAGCAGGGTCCCCAGAAACCCTCCTGGTTATCTGGTTTCCCCAATACCATCTCTATGTGCTGGAAAGGTTATCACTAACTATATGTAGCCGCCAATGTTTCTCTTCGTTATAGTTTTTGTCTAGTCCTGCAGATTTTTCTGCTTTACTTTCTCCCGCCCCCTTAATCTACTAGCGGGATTCATGTCACCCTCCCTGCATTTCCTCCTTTGATTCTAATGTATAAAATAAGCTGCAAAACTGCCATTCTCCAGAGCATTTTTTTAATCCATTGAGATTTTGTTTCCTGGCAACTGTCATTTTGGTTCAAATAAACTCATAAAAATTCTCTACAGTTTGGACATTTCTTATGTCATCACCTTGATGATGTTCTCGAGCTGCTGAAACTGTCTTAGTCTGGACTTGTTCCTGGGAAAATAGGCAATCCTCCCTTTTAAGCCATTTGTCTTAACATTCTTCTGTTTCTTGCAGCTTAAAGTGTCTTAAAAACAGCTTTTCTGACACAGAAATATACCATCTCTGTGGCCTGCGTAGCTTGTAATACACAGATCATAATTATAATAACTAGCTATGAACTTCATATTGCGTTTTTTTAAAATATATTTTTATGACTTAAGAGAGGAAGGGGGGAGAGGGTGAGAGAGAGAGAGAGAGAGAGAGAAAACATCAGTGGTGAGAGAGAATCATTGATCAGCTGCCTCCTGCAAGTCCCTTACTGGGTATTGAGTCCACAACTGGGGCATGTGCCCTGACTGGGAATCAAACCATGACCTGCTGGTTCATAGGTCGATGCTCAACCACTGAGCCACGCCATCCGGGCAATTTCGTGTTGTGTTTTAGGCAGTATTCTAAGAGTTTTTTAAAAAGTGTAGTCATGTGCCGCCACTGAACAACAGGATGTGTTCTGAGAAATGTGTTATTAGGCAATTTCTTCATTGTGTGAACAGCATCGAGAGCACTTACACAAACCTAGGTGGTACAGCCTACTCCACGCCCAGGCTGTATGGTCTAGACCAGTGGTCGGCAAACTGCGGCTCGTGAGCCACATGCGGCTCTTTGGCCCCTTGAGTGTGGCTCTTCCACAAAATACCATGGCCTGGGCGAGTCTATTTTGAAGAAGTGGCGTTAGAAGAAGTTTAAGTTTAAAAAATTTGGCTCTCAAAAGAAATTTCAATCATTGTACTGTTGATATTTGGCTCTGTTGACTAATGAGTTTGCCGACCACTGCGAGTCTAGCCCATTGCTCCTAGGCTACCAACCTATAAAGCATATTACTGTACTGAACACTGTGGGAAAGTGTAATGCAATGGTCTTTGTGTGTCTAAACACAGCTAAACATCGAAAAGGTACAGTTAATATCTATAATAATAAAAGTGTAATATGCTAATTAGACCAGACGTCCTTCCAGACGAAGCCGGGGCTGCGAGGGAAGCCCGGGTCCCAGGTGCCAGAGGGAAGCCGGAGCCGGCAGCCGGGGGAAGGAAGGACTGCTCTTGCACAAATTCCGTGCACCGGGCCTCCAGTATTGTATAAAAGATAAAACATGGCGCACCTGTGTAGGGCACTCACCAGGAATGGAGCTTGCAGGCCTGGAAGTTGCTCTGGGTGTCACTGAGTGAGCGGTGAGTGAATGTGGAGGACCAGGACATACTGTTTACTTCTGCAGACTTTATAAGCACTGTAGTCTTAGGCTATACTACATTTACAAAACAGCACGACATTAAATCAAGCACAAGAGAAAATGATGCCATCAAGAGATACGGTAAACACAAGATGCATGAGGCTGTTCCCGGCATGACAAGCATGCTGCTTTACAGTAAAACTTTTCAATAGAAAGAGTACACTCTAAAGCAATGATAGACATTAGAGTATAGTAAATACAGAAACCAGTAACATAGTCTTTTATTATTATCAAGGATCATGTACTGGGCGTAATTGTACGTGCTACACCTTTATATGACTGGCAGTGCAGTAGATTTGTTTATACTGACATCACCACAAACACGTGAGTAATTCATTGTCCTATGACATTATCATGCTATGACGTCACTAGGTGATAGAAAATTTTCAACTCCATTGTAATCTTATGGGACCACCATCATATATGTGGTCTGCCATTGATCAAAACATCTCTATGCCACCCATTACTGTAATTCATTTAGTCCTGATAAAACCCCATAAGATAAGCACTCTTAATATCTCCTTTATACAGATGAAGAAACTGAGACATAGAAAGGTTGAGAAAACTGCCAAAGATCCTGAAGCTAGTAAGAGGCAATGGTAGGATTTGAACCTGGACTCTGGCCTCAGAGTCCATACTCCTAACAATGACTCCATCAACTCCCGTGAGATAAATGAACTGGGAGTTCTGGGTCCTGGTTCTCCTGGGAGGGGCCCATCTGCTCTGTCCCCACCCAGGTTCTAGTTTAGCTGCCTTGCCCTCTCTTGAATGAGGGGTACTCCTTATACATACTTCTTGTGAGTGGCTATAAAATTATAGAAAATGCAACCTAGTCTATAGTGGCAGAAAGCAGATTGGTATTTGTCTGGGAGTGGGGGGCTGAGGAAGGAATACACAAGGGCTTTGGGTGTTTTGGAGGACGGGTGATGGACATATTCATTATTTTGGTTGTGGTGATGGTTTCACAGGTATGTGCATATATCAAACTTACCAAATTATACATTTTAAATATTGCAGTTCTTTGTATGTCAATCATATCTCAATAAAGCTGTTAAATTTTTTAGATGCCTGAAATAAAATGTACTCAAATGGTTATCTCTGCGTGGTGGATTTTGGGAATTTTATTCTTTTTCTTTATTTTTTTTCTCTATTTTTAAAGTTTCCTCCATTGAGCTTGTATGGTAGAAAATGATTGTATGCAGTTTTTTTTTTTTTTAAAGCAAATATTGTGCAGGGATAAGTCAACATGAATAATTTTATAGGAACATTTTGTGTTAATTGGTCCTTTGTGGGCTCATCTGGGAACCCAATCACCATTTATAACGCGGCTGCTGTGAAAACAATGTGCTTTCCATTCCAAACACTGATTTTAAATGGGACTTCCAGACGGCTAGTTTTTTTTTTTCTTTTTAGCTCTCTCAGCAGCAGAATTCTTTATTTTAGATTTTGTTCACAAGAGTTTCTTTTATTTTTCTTGGGGGTACTTTTTTTTTCACAGCGAGTAAAATGGTCCTTAAAATTAAAGCAATATTTGGTATGGGAAATGTAGACGAGGACTGAGGTCAGGGGAGTTTTCTTCTTGATCCACCAGGAATCTTGAGCTCACCTAATTCCTTCCTTCACCCGTCTTCAAGAAGGTCAATGGCCAGATAATCCAAGACACCTTTGTCCCCCCTTTCCACACTGGGTCTTTGGAGGCACCTGCTTCAGAACCTTCCAGTTAAGGCTACTTCTTTCTCATATACAACATCTTGATTTTCGTGCAGTAAGTCAAGCACAATTTCTCTTAATGAATGGAAGTGAGCCGGGCAGAATTTTTAGGTCACGGGTACCTCACTGTCCTTTTCAGTCCTGCTGATATCCATCCTGGAGAGTAGTTCTTGGCCATATTCCGATTTCTCACTGAAGGAGGCATTGGACTGCCTTTCTGCTCCATTCCTCGGGGAGAATGTTCAGCCAAAGGCCTTCCTGAGAAACCATGGTTAAAGTTTAGTAAAACTGGAGACACCTATCATTGCTCAAGAAGTTTTAGTAACTTGCCTCACCTGTACTGGAATCTGCAATATGTCTTTTTTGCTTTTTACAGTGGTTTCTATGACATGAGAAGGACAGCATCTGCAGGAGTTGAGGGCCCCAACTCACCTGTCTCTGCCTCAATCAAACATAAATTGGGCACCTCCTGTGTGCGCAGACTGGGCCAGAGCATGACTGTTTGGAAGATCACAGAGTTCTGTAGGTCTGCAGAGGCCATCAGAGCCAAACCTTTAAAAGGCACAGGTGTAGTCATTTGCTAAACATAAGTTATCCAGATTTAAACAAGCTTGGAGCTGGAAGAAAACTTAGGAATTCTCTAGTACTCAAGGGAAGGATCCCTTCCCCGAAATCCCTAGTATCTGACTATTCCACTGGAGCGTACATACCTCAAGGAGCGGGGGGGGGGGGGGGGGGGGGGCATCTCTCCTTCCAATGGACATTATTCCACCTGCCATCCAGAGTTTTTGGTAAGAATTTGACAAAATATCACAAACAAGGAAGCTAGAACATATAGCAAAGTAAATGTTCTTTTCTGCTATGTTGGAAAGTTCTTCTCTAAACTGATCTCAGTACAGCCTCTGTCTCTTTCACTCATATTGGTTCTCGCTTCACTTCTGAATCAACATGAGACAAGTGCCCTTCTGCACGACCGACCGCCCTTGAAGCATCGGAAGACAGCTGTCTTCAGTCTCACCATCTCTAGCCTCATCTCTGCTCCTCAGGGTCACTACCTCAGAGCAGCCTGTGCTAATGAGTTCAGCTTCAATAGATCTCCTTTTCAGTGACTGTCAATCATCTTGTGCATTTTCTTTCCACCACCTGAAATTGTCTTGAACATGAAATTGCGTAATTCTTTATTGTTGACTATAGTATAAGCTCTTCAAGGGCAGGGATCTTGTCCATCCTTTTCATTACTGAATCTCATAGGCCTGGAACCATGACTAGCAAACACTCAACAAATGTGTTGCTTATTAGTTGAATAAGTGAACAAGACTGAAACCAGCTTTTTAACCATTCCTTATAAGCTTTTATTCTATTCAATTTCTCTGGCTCAGGTGACCAAGTAGCTCTAGCCCAGTGGTCGGCAAGCTCATTAGTCAACAGAGCCAAATATCAACAGTACAACGATTGAAATTTCTTTTGAGAGCCAAATTTTTTAAACTTAAACTTCTTCTAACGCCACTTCTTCAAAATAGACTCTCCCAGGCCATGGTATTTTGTGGAAGAGCCACACTCAAGGGGCCAAAGAGCCGCATGTGGCTCGCGAGCCGCAGTTTGCCGACCACGGCTCTATCCTATAAGTGGGAATGAAAAAAAAAAGAACCTTAATTAGAGCAAGGAATATCATATCTACTAGCCATTTCCTTTTCTTACTCCTTTGAGTACAGTGTGATACTGAGAGAAAAGAAAAAACTGTCAGGCCCTGGATTCTGATCTGATTGACATCCGCTGGTATATTATTGCATGACCTTGGATAAGTCAACCTTGCCGAGTTTCAGTTTTCTCACATAGAAAATCCAGCAGGCAGACTACTTGATTTCCAAGATGTCCTGGGGCTCAGAAATTCTCTCAGTGGAGGTATAAATGCCAAAAAAAGTCTCAGTGTGGTTCAAGTGCACTTAAGACCTGCTCTTTGTCCATTAGCAAAGGGCCAGTGATTCCCAAACCTGGATGTACATTCGAATCACCTAGGAAGTGTTTCATTACGGCAAGTTTATTGAGGTACAATTTATATGCAATTAAGAGTACATAATTTAAATTGTACAGTTAGATAAGTTCTGACAACTCTAAATATCCATGTAACTACCACTCCAATAAAAATATAAAACATGGCCCTTGTTCTAGAAAAATCCCCTTCCCTATGCAACCATCAGCCTGATTTCTATCAACTAGATTAGTTGTGCTCATTTTAGAACAGTGGTCGGCAAACTCATTAGTCAGCAGAGCCAAATATCAACAGTACAACGATTGACATTTCTTTGGAGAGCCACATTGTTTAAACTTAAACTTCTTCTAATGCCACTTCTTCAAAATAGACTCGCCCAGGCCGTGGTATTTTGTGGAAGAACCACACTCAAGGAGCCAAAGAGCCGCATGTGGCTCGCGAGCCGCAGTTTGCCGACCACGGTTCTACATCATATATAGAATCATACAGTGTGCACTGTTTTGTGTCTGGCCTCTTTGGCTCAGATTATTGTTATTGAGATTTCCCTCGTGTTGGTGATTACCGGCAATTTGTTCTATTTATATGGCTGAGTAACTGTCCACTCTAGAAAGCTTCTTAACTGTAGCCTCCTGTGTTCCCCTGAGCTCTTGACAGGCTCGCCGAGGTTAAAGTCCAGAAATCTGTGTGTTTAACATGTATCAGGGGACTACTATGCAGAAGTTGAGTTTAGAAACTTTTTAATTAGTTCCAATAGGCCCCACAATGCAACTGTTTGTGACTCAGAATAAATTGGTCACAGTCTCCATGCAGGTCTGAGACCTCATTCCTATGGGACTATTTCGTGGACTTCCATGGCTCATGAAGTTCCTGGTGCCTGAAACAGATCCTAGAGAGTCAGCTCTGCAAATGATCTTTCCGCTTGAAGGCACCTGTAAATTGAGTTATGAGCCCCAGTGTTCACAGGTAAGTCTATAATCCTAATGTATAAAACGCCCCCGTCACGGAGAACCAGGTGCTGCGAGCAGCCTTCCATTTCAGCCCCGCTGCCGGAATTACTCCGGGCAGTTTTATGAGTTGTTTTACTGCCTGGTAACCATTTTTTTTTTTTTTCCTTTCTCTTAACAAGTGAGGGAAGACTTCTGTGACCATAGCACACAGACGCCACCTGCAGGAAGGAACGCTAGCATTCCTGTTCAGCTGCGGGAACATAGTTTCTTTTTCTTTATGAGAACTTTCAGAATTCTTTTTTTTTTTAAAAAAATAAATCTTTATTGTTCAGATTATTACAGGTGTTCCTCTTTTTTTCCCCCTAGCTCCCCTCCACCTGATTCCCCACCCCACCCCATGCCCTTACCCCCCCACCACTGTCCTCATCCATAGGTGTAAGCTTTTTGTCCAGTCTCTTCCTGCACCCCTCACACCCCCTCCCCCCTGAGAATTGTCAGTCCACTCCCTTTCTATGTCCCTGATTCTATTATATTCACCAGTCCATTCTGTTCTTCAGATTTTTTATTCACTTGATTTTTAGATTCACTTGTTGGTAGGTATGTATTTGATGTCATTTTGTTGTTCATAATTTTTATCTTTAACATTTTCTTCTTCTTCCTCTTCTTAAAGAACACCCTTCAGCATTTCATGTAATCCTGGTTTGGTGGTGATGAACTCCTTTAGCTTTTTCTTGTCTGTGAAGCTCTTTATCTGACCTTCAACTCTGAATGATAGCTTTGCTGGGTAGAGTAATCTTGGTTGTAGGTTCTTGCTGTTCATCACTTTGAATATTTCTTGCCACTCCCTTCTGGCCTGCATAGTTTCTGCCGAGAAATCAGCTGACAGTCGTGTGGGTGCTCCCTTGTAGGTAACTAACCGTTTTTCTCTTGCTGCTTTCAAGATTCTCTCAGAATTCTTCAGATCATCATAGAAGTTATGTTTTTCGAAAACTTTATTCCAGATTTTAAAGAAATACACTTTTTTTTAGAGCAGTTTTAGGTTCACAGAAGAACAGCAGAAAGTACAGATATCCCATATATTATCCTCTGCCATCAAATATGCTCAACATCCCGCACCAGAGTGGCAAATTTGTTACGATAGATGAACCTACATTATCTTCCGAACTCCATAGTTTACATTATTTCCACTCTTGGTGGTGTACATCCTGTGGGCTTGAACAAATGTATAAGGACATGTATTCACCATGGTAGTATCATATAGAGTAGTCTCACTGCCTTAAAACCCTCTGTGTTCCAGCTATTTATCCCCTCTCCCCGCCACACCCTGCCCATCACTAATCCTTTCACTCTGTGTAGTTTTACAGACTGTCATACAGTGGAATCACATTGTATTTAGTCTCTTCAGGTTGGCTCTTCCACTTAGTAATATGTATTTAAAGTTCCTCCGTGTCTTTGTTTTTAATATATATTTTTATTGATTTCAGAGAGGAAGGGAGAGAGAGAGAAAGAGAGAGATCGGAACATCAGTGATGAGAGAGAATCATTGATTGGCTGCCTCGTGCATGCCCCATACTGGGGATGGAGCCACAACTTGGGCATGTTCCCTTGGCCAGAATCAAACCCGGGACCCTTCAGTCCGCAGGCCGACGCTCTATCCACTGAGCCAAACTAGCTAGGGCCCTCTGTGTCTTTTCATGGCTTGATAGCTCATTTCTTCTAGTGCAGAATAATATTCCACTGTCCGGATATGTCAGTTTATTTATCCATCCACCAACTGAAGGGCATCTTGGTTCCTTCCAAGTTTGGCAGTTATGAATAAAGCTGCTATAAGCATCAGTGTGCAGGTTTATGTGTGGACATACGTTTTCAACTCCTTTGGGTAGATATCAAGGGGAAGGATTGCTGGGTCATGTAGGAAGAGTATGTTTTGTTTTGTAAGAAACAATCAAACTCTTTCAAAATAACTGTACCAGAGCAACAATTAAACTAAATAAATAAATAACGGTACCATTTTCCATTCCCATTAACAATGAAGGGGAGTTCCTACTGCTCCACATTCTTGTCAGCATTTGGATTGTCATTGTTTTGGATTTTAGCCCTTCCAACAGGTATATAGTGGTATCTCATTGTTATTTTAATGTGCACCTCCCCGATGGCATATAATATAGAGCATCTCTTCATATGCTTATTTGCCATCTGTATATCTTCTTGATGAGGTCTCTGTTCTGGTCTTTTGCTTATTTTTTAAAAGGGTAAGATGTAAAATGCAAATGTTAATGGTGCTCTCTGGGGTCATAGGACACTGGGGTATTGATCATCTCTTCAGTTCCTGTCCTATTCTGGGGCAATGTAAGAGTCATATTAGCAACTACAAAGCTAAATAAAGGGCTCAATGTCAACTCTCCAAAGCCAAGTATTGTGAGTTTAAAAAAAAAATGGTACAAGTGTATTTCTCTTTTCAAAGTGCTGACTGATTACAAAATCTCCAAATCTGAAAGGCAGTATTATATATGTTCTCTTGAAGAGCTTTCTTGATTAATGTGGATTAAGGTTGACATTCATTAATATATTCAACTCATGTTGATTGAATACTTATTTTGCAAAAAAGCCCAGGCTTGGAGATGGGGAAACAGTGGTGAGCAAAACAGCTAGCCATTGCTTTCAAGGGTCCAGAAGGAAAGGCAAAATATAAACCAAAGCGATGAAATGCAATGAGTGCTCGCCTGGGAAGAATGCAGGGGAAGCATCTAGCAAAAGGACCTAATCTAGCCGGATGAATACGTTAGAAATTAGCCAGGCAATGGGAAGGGGAAGAGTGCTTTAAGAAAAGGGACAGCTTAGACAAAGGACCGGTTTTGCTGGAGGAGAGAGTGTGGGGAGAGCGGTGCAAACCAAGCCCAGAGGGAGAGGTAGGGGTCTCACCGAGACGGTGCCTGGAAGTCCTCTTGAGGAGTGTGGGTTTCCTCAAAGGTGCCATGGGAGCCACTGGAGAATTTTAAGTAGAGGAGCAAAACGTGTGTATCAGAGAAAAGTGCCTTGTACCCTGTACCAAAACACAGATAAGAAGGCTTGTTTACAAATGCTCACAAGTTACCCCCAGTTCTGCCACATATTCAAACAGTCACCTGTTAGCGTGATTTTCATGTTGGGATAGGGTGAGTTATAGGAAAGAAAACCGAAGGTAGGGCTGTAGTTGTATTCTCTAGGATTTAGAGATTTTCATGAGCTGGGATGATTCAGGATAAGACTGATACCTCAAAATAGTGGAAGAAGCTATTTCCATAGTGTTCAGACGAGAAAGGGTATAGGAAATAGTCAAAATGTTGACAGTAGTTATCTTTGCATGCTTTTATAAAATAACTTCTATTTTTTCAGTACTCTCCATATTTCTGTATTTGTTATTTGTTATTCAGAGTGTGATAATAAAGTTACACTTTCCAAAAACTTTCTCTTTTCTTTATCCTCTGCCATCCTTTCATCTTTACATCAGGTTATGGAGAGCATCTTTTGATTCATTATTCATCATTCAGGATCTGGGGGCCCTGCAGGAAAAGCCCTGGGACCCCAGACTCACAGAAAAGCGATAAATTCTCTTTCTCCATTGATTTCTGTGGCTTCTGCACTTCTTCCAGCTTCTTCTTGCCCCAGCCAGCATTATTAATTGATTTCTTGTCTTCCTCCTAATTTAATGTTCAGCTCCCACTGTCACGAAAGCGGGCTCATGTAACAAACATGGCTTCAGAAACCCTATGGCCTGCTGTATCTCAGAAAACGTTCTTAGATGTTGGGGGGCTGTCCTCGGATGCGCAGTTTAATGGAATGATTCAGCTGAGACTAGTGATGGACTCTCTCATTTTAACAAAGAGGAAACTGAGGCCCCGAGAGGCTGTGCCGCCTGACCAAGGCCAGGTAGCTAATTGTGGCAGCACTTGGACTAGATATCAATTTAAAATGTTCTGCTCCTGGCTGGTGTGGCTCAGTGGTTGAGCACTGACCTATGAACCAGGAGGTCATGGCTCATTTCCTGGTCAGGGCACAGGCTGGTTGCAGGCTCCATCCCCAGTATGTGGTGTGTAGAAGGCAGCTGGTCAATGATTCTTTCTGCATGGCAGGCCCTACAAACTCAGACACTGAAAGTAACCCCATAGGATGGTCTGAACATTCCTAGCTAAAAGGGAGTCATGGCCAGAGTGGCTCAGTGGTTGAGCTCGACCTATGACTCGGGAGGTCATGGTTTGATTCCCGGTCAGGGCATAGGCCCAGGTTGCAGACTCCATACTCAGTGGGGGGCATGCAGGAGGCAGCCGATCAATGATTCTCTCTCATCATTGATGATTCTATCTCTCTCCCTCTCCCTTCCTCTCTGAAATCGATAAAAAACTACATCCTATATAATAAAGATGTAATATGCAAATGGTTGTTATGCCATGAAGCATAATGAATGACCGCAAAATGACCGGATCATGGATCAGCGGAGGGTGGGGCAGCGAACTACAAGCGGGCGGTGGAGAGCTACAGGAGGGAGCAGGGCAGCAAGTTGTGGCGGGGAGGCTGCGGGGGGGGGGGGGGGGGGGGGGGCGTGGAGGGAGCTACAGGAGGGCGGGGCAGCAGGCGGAGAGCTACAGGAGGGCTGCAGCGAGCTACTGGCTACAAGCGGGGCCGTGGAGAGATACAGGAGGGGGCAGGGCAGCAAGCTATGAGGGGGGCAGGGGGAGGGGGAAAGGGAGAGCTACAGGAGGGCAGGGCAGTGGGCGGAGAGCTACTGGAGGGCAGCAGTGAGCTCTTGGCGAGCTATTGGCACACGGATATGTGCACAGGGCTACTAATTTAAAAATAAAAACAAAATAAAATGTTCTATTCTATTACTAGAATATTTTTTTATTTTTATAAATCTTTATTGTTCAGATTATTACAATCGTTCCTCTTTTTTCCCCCCATAGCTCCCCTCTACACAGTTCCCACCCCACCCTCTGCCCTTACCTCTCCTGCACTGTCCTCATCCATAGGTGTACGATTTTTGTCCAGTCTCTTCCCGTACCCCCACACCCCTTTCCCCCTGAGAATTGTCAGTCCACTCCCCTTCTATGGCGCTGATTCTATTATATTCACCAGTTTATTCTGTTCATCAGGTTTTTTTATTCACTTGATTTTTAGATTCACTTGTTGATAGACATGTATTTGTTGTTCATAATTTTTATCTTTACCTTTTTCTTCTTCTTCCTCTTCTTAAAAAATACCTTTCAGCATTTCATATAATACTGGTTTGGCTGTGATGAACTCCTTTAGCTTTTTCTTATCTGTGAAGCTCTTTTTCTGACCTTCAATTCTGAATGATAGCTTTGCTGGGTAGAGTAATCTTGGTTGTAGGTTCTTGCTATTCATCACTTTGAATATTTCTTGCCACTCACGTCTGGCCTGCATAGTTTCTGTTGAGAAATCAGCTGACAGTCGTATGGGTGCTCCCTTGTAGGTAATTAACTGTTTTTCTCTTGTTGCTTTTAATAGTCTCTCTTTGTCTTTTGCTCTTGGCATTTTAATTATGATGTGTCTTGGTGTGGTCCTCTTTGGATTCCTTTTGTTTAGAGTTCTGTGTGCCTCCTGGACTGTAAGTCTATTTCTTTCACCAGGTGGGGGAAGTTTTCGGTCATTATTTCTTCAGATAGGTTTTCAGTATCTTGCTCTCTCTCTTCTTCTGGCACCCCCATAATTCGGTTTTGGTATGCTTGAAGTTGTCCCAGGGGCTTCTTACACTATCTTCAAATTTTTGGATTCTTTTTTCTTTTTGCTTTTCCAGTTGAGTGTTTTTTGCTTCTTTGTATTTCAAATCTTTGTCTTGATTCTTGTGGTCCTCTAGTCTGCTGTTGGATCTCTGTATATTATTTTTTATTTCAGTCAGTGTATGTTTAATTTCTAGTTGGTCCTTTTTCATATCCTCAAGGGTCTCGCTAAATTTATCGGCCTTTTCTAGGATATTCTTGAAAAACCTTATAACCGTGGTTTTGAATGCTATATCCAGTCATTTGCTTTCCTCCATTTATTTCATTTGTGATCTGTTTTCTTTGTCTCCGCATTTTGGCTGCTTCCCTGAGTTGGTAGAGTAGCTTTGTGTGGTAGGTGTCCTATAGGGCCCAGTGGCTCAGCGCCCCCCCCACCACTAGTTACCTGAGGTGGACACTTTTGGTGCACCCCTTTGTGGACTGTGTGCACAGCCTTGTTGTAGTTAAGTCTTAATTATTCTTGGTATCACTGGGAGGAAGTGACCTCCAGGCCAATTGGCTGTGAGGATCAGCTGTGTCTATGCTGGGAGAACTTCTGGCAAAGTTGCAAAAGCCTCTGTGCTCAGCTTGGATGAGGCGGAGTTTCAGGGCAGAGCAGACAGCCTTGGCTTCCCGTCAGCCCTGCCCTATGAGGCCCCTGGGTCTCAGTGTCCTTTGGTAATCGCTACAAGCACCTCTGAGAGAAAGCCACCCTCGAGTTCCACCCACTGTCAGACAGTCCAGTTTCTCCCCGAATGAGTCTGGGTTCCCAGAAACTTGCCCAGAACTGGAGTTCAGCGCAGTCAGGAGCTTCTGTCTCCCTCCCACTTTAGAAAGCCAGCCGCACACTCAGCTGCCCGTGCACTCAGCAGTCAGTCCTCTCTGCAGGTGCGCGCCTCCGGATCTCTGCCTTCCGCAGCTTCCCTGAGTCTCCGTGTGCTTTCTCTTTTCCTGACAGTCCAGATTCCCCCCGAATGATTCTCGGTTCCTAGAGTCTCGCCCGGGACTGGAGTTCAGCGCAGTCGGGAGCTTCCATCTCCTTCCCGTTGAGAAACCAGCCATGCACTCAGCCGCCTGTGCACTCAGCCGCCCATCCTCTCCACGCTCGTGCATCTCCATACCTCAGCCTTTTGCAGCTCCTCTGAGTCTCAGTGTGCTTTCCTCTTTCCTTCTAGTTGTAGAATTTCCACTCAGCCAGCTTTCCTGTCGTTCTGGATGGTGTCTGTTTTGTCTTTTAGTTGTAGTTTTGATATTATTGTGTGAGGCAGCAGTTTAGGTGTTTACCTATGCTGCCATCATGGTTTCTCCTATTACTAGAATATTGTTCTCACTTCATCCAATTGCCCGCCCATTATGGTGTCAGCCTGGGGAGATGGTGTTGGGAGGGGCTGGATGTCGGCATAGTGAGCTCATAGCAGGGGCAAAGAAGATTGAAAGAAGTGGAAAGAAGGGTGAGGATATTAATCAACAGGAGAGGGACATAGGGGGTGTGCTAACCTCAGGGCAAGGCTCAAAAAACTCAGTCTAATCCCAATCAGGCATGCAAGCTGCCTTTGATTGGTCCATCTGGCTGAGCTCTCCAAGCTGTGCTCCCTGAACTGTGCCCAGCTGGCAGGATGAAAATCATTTGAAAAATATCCGGAAATTGCTACTCACCAGGGAGCATCTGTGAAAAATACTGGCCGCCAATGAGTTGGCAGGGCTCTGTGACTGCCAGTCACCCTGCCACAGTGAGTTTGTCTGAGGGGTTCCGGAGTTATTTCCCAGATGGGCCACTCAGCTGCTGTTAGGGCCTTGTGGTAGGGCCTTGTGGACTTTTTTACAATGTTTCTTGTAATGCAAATGTATTCTTGAAATGCTGTGGGTCAATCAGAGTTTTATACCTGGAATCATATTTTTTCAAAGACACTTGTAAATATTCCTGTGGAAACTCTCTAAATGCAAGGATTTCCTCAAATAATTTGCAGTTTTGTAAAATCTGGATTTCTTAATATAGAATGGTAAGATATTCTAGGGCCAACATGGTAAAGACATTCTAGGACACTGAGCCATAATCTGTATTTTTGCATGTTTACCAGGCATGGTAAATGAGAGAGAGTTAGACCCTCCTCCCAGTAGCCTGGGATCCTGGGGATGGGCCTACCTTGTTGGAAATCTGCCCAGCCTCTGATACCAATATTTCCTTAAGAAATCAAAGCTGGAAACACCTAACCCACCATTTTAGCTCCTCCTTTACTATCAAGTTATTCCCAACATCACTCAGTCGTTTTCTTCTCCTCCTAGAATCAAATGTCCTTCTCCAAAATGCTGATGTTCTCGGTAAGACATAATGTAAATATTTTGATTTGAGTTCAGAGTCCAGGCCCTTTGATCTCATCTGGGAATGAGGCCGCTTGCTGACACCTATTGACGGTTTGCTACTTCTCTGGTCTTTTCACCTGTTCGGTAAGATCAAACAGTTCATCAGAATAGGGTGCTCTGAGTTTGAATGAAACAGTTGGAATTAAGAGAATAAAATGTTTGCTTACCATTTGAATTAGTCAGGGTTCTCTAGAGAAATAGCCCAACAGGTATAGATTCTATCTATCTATCTATCTATCTATCTATCTATCTATCTATCACCTATCTGTAATAGGAATTGGCTCATGTTATTATGGAGGCTAAGAAGTCCCATAATCTGCCACCTGCAGTTGCAGAACCAAGAAAGCCAGTGGGATGGTATAATTCAGTTCAAGTCCAAAGACCTGAGAAACGGGGGAGCCAATGGTGAAAGTTTAGGTTGGCGTCCAAAGGCCTGAGAATCAGGAGTGCTGATGTTGGAGGGCAGGAGAAGATGGATGCCCCAGCTCAAGCAAACACAGCAAATTTGCTCTTCCTCAGCCTTTTTGTTCTGTTCAGGCCCTCCACGGATTGGAAAGCAAGCGCATCTGCCTTGGACGGGCCATCTTCTTTACCCAGTGTACCAGCTCAAATACTAATTTCTTCCAGAACAACCCTCACGGACATCCCCAGAAATAATGTTTACCAGCTCTCTGGGCATCCCTTAGCCCAGTGAGGTTATTCCCTTCAAGGAAATAAATTCCACCAGGACTAATGTAAATAAATTCCACAAGGACAGAATTAACCATAAAATTAACCATCCCATCATCCAAGGCAAATACACAAACTGTTCTGTTCATCAGATTCTGCCCTCTTGGTGGCCTGATGGCTTCTATCTGTGTTGAACATGTGCAAGACCCTGTGGGCTGAAAAGGGGAAAAACACAGTGATGGAAATGACTGTGCAAACCCCATTCTAGAGAAGCTGAAAACGTTCCAGGTGGCTCTCACATAGCTCCCAGAACAGAATTCCCGAGAATACAGGACATGCTTTCTTCTAAGGGTCTTGTTTTGTGGGGTTCCTTTTACACTTGACCTTTCAGCCCCACTAAGCACAGAGGCTCTCTGGAGAGAGAACTGAGAGTCTGGGTGAGGGGAAAGAGCAGCTAAGAGATATGAGAGAGAAAGAACAACGGGAAAGGGCATTTTAAATATTGCTGAGGGATAGGATTTGAATTTTACTTTCTTTAAAAACCATAAGGAAAAAATGGAATGTCTTCTTTATTTCTTTCGGTTCCTGGACTATGTCTTTTAAATTCACCTAAGTAACATTTTAGCCATAAAGGATTTCAGGGTTTATTCAATTTAGATAAAATTACCTTTTTTTTTTTTTTTGTAAAGGAGGTTGGGGGTGGGGATGGAAGGTTGTTTTACGTTTCAGAAATCTTTTAGAGATAAAATCAGCCTGCAAAGTCTTAGTGAAAACTCCATGGGACATACTGAGTTTGGAAGAAATCACTTTGTCCCCAATTCCCAGATGGGTCCGGGCCACCCCCAGGATCCCATCCCCCACCTGATCCATCTGCTGGGCCAGACCCACTAACGTTGCTGGGCCAGCTCTGCTAACATCAGGATCCCATCTTTCTATCAAGATTTTATATATGATTACTGCTAAACTTACTTGGCAGATGCCCTTGCTTTTGTTATATAAATATTGACAATTCCACTTAAAAAAACCTTTCTTATTTGCACGAACAGACTCCAGTTACTAAACATCAACTGCCATGTCACTGAGACGTGGCCTTGCTTTAGCCCAAGACTCCCGGGCGGAGGCCTGCATTAGAGTCACTGAGGGAGGAAGTGCTCATTAAGAAGTAAGGATTCCAGGTCTCATCGTGGAACACTGATCTAGGAACTCTGGGCTGGGCCCAGGAATCTGTATTTTGCACAGACTTCCAGTGATTCTGATGCAGATGGCTCCTGACTGCACTTGGAGAGAAACCCAGAGGCAGAAGGGGTGGCTGCCAACCCCGCTGCTTTGTGGGACTTCCTCACATCCCTAAGGACACCGCACCTCGCTCAGATGAGCCTGACCTAGCATGCAGAGAGAACGAAGGTGCCTGTGAAATCCATCCTTTTCAGCTTCCCACTGGATCACTGGCGCTGCCTCGGCGTGTATGCCATGCACTTGGAGCCCACTCGGGCTTGGCAGCCAATCTCCAGTCCGTTCTGTCAAATGAGTCGCCCCACACAGCCGACTGGGCCGTGGCAGCTCCGCTCCTTGAGGAAAGCTACATGGAGCTCCACATGGTTCTAATGTTGCTGAGGGAGAAGCAGTTCAGGGATCAGTGGGAAATTTGCTACAGTCTTCTCTTCTTACTCCCTTTTTGATTGCAATTCAGAAAATATCACATGATATAAATATTTAAAACAAAATCTTTTTTAGAGAACTCAACACAGAGCATTTGTGTGTGAGCCTGTGTGTGTGCGTGTGTATGTGTGTATGTGTGTGTGGTTGGATAGGGAGGAGGGAGTTTTCTCATCATTGTCTTAGAGTCCAGTTCCAAGAGGAAAAAAAGACAAGTTTTGCATATTGATGATAAATATGATATCAAGACATTCTTTTATAAAAACAAACTCTTGCCATTTAATTCTATAGACAAGAACTAACAATCATCATTTTAATAAAAGAGAGAAGTAGTCTATACTTTGTTTTATTCTCCTCTATCCTATTTGGAACAGGCATTCTTAATATCTTTTGTGCCTTAGCTGTCTGGTAAAAACCATAAACATGTTCTCAAAACAGCCTGCAAGGTATAAAATTAAATACATGGAATTTCAAAGGAAGCCAATTATATTGAAATATTCAAAAATCAAAATGTAAAAAAGCAAATTATGAGATATTAACATATGTGCTTATTTACTAACACAAATAACATGATCTAGAGGCAGGTCTATTGTGATTGCAAAGTAATGATGAGCATAAAAAATACTTTGAGATAACTAGAATATTACTATAAAATATCTGTAATTTCTACTATTGACGTCACTAATAATACTAATAGTTAATTGCTTATATTCATAATTGAAGAAAGTGCTATTTTTTAAATAGCAATTAATGGAAATAGACATGCATGTTTTTCCCATTCAGTTTCTCTACAGCCCCAGATCCCACCCAGATCAGGAACTCCTAAGTGAGTTCCTAGGGCCCATCTGACTGTCCCTGGAAGGTATCCAGCCCGCCGAACATTGGACAAAGGGAACTTCGGTGAGTGTAATAGTTACATTAATTCCAGAAGGTGTCAGACTTGCATTTCTGAAGACTGAAATCCAGTTGCTGCTGTAATCTTCCCAGACATGCAAGTCTGCTGATTCAACTTTCAAGGCAGATAATCCACCACCCTGAGTCACTGAAAATTAGGCAAAAAATGCTGACTTCAAAGAGAAACAAAGAACTTCAAGGAAATAAATTCCACAAGGACTAAGAAAGTGCTGTCAGATTAAAAAAAAATTTTATGGCATAAAACAGCTAAAGAAACAGAATTATTTTCCTTTCTTTTCAATATAAAGACAGGGTTTATGTTGTCAGCAAGGATCAGACATTGTGAAAATTCTGAAAATATATCACCGTCAACTTTTGGTTGAAGATGAAGAATTTGTCTTCACAGAGAAGTCCATAAAGAGGAGGATTATGGAACAGAGGAGATACTGAAAACCCAGCCTGTCAATGGAGGTTTCTGGGTACAAAGCAGACATTGTTTTTTTTCTTTTCTTTCAGCTGCGTTGTACCCTTAGAATTCTTCAAAATTTTCACGCAAACAATTTATTGGAAACGTAGTCCACTGAGTAAAAGATGTTTCCTAGAGAAGTTGTTGTTCACACAGACTGTATGGGCTTCTAGCATTTCTAACACATACATGTTTAATTATTTGGTGGATTTTCTTATGTGAATGATCCATTATAAGTGGGTAGATCCTGACTATTCACTGAATTTGGGGGAATTACTTCTCTTTCCCCCTGATGTTCATATTATAATTTCTGATTGATATTCATTAGAAAATGACCCTTGTAATAGTCTTTTTTCCCCAATTATTTGCCCTCCCTGGAAAGGGCTAATATCAGGCTTGGCTAAATGACTTGCTTTCATTAATGAACTAGAGGCAGAAATAACATATATCAGGTGTAAGCCACTGAATGGTTTTGCCATCTCTTTTTCTCTTTTTCTTCTGCTTCAAGAATGCTATGTTCTAGATCAGAACAGCCTCATAAGCTTGTATTGCAGAAGAAAAAGTCACGTGGATGAGAGTGACAGCTTATATGGCTGAAGTAATATGAGTAAGCAAAAGCCTTTATTGTTTTAAGCTATTGATTTGGAAATTAGTTGTTACACAGCAACACACAGTGAAAGCTGATTAATATAAAGTTTAACTCTTTAATTTTCAATTTTCTTTCTCCCTCTCCTGGTTCAAGTAGTTATTGGTCTAAAACAAGTGAAAAAAACAAACAAACAAGTTTACTATGGGTGTTTCTATTTAATGACCTCCTAAAATAATTAGGAAAGAAGGGAAAGCCTATCTCTATCTTCAATCCTCCTCTTCCTTCTCCTCCTCCTCCTCCTCCTCCTCCTCTTCACCCCCCACCCTCTTCCTTCTCCTAAGTCCCATCTGTCAGTGCCTGAATGGCTGTGGGAACTTTCTGGATTCTTGCCCAGGAGAACGTAACTATTGTATCGGGGAATAAGTTGCTGGTTCCAGGAAAAGCTTCTGGCTCTCTTGGACTGGTCAGTCACAGCCCTACTCTTTTTTTTTTTCCTGCTCTTTCTTCTGGTGGAGCAAGCATAGAGTCTGGAGATACACTTTTTGTTTTCATAAAGAGACAAAGTTACATCGACCATTGGTTGTCGATTTTGAGCATCCCTATTTCAAATATCTCATCTCATTGACTCCACGGTATACATAGTACTAAGTTTTTGCTTCTAGAAATATCTGTCTTAAGAAAATATGTGATTTTACTTATATAAAGCTCAACATAGGCAAAAGAACCCGCACTGAAAGCCACCGAGCAGAGTGGTGCCTGGGGAGGGCCTGGGGGAGGCTGCGGTGGTAGGTTTCTGTTCCTGGTCCTGTGGGGACAGATGGGTGTGCACTTTCTGATCACTCATTTACGTTTCCTATTTGCACGTGACACTTCACAATAAAAAGTTTAAAAATGCCATCACTGCAGCCATAGCCTACTCAATGTGAAATGAAGAGCTTGAGAATTAATAGACTCTAACTTAGAAGACCAATTTGCTGTGCACGAGAGAGAAACACTCCCTCCTTCAGCCTGACTTCTTGGGCAAGGAACCAAGTGCAGTTTAAATGAGCACTTCTATTTCTGTATTGAGTGGTGTTTTGTTTTGTTCTGTTCTGTGTGTTTTTTTAAACAACTTATTAGAGGGAATGACATTAATTAGGTAATTCTACAAATAGGTAGTAATTTATTATGATAAGTAAATCCATAGTGTATAATTATGTAATTATGTAAAAATGAACAACTGCAGTAAGTGCCATGAGGAAGTACAGAGTAATAGGAATATTAAACTTTACCTCTGCTGTGCTGTTTTCAGCTAACACAGGGGAAGCACTGTCTCATAGTCACCTCCCCCGTCTAGAAGATAAAGGCAAGCGAAAATAATGAGGTCAGTAGGTGACAATTCCAGAGACAAAGCCAATGAGGCCCAAAGCGTGTGCAGAAGGTCTGGCTCCCCCACTCGCCTCCAGCTGCCCCCATCCAGTGTTGGGCAGGATCTCTGACACTTCAGGGATCTTCTTACATCTCTCCTTCCCACAAGCCTGTGTAAGCTCAGCTGCAGACACATTCCAGAACCTTCAGCAGTGACACACTTCTCTCTCCTCTTACTAAGAAACTGAGAGTTGATCCTCAGAGGTGTTCCTCTGTATGCACTGGACCACCTCCAAGCTTTAGGGCCAGATCTGCAAGATTCCTGGAATTCTCCGACTCAGACAGCTTGTCTTGGGGCCTCTGATGGGCAGAGGAGAAGAAAGAAAGGGCGTAGAGGGAAGTAGATTCTGCTTTCTCCACCCCCACCAAGTCAGCCAAGGGTATATTTCCCATACTCTTCTCTCCACCAACCAAAAATTTAAAAACAGAAAAGAAAAAGAACAGTCAGATCTTTATGGCAGCCTGTAACAAAAACTGTGTTTATCAGGCTCCCTTGTAGTTAGCTATGGCCCTGGGACTAATCTGGCCAATGGCTGAGATTGGTTACCAATGCAGTTTGCCGGTCATACCCTTAAAGGGAAGGGGTGCAGCCCTCCTCACCTCTGTCCTCTTTCTTTCCTCCGGCTGATTGGAATGTGGATGTAACACAGACCAACTTGAACCAGATGGAAAGCACCCTGGGAACAGCAGAAACAAGGTAAAAAGCATCGAGGTTCTAGTTAACTTGTAGAGCGTAGCTGCCTGACCAGCCTGGCGTCGATATGAGAGAAAAACCAGTTCCTGTCTTGCATTAGCCCTTGTTATTTTCAGTCTCAGAAACATGAAGCCAAGCCTATATCTCAGCTGTGCAGCGACCATCCCTCCAAGTGCTTCTCAACAGGGCGGGGTCATTTTGCCCACAAAGGACATTTGGCAAGATCTGGAGACAGTTTTGGTTGTCACATTTGAGGGCACAGAGGTGGCTGCTGACGTCTAGTGAGTGGAGGCCAGAGATGCTGCTAAGCCCCCGACAATGCACAGAACAGCCTCTTCCCCCAACAAGAAAAAATTACGCAGCCCCCGATTATAAAACCCCCAAGCACTTCAATTAGTAGCGAAGAGAATCTGAGTCATGGCGAGACTGTGACAAGCCTTGGTGCCACACAGGGTCCTGGGTGGGCCATCACCTAGGCTTCCTGATGCTCAGGTCACTGCCTGCTTATTTCCAACTGTACCGTTTCATCAACCCCAAACCAGGCCCATTTCATTCTCTATCTCCCATGGACTCAATGAGAGGATGAAAAGGGAGACACAGCGCTTAAAAGACTAAGGAAAAAGTCATACCCTTTTTCTACCTAAAGTCCATAATATTTTCTCACCAAGCTTCTACTGAATAGACATTTGGTATAAATCCGTAGGCTGGATGCCCGCTTTAAACCCAGTGGGGGAATTAAGGCAAATGCAAAAAGAGGGGACAAGCAATGTCATGGAGCACACGTGGTGCCCAAAGGGGGCCCCCACAATGTGTGGGTGGAGACGAGAGGCGAGAGATCATGGTGGGCTCTGGGTGGCAGAGAGTTAGTGACGGAGACAGGTCTCTCAGCCCTAAGGACTTCCACTTGCCTGTGATGGGATTTGGACATCAGAGTCTTGAGCCAGATTATAAAATTATCTCTGCACAGTCCCTGGGCACAGACTCCTCCCCTAGGAGTTTGTAATGGACATTTGCTCTGTTGGGCAGCTCAGCACCTGCCTATGGTAGCAGCGTTACTGGACAGGGACCCCAGGTCGGCTCTGCCTAGGGCCAGCGGGTAGTGTGTGGGTTACTGACTTCATGCAGGAAATATGTCACAATGTGAGTCCAAGTGACTTTGAGAGTGTGTTTATTCCAGCTGGGGACAGGAAGGGCTTAGCATAGAAGCAGTAGGAGAGCCTCGGCCTGGCTGCCTCAGCGCACTGGGTCAGAGAAAAGAGGGCTGGAGAGACAGGTTCCGGGCTTGGCCTGGGATGAGCTGTCACTGCTTTTTGCTCCCCTGGTTGCAAGTCTCGTGCCAGTCACAGAGTGGAAGATGGGTGCCTGTGGGGGGCACGGTGTGGGCACGCGCCCACCGGGAGCGCTTGCACGGCATCCTTTGTCTTCAGGCTTTTCTCTCTCTCTAGCAGGCAGGAATCTTAGGGGAGGTCTCGGGGGAGGGTTTTAGCAGAATATTAATCAGTTTTTTATATGTGGTTTTTCAGGGTCATGTGCCAGGGTGGGGGGTCATGGGTCACTGCAACTGGTTCTGGAATTGCCTACCTGGTTTTGTTGCTTTTCTGGGCCTGGAGCTGAAATGCAATGGAGGCCTAGATGTTATCTCTAGAGAGGCGGCCTCCTGTACCAGCTGTAAATTGCTCCGCCAGTGTGTTCAGCTGTCTGTTTGCCTGTTCCTCTTGTCCTGGCTTACTGGCCTGTCCCATTAGCAATCTGCTTGTCTTTGCAAAGCTGCTCTGCGCCATTCTATACGATTCTGGTGGAATGCCAATCATCGTACTCCACTGGATACATTCTGGATTCTCTCCCCACTCTGCTGTGTCCCAGAAGCCCAGGTGACCATAGTTTAAGCTGAAATAATGCTTCCAATGCCCCTCTCCCTAAGACAAAAAAGTGTCCCTTCCCTGCCTCTCCACCATCCACCTTGGACACCCAGCTGACCTGATACACTCTTTCTTCCTGAAGTGATAAGAGCTTCCCTGGTGAGCAGAAAAACAAAATGAACCAAAAAAAAAAAAAAAACAAAACAAAACAAAAAAAAAAACACTAACATCCAGGTTGAAAATCCACATTTAACCTCTCTGAGCTCTGGTCTCTTCCTCTGGAAATCTGAGATAAACACAACCCAGGAAATAGCTCCGGGATGGGAGGGATTCAGGCTCCTGGCTGCGGCTGGCGGTGGGCGAATATTTTGAATATTTCCCCCCTTTGGTGGAGAGGGGAAGTCTGAGAAGGTCTCAGAAAGGTTGACATGCAGGACCCTTACAATTCCAGACCACACGCATTTCCTGTCGAACAGCTGATGAGCCTGGCAGGCTTGTGAGGGACGCGTGGAGGCTGGAGTGTCAAGCAGAATCTGGACCACTCACCAGGGCCGTTCTCGTGCAGAACCAGCCCGATCCGGCTCACGCTGCTCACCCAGGGAGGGCTCTTCTGAACGTGCGTCCAGAGAGGCCCCCTTGCTGCACCCCTGCAGAGCTGGCCTGGGAAGCCCTGTCCGCTGCCCCCCCCCCCCCCCCGGACGGCTTCCCTCCAGGGAGCTCCAGCTGCAGGGAGCCGTGTCCCAGGAGCAGGACGCTTTTAGAGGTTGGGGAGCTCAGCGACTGTCTCACGCAACCACCATTTGTGTAATGATTGCCAAGGGAGGTAGGCAGAAATTCTTCAGACGTGTGAGGAAATTCCCCCAAAGATCAAGACAAGCAGGCTGCTTCCTGCCCTCCCCGCTTTGGTCAAATTCTCCCAGTTCTATTTCAGATTGGCCTGAGGGTCAACCCTAGACAGACCAGCCCCTTGCAGCTCCCGGATGCATCCCTTCTCCATCCTCGGCCACAACCACAGTGACTTAGCTGTCACCTCCCCTGGGTCTGTTTGTTCCTACAGGAAAGGTAGACCCTTAGGGAGGCATGTCCATTCTTTTCACCTACACTTACTATATTTTACTCGCCTCCCTCCAGGTCTTTTTTTAAAATTCAAGAACAGCTTTATTTTGATTTTGTATTGAATACATTAGGGTGACGCTGGTTAATACATTGAGATAGATTTCGAGTGTACAGTCATCCGCACTTATTTTGATACTTAAATTTGCAATAGTTTTCGGGGTGCCGCTTCACAGATTGAATTTAAAGGTGCCCTGTTGGTATTTCTGTTTCCCAAACACGGTTCCCTAGGGGTCATGCTGCTTCTCAATTTGTAGGTCACGACTACAGTGGGTAGCTGTTCTATTTCTGTCCTTTGTGTGGCTGACCATACATTGTCTGTCCTAAAGCCAGACTTCGTAATTAGCTGTGTGAGTTTGGGAACATTGCTTCTTTTTTCTGTGCCTCCATTTCATCATCTATAATAAAAAAGGGGTGGCGGGGGGGGGTTGTCTCAAGTACCGTGTTAGGTCCTATTTTCCTCTAAAGGGTTGGACTTCTATCACCCTTCATAAACTCAAATGACCTGAAGTAATATTTCTTTCATTTATGCAAGTCAATATATACTCTAATGCATTTTCCTAAGTAACTGTTTCATTAACAAGTATCACCAATAATGTCTTTGCAATGAGAATATTATTAGATCAGACAGTGGGCGTAAGACCATGTCTAGCAGGGCATTGGTTACACAATAAACAGGTCGGGAGAGGGCCCCCTGGTACCTCCAGAGAATTCTAGAAGGCTAACAGAACATGACATAGTATTGCAAAGGGTTTATGAATAGGTCACACACACACATACACACCTCTTCTCCGCGTATAACCCCTTCCACAGCCCAAAACACAAGCAGTGGAAATTTCCAGCACAACTGACAGGCAGTTTCCAGTCGTTGACTCTCTGCTTCCTGAACGTTTGCAATACTTTATAGTATTTACTGTCTCCCTATAAAATTTGTTGAAATTGCAAAATCCCCACGTCCTTTTGTCAGCCAAGTGCTCCACTTGCTTCGTGGTGGAAAATTTCCTAATATTTAAGGTTAATTGTCCATTTGTCATTGAGACTATAATGAGATAATTGGACAGGTTTTTAAACTAGCATTTCAAGAACACTGGTGAACAGTACAAATAGCAATGGAAAGGGCCCGTGGCTCTGTGTGCCGGTGTCAGTTTAGAAACGGGAATGTTTATTTTTGAACTAATGAACAGACTTGGACAAACATTCACAATTATTACTCAGCTGCTTCCCCGGTGGGAGATGAAGGCTCGCTGAAGTTTCATTAATGGCCTCTTCCTTTCCCTCCTTCCAAGCAAATAGCGGCTTCAGCGTGGTTCAAAGAGCTCCGAACTCCAGCAGCGACTGCCCCAGCTTTCTGAGCAGAGACGGACGATAGTCACAGTCACCCCGATAAAATCTACGGACAGTGACATTAACGGGACGCTTACTGTCTGCCAGACACCTGGCTTTAGAGAGGTCAAGTAGCTCGTCTGAGGTCACATAGGTATATAGTGCAGACTCTGTCTTGAATCCGGGTCCTACCCAGGCCAGAGACTGAATTTTTAACATTCTGCCACACTGGCCACGTGGAAAGCTTCTTTTTTTAATTTACATCTATCTAGTAAGAGATTTTCAACACTGCCCCTCCCCCTCTACACCCTGTGCCACCCCATTGGGCCAAGGGTGAGGGTTAAACCAAACAATTCAATTTTGTTTAATAAATATTTGTGGAGATCCAACTGTTTGCCAGGCCCCATGTTTAGACAGGCCATGGTCACAACATTTATAGTCTACGGTGGGGAAAATCATAACTAATTATGGCTGGACTGGCCGCTATAAGTAGAATGTAACTGTTTATTAGGAACTGCAGTAAGGGGCAAGGAAAGGAAGAAATGCATTCCCGTGGAGGTCTGGATTGTTTCCAGGGGATCCCAGGATGGATTTTAAAGGATGGGTGGGACTTGGCAAAATAGAGCTGCATGGAGAGCTTATTCCAAGTGGGGGAAACAGCAGGAGCAAGCACAGCTGGGTCACAGCTACGTTCCAGAGCCTGCACTTGGGCCAGCCCCCTCCAGGTCAGCCTCCCGAACAGGTAAACGGGGCCGTATCCTACAAGGCCATTGATGTGGGGGCTGCCATAGCCGTCCACGAGAGAAAATGCAGTGACACAGTAAGATTCAAGGCTGCTGGAGTCAAAGAGCACATGTGACTCTCCCAAGAAAGGTGCCCTCCGCATGGCGGGGCTCGGGACTTGGGGCAGATGGCCCCTTTTCCCATCAAGAGCCACGGTGATGACGATCCACCCCATGTGTGGCAGGCAAACCACAGAGCTGACAAAGGTGACAAATCACCTCGGCCTACAGCATCGCCTAGGCTGACCACGGGGCAAACAGGGTGACTGTCAGCAGGACACATCTGGACAGGGGCGCAGGTACCCCTGGTGTGGTGTACTGCACGGCTGGCAGCTGTTCTGATTGGCTGGGCCCAGGAGATATTGATTTTTAAATACCTCTGAAAGGAGGGATCTCTTTTAAGGGGGTCACAATGTCCCAAAGCAAAAGAACCCCATGCAGTGAAATTTGTAGTTCCTTCCTGTAGTCGGTTGCCTACATTTTCACGCTTAAGTTGAGTGCATCATAAACAGCATAGAGTTAACTCCATTAATGCATATTTTGCTTTTTCAAATAAACCTTTTTTTTTTGTCTTTATAAAATCCCTTGGGAGGGAGAATAGGAATTGCATTTGCTTGTACTAGTCTGTGCCTTTAAGAAGTCTGGAATAATTTACAGGAACATAACAAAAGTGGTGAGCCACGGGGTGTGGGGAAGGGGTGGTGCAGACAGTGGAAACCAGGGAGATGGCAGGGAACAGGGCTGGGTGCATGATTTTTTCATGGATTTTCTTTTATATTTGTTGTTTTTTTTATTAACCTGTGTGAATGTGCTATCTCTGAAAAAAATAAGCAAATACACCAATTTTAAGTAACTCTAAATCTTACTTTAAATGCCTAGACTGTCTCTGGAAGGAGGACATTAAAGAAACTGACCTTGGGGTCACCTATAGGAGGACAGAGTGGCCAGGGTGGGCAGGAAAAGGAAGGAGGCTTACTTTTCACATCACATGTTGAGTAGTTTGAATTCTGTGCCACATACGTGTGTTATCTGTTCATGAATAAATAAATAGAAAAACAACAGTAACCCTGAACAAAATGACTCTTCCGACAACTCAAGTGAAGGGTTCAGAGCAGAAGGAGCAAAGGGCACCCTGGACTTTAATAAGCCTGTTCCTCATTATTCTGGAAAGGCCCCCTGGGCCTGAACAAACAGTGCCTGCTCTGAACGGCCCATGCCCGGATCTCTGACTTATTTTAGAAATGCTTTCCCTCCTGTTTTTCTAGGAAGGATCCCATATTAAACATTGCTGACCATTTCCACCCTAAGCAAACATAAATGTCACAGTGGGTTAGGGTTAGGGTTAGGGTTAGGAAAACAGAAGTAACAAGAAATCTGCCCGCACCCCAAATTTGTTTGTTTGTTTGTTTGTTTTAAGAAGACAAGGTCTTAGAAAAGTCGCATTGTACTCTTTTGCCTCTCATTCCCCAGGTTTCCCCGGCCCCCTCCTGAGCATCTCTCAGCATTCACGTGAAACAGTTTGTCCTGTCAGATCCTTTTCAGGACAGGGGTTTGAAGCAGGATGGAAGGGGCCACCCAGAGAGACAAAGTCCAAAAAGGGGGCGGACTTACCTTGGGCCAGATGGATTGTGCTGTTCTGAGAACAGTGTGGTTGGAGGACAGGGTGCACTCAGTCCTTTGGTTAATAGCTCCGGGAAAGGCCTGTGTATGTTGGGGAGTAATGGGCAGTTAGGTGGGGAGGGGATATTGGGGTGAATGGAGGGCTGCTCTGTGGCACTGGGGGGGCGGGCGGGTAAGCAGTCTACCACGTTCTCTTCTTCTAAAGTTGTTCAAAAAGTCAGCACACGTTTCCATGTTTCTGCTCCAATTCTGCTGCCACTTCACACCTATTCTTGAAAGCATCACAAATGTTCGCGTTCTGTCCACGTGACTCTCCCTTCAAATGATTCCTAAGGAAAGGGCCTCAATGGCGCGGCCTGGGAGCCAGGACAGCCAGGAGTCTGCAGACCTGCCTGCCTTTGGGTTTGGGTTCTGCTTCTTGGCGTCATTCTGTGCCCTTGAACGAGACGCAACACTCACCTCTCTGAGCCTGAGTCCCGGGTGCGGCAGAGCTTGCTCCTCCGCTCAGCATTGCTGTGAGAACTGGCTGAGGTTAGTATACACCGTGATGGGGGTCGGGGGGTGTAAAATACGATCTCTGTGCATTAGCACCAGGCAGCAGGGCGTGACGCCTGTGGCACAGACTGCAGCCACCCGGCCCGTTTTCTCCTCTGGAAAACGAGGGCATCGAAGCCTTCCAAAAGCCCTGGAACTCCCGCTGCTGGGACACGTGGGGACCACGCTTATTTGGGGGCCAGACTGACCTGGGGGATGTTACGGTGTTTGGCTAGCCCACCTGCTGCCCAGGTGTCGCTGTGCTTGTTGCCTGGGTGCTGCCCGGGCCTCCCTGGGAACGTGACGTAACAGGCAGTATGTGCACTGTGCGATTTCTCAACAAAGGAAACGTTCTGAATCAGAAACCCAGTGGGCCTCCAGGATGTTGGACACAGGACTGTGAGTCTTTGGAACTAGACTCGTAGGGCTGCTGTAAGGATCAGTACAGTTGATTTAGATAAAGCCTAGCGCCTGGCCCATAGTAGGTGCCCATGAATATTAGCTGCCTCGTTCTTCCCTCGGTTACTTAACCCTAAGCAACCTTGAACACTCTCCACCAGGGGTCCTCAAACTATGGCCCGCGGGCCACATGCGGCCCGCCGAGGACATTTATCCGGCCCGCCGGGTGCCGCTGCCTGTCCTGCTTAGCAGCTGACTCGTCCCGGGCCCGCAGTGCGCATAGGAATTTGTTCATAGTTTTTTTTTTAAACTATAGTCCGGCCCTCCAATGGTCTGAGGGACAGTGAATTGGCCCCCTGTTTCAAAAGTTTGAGGACCCCTGCATCTCCACCATCACTCCAGACCCATTTCCCTACTTGTGCTGGCACTGTTAAAGTCCAAGATCCTGTCCATTCAACCACTCAGCCTCTGATCCCCTGAAGCTCCTGCCTTCCCAGCTCTCCACCCAAATGCTCTCCTGCTTAGGATAGGGAGATGCTCCCTGTCGCCACCTCCCCCGCCCTCCCTCTGCTTTCTCAGCAGTTGTAGGTGAAGGAGGTGGGAGAAAGCTTCAGGAAGTATCCCACCAGCTGGCCTAAGACTCGTTGCTTACCCCCACATACGGCTCATGGGCCATATGGCTGGGATCCCAGACACACTGTGGGTGCAGCTCTGCCCCCTTTAGAACACCTACTTCCACCTTTCTGGACCTCAGTTTCTCACGGACGCAGGAAAACGGGCAGCCTGGATGGTAGCTGCAGGCCCCCTAGCTCTGTAAAGTCCAGCCTCCTGACTGTTGTCCCACACCTCTGATCTTTGTGTGCCTGGATTTGGTGACCACAGGAAGTCCGATCCTCTTTCCCTAACTCTCTGGGCACGAAAGCTAACCTGACTCTAGGAACAGGCTCTGGGTCATCCCTGGACAGCTTCAGAGATGAATTGGACCATCTCGGGTTCAAAGAGGTCCGGCCTGGTAGCTGGGGGACTTCAGGCAAGGACGTCACCCTCGATTAAAGTCGGGGGCCAGGCAGCACAGAGACCAGCACTGGAAATCCCCTCACAGACAGAAGGCCCCTGCTGGTGATGACAGGATGGATGGAGAAGCAGGAAAGGGACTTTGTGGAGTGGCTGGGGTTCATGGCAGGGCTGTAGCTCAGGAGGGAGACTGAGGTCTGAGGGAGAGTGAGTAAAGGAAGGGGAAGCAAGATGGCAGCTCGATACTGTGGACTGGGTCACCCAAAGGTGAGAGGAAGCACCGTGACCCTCAAAGCCATAGCTCCAGGGCTCTGGATACAGCAAAACGGTCAGCCTAGATGATAAGATGCTATACCTACCAGCCTTGTTTGCCCTTCATCCTCATAAAGAGGACCCTGATTGTTTTTTTTTCTTTCAGAAACAGTGTAATAGATTAAAAACACTAAGTGCCCTGTCTGTGTGGCTCAGTTGGTTGGACCAATGTCCCATGCACCAGAAGGTCTTGGGTTCCATTCCAGATCAGGGCATATACCTGGTTGTGGGTTTGATCCCCGGTCGGGGCATGTATGAAAGCAACCAATCGATGTGTCTCTTTCACATTGATATTTCTTTCTCCCTTCTGCCTTCTCTAAAATAAAAATAAACAAACAAACAAAAAAACGGAAAAACAACTCAGCCCCAGAACCCAGGGGTGCTTGGTAAGTTATAAGCAGAAATCCCCGGGAGGGTGGATCCAGCTGGCACACGCTTTTGCCCCTTATCCTTTCTTCATTTTTTTCTCCCTGCCACTCAGGCAGGATGCTGAGAGAGAAACAGCTACCTAGAGAATGTGAAGGAAAGCCACAAGCTAAGCTTGGTGGGTGTGAAAGCTAAACTAAGCCCAAGACCCTGCTGGCACTGGAGGTCACAGGACTAGCCCTGTGGTACCACAGTTCTTGTTTGGTTAATTGACTGCGGCGGGGGTTCAGGCACACTATGTTCCTGGATTGTTGTGAGGATTGGATGAGACGCCTTAGGAGACTTTGAGGGGAGCCCAACAGACATGGCTGAGCACACAGAATTTTACTTTAGGACCTTGTCCTAATCTTAAGCCCCTGTAGGTAGTGGGGACTTAAGCCATTGATATACACTGAGTGGCCAGATTATTATGACCACCTGACGTTTGTAGGCAAATTAGCCGTACACTGCATTGTATGGGATATGGAAGCTGAAGGACTGTTCGAACACCTTTGCTGTCTGCAGTTACCAAGATAAAACGTCTCCAATTCGCACAGGAACACAAGGATTGGACAGTCGAGCATTGCAAAAAAGTCATGTGGTCCGATGAATCACGTTTCCAGTTGCATCATGCAGATGGCAGAGTGAGAATTTCGTGAAAACAGCATGAGAGCATGCACCCCACAGGCATGAGTACAACCCTTCAAGCTGGTGGGGTCAGTGTTATGGTTTGGGGCATGTTTTCCTGGCATGATTTGGGCCCTTTAATTCGTGTGGAACAATGTCTGAATAGCACAACATACCTAAGTATCGTTGCTGATCAAGTTCATCCGATCATGTCGATGGCATATCCCAATGGAGATGGCTTCTTCCAACAAGACAATGCGCCATGCCTTGGTGCTTGTATTGTGCAGGAGTGGTTTCAAGAACATGAGGGAGACTTTATGTTGCTTAGGTGGCCCCCACAATCACCAGATCTCAATCCAATTGAGCATTTGTGGGACGAAGTTAAAAGAGCCATCAGGCAGCTGGTTCCACAACCATCAAATCTCACAGAACTGGACAGTGCTATTCCTCAGGCATGGTGTCAGATTCCTCGCATCACCTTTCAACATCTCGTGGAGTCAATGCCAAGAAGAATCGCCGCAGTACTGAAGGCAAAAGGTGGCCCAACGAAGTACTGGTGGGGTGGTCATAATCATCTGGCCACTCAGTGTATACTTCCTGTCCCCAACTTGGTGAACTGCAGACTTAGCGAGGATAACCCTGGGAACACAAAGGGATGTTAGTAAATCCAGCTGCAGAGAAGCAGTTTAGAAAAACCAGGGAAGCAAGGCAGAGGATGACGTACGTGGTGGCTTACTGAAAGTCCATCTGCATATCTAGAAAAGTTTTCTCCACTTATGTCCTCTGCATGGTGGTTCGGGAGCACCTTCTTCACATTCAGAGTACACCATTCATTCATCCGTTCTTTCATTCACCAAAAACTTCCTGGGTGCTACATTGCGTTAGGCACTATATTAGGTGCTGGAGATACAAAGGGATAAAAGACAGTCCTTGGCCTCAAGCGTCTTCTCTGGGTCCCTAATGTTTTAGGGAATAAGCCCAAAAGATGAAAGGCACGTTAAGGTTATGAAGAAAGAAAAGGTCTGGATGCTGAGCTTGCTGTCATTTTGCACCTTCTTGCTAATGCTGCAAGAATAATACACACTGGGTTTTGGGAGGTGGGGGACATTTCCAGTGTAGACTGAAGTGGAAAGTTACTGGTATGCTCAGAAGTAAGCTCACATAATTATGGGCTGAGGTCAGATAACTGTAGAGTTCTTAATTTGTAGCATTTCCTTGGGCTGTGAGTAAACTACCCTTTGACTCAAGTGAAATATGCTACCTCCTTAAATGGAAAATACCCACAAGGTGGAACTTTTATGTTATTTACCAATGGAAAGCCATTGGGTCCTCAGGGGTACCCACTGCACCACACTCTGGCCAGTTGACTGAAAACATGGCACAGCCCACTAGTTTTCAAATAGCTGCTCCTGACCAGGGAGGAAGGGGGTACGCAGTCTAGACCATGCTTCAGAGTACAGGCTCTGGACTAGACCTGACTTCGAATCCCGACTGTTCCTTCCGCCTGTGAGAAGCTAGGTAACTACTTGACATCACCGAGTCTCTGCTTCTTTATCAATTAAAAAGGATACAAGTCCTACCACTTGAGATTGTTATGTAGATTAAATGTAATATACTGTGCAAAGGCTTGACACAGAGCTAGAGCTCAAAGTACTGTCACTGTGGGGGAAATGAGATGGAGAAGAGAAGAATGAGGATCTTTTCTCAGCAGGATCATCTGGGTTGGAGCCAGTTTACCCCCAAGCAGACCTCCCCATGTTACCTCTGTCCAGACACATCCCATCCTCCACAGACCCCAGAGCCAGTTCAACCTCTGTTCTCATGAATTCTGTCCCCACCACCTTCAAGCTGCTGGAGGATGCGGGCTCCCCGATTATTTAAATAGAGAGCTGCATTTCTGTGGTGCTGAAACGTTCAATGTGAGGGTGGACACATGGGCAGTGCTGGACGGTCTGTGAAATGGGTACGTCCAATACCCCACTGAAGGAATCTGCTTTGTGAGGCTAGTGGAGGGTTGTCATGAAAGGCCTCCCTATCTAAAGACATGCTTTTCTTGATGATAGCCATTCTGACAGGTGTGAGATGGTACCTCATTGTCGTTTTGATTTGCATCTCTCAGATGATTAGACTTTGAGCATGTTTTCATATATCTCCTGGCCTTCTGTATGTCCTCTTTCATAAAGTGTCTATTTAGGTCCTTTGCCCATTTTTCATTGGATTGTTTTATCAAAAGAAAAAAAAAAAAATAAAGACATGTATTTCTTCATCTCTTCAGTGGAGTTGATTGTCCTGACCTCATCTGATGGTGGGGGGAATTCAACTGAATGACATCCATCTAGCATGATGACTGGGAGGAAGAAGGAGGTCAATAAATAGTCCTCCTTCCTTCCCCGTAACCCTCCGTTGGTCCCATAGTGCCCTGAACTGTCTAAGTGCTGACATGTGGCAGGAGGAATATAGACATCCACTCTTAGCAACTTACCCTTCAGTTGTGATTAGTTATTTCTAGACCAGTTCTTCTCAACCCCAGCACTTATTAAAATTACTGGGAAGAAATTTTACAATTACCAATGTCTAGCTTGCACTCCATCCGCCCCAAAATAATCTGACTTAATAGCTCCTTGAAAGAATTACCACTTCTCCAGGCTTCAGTTTGTCCTTCTGTAAATGAAGAGCAGAAAGGTGGAGTAACTCACCACATGTTATACGGCTTGAGAAGGCCCACTGAGGCCCATCCAAGGGCATTTACCCCAATAGAGACTGTCTTTAGTTAAAAGATATTTTGTTTATCGTGGATTTTTATATTAATTTTGAGTTTTAAAATATTGCATTCATATATTATTCATCTTGATTACTGGGGCTTTTTATGGTACTTGCTCATCCTTTGCCCTTGAGGCCACAGGGAAATTTCTGTAGGCTTACTTGAAATCAGCTTCTGATTCTCCTAATTCCTATTCCCATTAAAAAGCCTTTGGGATCTGTTCTTGAACCACTTCCCTTTGATGAACTGCAGGATAACCTAATGCTAAAGTACAGATATTATGCAACCAGCCCAGGAGGTTGTGCTCTGTAACTGTGCCAGGCTCTTCCTTGAAAAACTTAGGGACTAAGTGACCTTTGACACATAGAACAAGACATGAGCAACTACATTTGCTCTATGATTATCAAAATTTGTCTTGTGTCAAGATGAATTCCCAAACCCATATTCCTAGTGGCCTAAGGAATGTGTCCTATCTGCCTCACCAATCAATCAAAGAGGACCTAGGTTATTAGCTGAGTGGTATCTATATATATAAAAGCCTAAGTGACCTTTATGCAGAATGACTGGAATGACCAGTAGCTATGATGCACACTGAGCAGGCAGGCAGGCAAATGGTTAGGGGTGAGTGGTCCTGGACTGTGAAAGGGGGAACCCTCCCCCATGCATGAATTTGGTGCACCAGGCCTCTAGTCTAAAATAATAAAAGCATAACATGCTAATTAGACCAGACATCCTTCCAGACAACCTTCCGGATGAAGCCAGGGCTGTAAGGGAAGCCTGGGTCCTGGGTTCCTGCTGGTGGCTGGAGGGAAGCCCAGGTCCCGGGTCCCGGGTGCCAGAGGGAAGCCGGTGCCAGCAGCCGGGGGAAGGAAGGCCTACTCTTGCACGAATTTTGTGCATCGGGCCTCTAGTAAGGATATAGTCATTCATAGATTTTTAAAAACAAGTCTTCAACAAGCACCTACTCCGTACAAGATATTGAAGATACAGCAATGAATAAGCCAAAGCTGAGTACTGCCTTACAGAGGACCACCTGGAATTATTTTAACAGCAACTTTATCAAGGTCAAGGATAATCTTAAATAACCAGAAATGAACTGACACCTAAGGTCTCTTATAGGCAAAGTAAAGAGTATCTCAAATGCACAGTAAAGATAAAACTCTAGCTACTTGTCTAATGCAGAAAGATACAGAACATATGAGTATGTTTTATATCAATTTGAGATTTTCAAGAGAGCCCTTAAATATGAATATCATTTAGGTCTGTGCAAAGGAAGAGATAAAGTGTTTCTGTAACCAGGTCCTGCAGGGGACATTAGTCACCATCTGAAACAGTGCTTGCCAAGACCTGGAATGTACTCCACCACCTAGGTAAACATGGAACAGGGTAGATCTACCAAAATGTTGATTAAAGTCCATGATGCAAGCTCAATAAGTAAGATTATAGTTGCTGGAAATGACATGGAGAATGTATGACAATATGAAAACTGAAAGACAGCAAAAGGAAAAGAAGTCTTCTTAAAACATCCTTTTGCATATAAAAAGTGGAAAATCAAATTTTGGATGTTAATTCTAAGAAAAAGACAATCAGACAGTACCTGCAGAGCATGTCTAATTGGTCAGAAAAGGGACACTGGTGAATCTATTGTAAAGCTCTTTTCATTTCTGCTGCAAGCTTCTAGATCTCACACTGAGATGTTGTAATAAAGTTCAGGGACAGGGAAAGAAAGGAAGAGCATGTTAAAGGGGGACAGCACAACCTGTGGATTTTACTAAGAGCCTTTCCAGACCAATCCACATGGGCACAGTGGCTGTGTTTTAGAAAATATTTGTTGAGTATAAGAGTAGGCAATATCTGAGCCCTAGGAGATTTAGGAATTGTCCGTTCTTGTTAATAGTTAAATCAAAGAATGTGAAGGAAATAACTGGAAAATGTAACATGCAAATGGTGGGGGCCAAGCTTGAACACTTGAGTATCCCCAATGTTTAAGGTCAGGACAGAAGATAAGGAACCAGTTGACGGGATAGAAAATGAATGGCCGAAGAGAACCAGCAGAGTGTGTGGTCAGAGAAGCCAAGGAAGTAAGACTTTAGAAAAGGGATGCCTGGTTGAACACAGCTGAGAAGTGCAGCCAGCTGAGGACCATCGATTTGGCAATATTTGCTGGAGGAGTTTGAGTGGAATGGTGTGAGCATGACACAGATTGCAGGAGACTTAGGACTGACGGGGAGGAGAGGAGATGTGGACAGGATCAGTCATTGCTTTACAGGATCCCAAAAAGGAACTCTACTCAGACATTGTTAATAAGTTTTTATTCCTGAAGAGCCTGGCTTGCTGAATTATAAAGGTTTATCTTCAGAACTGACCTGCCGGAACTGGCAGGGTAGGAAATAACCACACCTTGATTCTTTTGATTATTAAAAACATTGTTTACTCCTTAAAGAAATAATGCCTTTAAAAATTTTCTTTATAGCAATTCTTGGCCTTCTCTATAGTGTAAAAGTTCCCCACAAGAATTCAAGGAAAATGAGTTGGCATCTCTTCCTTTGAAAAGCAAGCTTTGGGGGCAGGAAATGGTCTCTTGATCTGCTATACACAGACACTAGGTCCTATTTTACCATTGGGTAAACAGAGAAGATGACCAATGAGCTCCAGTTCTGCGATGTGGTCAGAAGGCTTTGCCCAAAGACACACACATGAGGTGTTGGAAGGCAGATCTTGCCTCTTATTAAATCAGAACCTCAAAGTTGTTCAAATAGATCAGCCATAAAAATGCCAAGAAAAGTATTTCAATGATTATTGTTCTATTTCACAAAGCCCAGGGTCTTAGGCTGTCACAACATCCTAGTGTTTTCCAACTCTATCTCAGCATCACATCCTTCTCATGAACTAAATTGTTCACAATATAAACATATATCATGTTTTTAAAAAGCTGGACAAGAGTGGTTGAATCTGAATGAGACTGGGCCAAAGTTTCCTCCTTGGAATGCAAAATAGTTCAAAAGTCCTAGCTCTAGAAAAGTGGTCCATGACCCTGGATGCATTTTAGGATCACCTGAAGACAAAGCCTGATGCATGTAGGGTTCCTGATTTGATCAGGCTCGGAGAAGAGCTGTGACATGGTATTTTTATAAGCACCCCAGATGATTCTATTATGCACTGAGGGCTAAGAACTGCTACCCCAGAGACTGTGAGAAGTTCCGTTTTCTAAAGAAGATCCTACTTACAGTAAGATTATTGCCAAACCATCAGTCAGGGGATACTCAGCAGTTGGTTAATCAAATACCTTAGCTAATGAGGTTTGGTGAATTTAACAATGAAAATTGTTATTTAAAACAATTGTTGTGTATTTAAAACAATAGCAAAACTCACAAAATATTTTGTGCATAAAAAAAGTTGAATGACCACATCCATTCTACATGGTCTTAGAATAAAATAATATACATATTACAAAAGTCATACTGACTATCTCATTCAGTCAACATTTATCCAAAAATCATTTCTTGGGCACTTATTATATGGCAGACTGTGTAAGAGACTCAGAGGGATATGTAAATTATTCTTCTCATCTTTGCTCTCAAAAGGCGATTAAGTCTTCCGTGGAAGGTAGAATGTATGATACAAAGCAAAATCTAAGAATCAAGAAGCCCTGCAGGATCTTACACTGTCTTGAAGTCAGTGTCATTTTCATGGATTAAAGATGTCCACAAATTCTAGCCACTCCTCCCATCAAAAAGTGGTCTCTGTTTTCCTCTCCCTTTATATCTGGCCTTGTCACCTTCTTTGAACAATAAATGCAGCCGAATTGATACTGTGCTAGTTGTAGGTCTAGGCTTTAAGGCCTAGATTTTCAGAAACTTGGCAGCTTCTGTCTTTGTTCTCTTGTAGTCTTCAGCCCCCATGTAGAGTGGTCCAGCTGCCGTGCAAAAGAGACCACCTGGAGAGAGAGATGCCTGGCGTTCCAGCCATTTGAACAAAGTGCTAGATACATGTTGAAATATAGCCTCGAAACCAGCATGTAAGGAAGCCCACGCTAGCCACGTGGAGAAGCCACATGGAGAGCTAAGGCATGCTGGCCCATAGCCCCAGCTCTGTGGCCAGAGAAATACAGCCTCAGGACTAACGGGTAAGACCAGTGGAAGAATCATTCAGTCAACACAGAGCATCATGAGAAAATAAAGTTTTTAAGTCACTAAGATTTAGGGTTGTTTGTTACACAGCAATGTATAACTGACATAGAAACGTAGCTAGAAGTGGGTTGTGGCCATAAAGAAAACGTAAAACATGTGGAATTGGCTTTGTATCAGGTAGTAGGTTAGAAGCTGGAGGGATGGCAAGGAGATTATTAGAGGTTGGGAGTTCTTGCTGTTGGAAACTGGAGAAAGCAGCATTTATAAAATGTAGTGCCAAAATGTTTGATAGAAAATATTACCTCAGTTTACTGTCTATGTTTGTGTGTCACTAAATACAGTATATCCATCAGATAGGTTTATCTGATAGCTGTGTACTTTCATAGAGTACATAAAACATGCTTTCCTCATGTTCATGTGAAACCATCAAAGTGCATTTAAAACAATAGCAAAACTCACAAAATATGTTGTGCATAAAAAAGTTGAACAATCAGTGCTAGCTGATATATTCCCAGTGTGCTTAGAGAAGCCAGTCGAGATGAATTATAGCAGCAACAGAGGATCAGTGTTTTTTCCTGCTGCTCTGAAATTTTCCCCTAAGCAGTAGCCTCGCAGTGGAAAATCCCCAGCATGAAGGCTCATAGAGGAAGTGTGGCAAACATGTGCTGGCCACTAGATTTATCCTTAAATGGTGTGTTTCCATTAATAAATGGTTCTTGGAACAACAAAGAACCTGAGTATCTGAGCTACATGAAGAGCAAAGTATAGTTCAAAGGGATGATGGACACATTTTCTTGTATATTCTTAAGAGGCAAACATCAAGCCACCCAATTGAATTTTTAAATCAAACAATTATTCTTTAGAAATGTACGGACTCCAAGAGGAAATAGACCCAGAGTGATTAAGTGATTTGCCCAAAATCACTGAGCCAGGTCACTGAGCCTGAGTTCAGACTGCCTCACCCTGTTTCACCATTTAGTTAACACAGTGGTCGGCAAACTCATTAGTCAACAGAGCCAAATATCAACAGTACAACGATTGACATTTCTTTTGAGAGCCAAATTTTTTAAACTTAAACTTCTTCTAACGCCACTTCTTCAAAATAGACTCGCCCAGGCCGTGGTATTTTGTGGAAGAGCCACACTCAAGGGGCCAAAGAGCCGCATGTGGCTCGCGAGCCGCAGTTTGCCGACCACGGAGTTAACAAACACTGACTGTCTATGGTAAGTTGGAAACTGTTCTGTGCAAAAGAGACAGAAATCCTTGACCCCATCAAACTGGCAAAGGGAGAGATAATGAAGGAATTAACAAAGTGAATTACATAGTTTGATAGATGGTGACAAAATAAAGTTAGAGCAGAGCAAGAGGAATTGGGAGGGCTGGCAGGGGTGACTGCAAAATGCAATTCTACTTCGTGTGGTCAGGGCAGGCCTTGCTGAAAAGATCTGAAGGAGACAAGCAGTTAGCCATCGGGGTAGTTGTGTGGGATTCTCACTGGGTGGATTCTCTTGGTTCTAACTTGAGGTTGGGAGAGTTTAGTGCCTTCCTTCTTCAATAACACTGGAAGGCTCCACAAACGCCCACTTCTCCAAAGAGAGCCAGTCTCACCTCCCCCCAGACCCTCTGAATATATCCTGGTGGCAAAGGTCACAAATTAGATCTTCTGGTTTGCTCAAATCAGTTTTGTCCAACACCTGAAAAGGTCCCCGTGAGCCTGGCTATTAATAATCTAGTGTCTTTCTTTTTAGCAATCATAATGAAATGGCAGGGCTGGGCTTGGGGATGATGACAATGAAGGTGAAAGAGAAGATGCCATATGTTGGTGTCCTGAGTCACTGCCATGTGTAAATACTCAGTGTCCCTCTCCATTCCACACACCTGTACTCTCCCTTTCCTCAGGACAGATGGCTGCTAGACTCATTCTGGGTTTAGACTCATTTATGGTTATGGACTGGATTTAAAAAAGATTTTGGAGGTAACAGCTCCATCTCCTCCATTAGCAGATAAGGACATTGAAATCTATAGGCGTGCAAATATGACAAATACATTCCTCCCATAGCTTGTTCCTTTGTGCCAGACATTTTGGAGCATTTGAAGCGGAAGGAAATAGGTGGCAGCTACTTCAGCGCAACCTGCAAAGATGATCAGAATTACAGTACGAAAATTTTTCAGCTCTGCTTTTAAACTGATCATTTCCAATTTCCTGAAAGAAAAAACACACACCTAAAGTCAAAGAATTTTACTGACTGCCACATATCCTTTTGAGGAAAAATATAATATGGCTAATAGAAGTAGAAAAAAAGTACTGGAATAGCCAGAGAGCCCCTTAGGGACACCTCAGTCCTTCTTTTTGTGGAGGCCTAGAAAAGGGGGGGGGGAATTAGTAAGGGGTGTGATGGTTAACTTTATGTGTCAACATGACCTAGATAGTTGGTTAAACATCAGTCCAGAAGTTGCTGTGAAGGTATTTTTCTATGTGATTAACATTTCAATCAGTAGACTCTGAATAAAGCAGATTACCCTCCATAATGTGATTGGACTTCATCTAATCAGTAGAAGGTCTTAAGAAGAGAAGACTGAGGTCTCTCTGGGAAGAAGGAATTCAGCCTTCAGGCTGCCTGCAGTCCCAAGCTGCAACATCAGCTTTCCCCTGGGTCTCCAGCCTGCCGGGCTGCCCCACACAATGTAGATTTGCCAACTCCCACAGTCACATCAGCCAATTTCTTCTGTCTGTCTCTCTGTCTCTGTCTCTGTCTGTCTGTCTCTCTCTGTATATATCTATACTAATAAAAGGATAATATGCTAATTAGGGTGGACGTCTTCCGGATGTCCATCCGGACAAAACCACAGCAGCTGCAAGGCCTGGGGCTCAGGCAGATGTGAGCCCCAGTGGCTGTGAGACCCAGGGCTCAGGCCTCACAGCCACCGCGGCCGGCAGTGGCAGCAGCAGCAGGGTGATCGGGGTGGTGCCTTCCCCTGATCAGCCCAGTCGCCTCCTGCAGAAGGAGGCCAGACTGCGGCTTAGGCCCGTTCCCCGTGGGGAGCGGGCCTAGGCTGTCAGTAAGACATCCCCTGAGGGCTCCTGGACTGTGAGAGGGGGCAGGCTGGGCTGACCCCCTTCCCAGGGGAGTCTTGAGGGCAAAGTCCAAAGGAGTCTTCCACAAGTGTGAAATTTTTGATGTTTCACATTTTATCCTAAAAATCAAGGGGGACTTTTCCTTCCAAATCCATGCTTGTTTCAATATAGATGTAGCTTTATATGGAACAAAATGGATACTCATAGGAGATAGTCCATGTTTGCTTTAGGGCTTTGCACACATCTTGGCTCATGCATCTATTTTCCTAGGTTTATGCAATGAGATTTGTTATTATTTTAAGATCTTTCTCCCCCCCCCCCCCCCCCCAGAACTCACCTTTGTCATTTCATTGTCGTTAAATAGACGTGAAGAGAATTGTCTTAAAGGAGGCTATTGGAGTTGGGCTTCAGAATGGACGGCATGAGTACGTGGAGAGAATCATTAAAACCTAAGCTCAGTCCTGTTCTTGCAGGTGCAAAGCTGATTTTTTTCCAGAGTTCCCCGAAGCAGTTGGGATTAGCTGGACTTACTCAGCTGAGGAAGCTCACAGGAGACTCATGCCAGAGGCTAATTTAATAATTTGCAAAGAGTAATTACCAAGCACACTGTAATCATGGCTTTTCCTCCCCACAGGTAAAGTTATATGGAAAGCCAAATCATAGCCACAAGGCTGCTTGCCGAGCATGGAATCAGAGGGGTAGCTGAATGATCTTAACAGCTATTGCATCAAACTCAAAAGGCTTGGCATGCCCGTCTCCCTACCAACCAAACCGAAATACTCACGTTCATCAGTCCGAGTCTCCTATACCCAGGGCTAAAGGTAACTGACACATTCTTAATCTTGGGGGTTTTCCTCTTTCTTAGTTCCTTGCCAACTTCCCCCTTCTCTTCCATACCCATTTTTGTTTATTCATTCTTTCCAGAGATGTTAAGATAGTCTACAGTGGTGATTTTTAAAGTATATCCCCTAGAATGACAAACAAGCTTGAAAGATTTGGGGTTTATTCTGCACTTTGAGCATCTCCTATGTCTCAGAGCATCTCTCCGGACGAATAGAAGTAGAAAACGCTGGGCTTCCTTCTTTTCCTCTCACATTCGTTCAAGTCTTGATAACATTACAGGTTCTATTCCTACATTCAGCCTGAAGAAACCCCCTTTGTTAGAGTGACTTCTGCATGAGGATAATCTTACCTGGCTTATACTGACTCCATTTGCTTAAATTTCTTTTTTTTTTAATTTAAATTCTTTATTGTTGAAAGTATTACATATGTCTCCTTTTTTCCCCCATTGATCTCTCCTCAGCTGCTTCTGCACCCCCCAGCACATGTCCCTGCCCCCCTACTGTCTGTGTCCATGGGTTATGCTTATATGCATGCATACAAGTCCTTTGGTTGATCTCTTACCCCCTCTCCTGCCTCCCCTCTGAGGCGCGACAGTTTGTTCGATGCTTCTGTGTCTCTGGATCTATTTTTGTTCATCAGTTTACGTTGTTCATTATATTCCACAAATGGATGGGATCATGTGATATTTATCTTTCCCTAACTGGCATGTTTCACTCAGCATAATGCTCTCTAGTTCCATCCATGCTGTTGCAAATGGTAAGAATTCCTTCTTTCTTTAAAGCAGCATAGTATTCCATCCACTCATCTGCTGTTGGGCACTTAGGCTGTTTCTGAATCTTAGCTATTGTAAATTGTGCTGCTATGAACATAGGGATGCATATATTCTTTCTGATTGGCATTTCTGATTTCTTGGGATATATTCCTAGAAGTGGGATTACTGGGTCAAATGGGAGTTACATTTTTTATTTTTTGAGGAAACTCCATACTGTTTTCCACAGTGGCTGCACCAGTCTGCATTCCCACCAGCAGTGAAGGAGGGTTCCTTTTTCTTCACATCCTCGCCAGCACTTGTCATTTGTTGATTTGTTGATGATAGCCATTTTGGTAGGTGTGAGACGGTACCTCATTGTCATTTTGATTTGCATATCTTGGATGTTTAGTAACTTTGAGCATGTTTTCATATGTCTCTTGGCCTTCTGTATGTCCACTTTTGAAAAGTCTATTTAGGTCCTTTGCCCATTTTTTGATTGGATTCTTTATCTTCCTTTTGTTAAGTTGTATGAGTTCCCTATAAATTTTGGAGATTAAACCCTTATCGGAGATAACATTGGCAAATATGTTCTCCCATGCAGTGGGCTCTCTTGTTGTTTTCTTGATGGTTTCTTTTGCTGTGCAGAAGCTTTTTATTTGTTTATTTTCTCCTTAGTTTCCATTGTCCTAGGAGCTGTATCAGTAAAGATATTGCTACGGACATATGTCTGATATTTTACTGCCTATGGATTCTTCTAAGATTACCTGACTTATACTGAACCCATTTGCTTAAATTTCTTTTTAAAAACAATATATTTTTGTTGATTTCAGAGAGGAAGGAAGCAGGAAAAAGAGATGATAGAAACATTAATGATGAGAGAGAATCCTTGATCAGCTGCCTCCTGCATACCCCACACTGGGGATCGAGTCCACAACCCAGGCATGTGCCCTGACCGGGAATGGGACTGTGACCTCCTGGCTCATTGGTCGACGCTGAGCCATGCCAGCTGGGCCATTTACTTAAAATTTTTAAATGTAATGGGGTCACCAACATACTAACATATTCAATATATATGTAAAGGTAATAACACATTTGGAAAAAAAATAGCTAAAGAAAGGATTACCCATATTCCACCATCCTAATTCAGTCACAAGTAAAAAAGTCTAAGGACTTATTTGTGTGCTCTTAAGAGTTTTTTCTCAGTAAATTCATTTTTAAAATCTTAATCATTTATTTAAAAATAATTAAAATCTAAAGTACTTAGTTTTTATTGTTTTGATATTCATGTCTTGCTTTAAAATCATCAATTTAGAAATAACTACCCAGAGGTTGTTGAATCCTTTCCCATACATACACAGAATATGGTGCCTAATCCTTCTGAAATACGGTCACCTGCTACCATTTTCAAAGACATGTCTGGGAAAGAGAAAGACACAGTTTACTGCCATTAGTTATTCTTTCTTGTGTCTGCCTATCTCTTCTCCACAGTGGTGACCTTCCTTCCTGAAGTGTTTGGAGAAAGGGGAGTATGTTTCAAACCTACATATCAGTGCAGCTTCTATATTGTTCTCTGGCCCCTACCCACAGCTCCTAGGATCGCCTGGGGCCCCTGTTCATTTCCCTATTGGTCAGTGCCTAAACTTCTAGGCAGCAGTGCCAACTGACTTTTCCAGGGGGCGGTGGGGGAAGCAGGTGGAGGAAACTATAATTTTTCCATTGTTATAGTATAAGCAATTGAATTTTACTGGATTTTTTTTTTAAAAAAAAAGAAGAGAAATTTCTGTTCACAAAACAATTTGAAATTTGCAAATTTCCTTAGATATTACTCTTCTTATAAAACCACTGATTTCCCTATCACTGGGAAATCTCCAGCCAGGCCTGCTGCTATGCTGCTGGGAGCTGCCTCCCCTTTTTCTCTTTCCCTGGATGCCAGCGTAATGTCCCCACTGTGCTGTTACCTTCTAGTGCAGAGCAGTTTATCCATCTGAACCAGTGGTTCTCAACTGGGGACAACGTTGCCTCCCCTCTGCCAGGAGTGATTGTCAATGTCTGGAGACACTTTTGATTGTCATGGTTGAGCAAGAAGGTTCTGCTGGCATCTAGTGGGTAGAGGCAAGGGGTGCTGCTGAACACCCTATAATGTACAGGACAGCCTCCCATAATAAAGGGTTATCCAGCCTAGAATGTCAGTAATGCAGGTGTTGAGAAATCCGCATCGAATTCCAGCCCACCCCAACCAAACTAAGACCAGGGCATAAGTCTGCCAATCCAGATTGTGATGAAGGCGATTTGCTAACGATGGGCATTGACGCCACGACTCCACCCGAGCACTGTAACACAGGCAACATTCTTTCACATGCCCTTATTCCATCGTTTGAGTACAGTTACGACGCCTACCAGCTTTTAAAATGTGGAAACATTTGTACTTCTGTTCAGAAAAAGTCCCTGAAAATTGGAGATCTTTTCTTCCAGGTACAATTCTGTCTACACTGCTCTTTCATGTGTAAGGATAGACACTCCTTTTTTCTGAAGGCTTGCCCACAGAGATACTGAGTTGAGGATGCTTTGGGGCAGGAAACCACAGGCCACTCCCACAGCTGGTGCCGCTGCAGCTGCAGACGTCGGGAGATGGGTGCCGTGGTGAGAAAACGGCGTATTTTTGTCGTTTCTTTTGCTTGGGATTGTGCCTTACTGTATCACAGTCTCCTGGTTACCTGTTTGACTTCCCAAACCCCTCTACCACACTCTCTTAGTCTGTGGGATCCTACAGGCCTCCCCACTTCCTCCAAGGGCCCAGCCCTTGGAGGACCCCCACAGTTGTTTGCTGAATAAATACATGAATAATTGCTCTGTAGAATCAGATAGAAATGACATGTCATAGTCCATGTTTAGGCTGAGGCGTAAAGAAGGACTTGCATTAACTGTGCAAACATGGGAAAGGTACACTATTGAAGTTCCAGTCGCATGATGAGAAGTTTCACAGTACTGACTTCTTTAGAGAGTAGTTTTAAAACGGGATTTCCGTTTAATGTTCTTCCTCTGGTCCCATTTACTCAGAGAAACAAAACAACAGTTTTTACAAAGGTGTATATATACACACACACACACACACACACACACACACATATACTGTATATTTGAACTGTATTTGGAACGAGTGAGGATCTCCAACTTGAGTGTGTATCAGAAATGCATGAGGAGCTATTAAAATACAGAGCCCCAGGCCCTGATGCTAGAGACTTTAAACAGGGTGATATGAGGCCCAAGAAACTGGCTATTTATTTATTTAAAATCTATTTTTCTTGATTTCAGAGAGGAAGGGAAAGGGACAGAGAGAGAGAGAAACATCCATGATGCGAGGGAATCATTGATTGGCTGCCTTCTGCACGCCCCCTATTGGGGATCGAGCCCACAGCCTGGGCATGTGCCCTTGGCCAGGAATTGAACCCGAGACCCTTCAGTCCGCAGGCTGACGGTCTAGCCACTGAGCCAAACCAGCCAGGGCGAAGCTGCCTTTTTAAAGAAAGGTCTTGTGATGCTGAAGTGGTTCGTTCCTGAAGCAGATAGTCTTTGTTCCAATAGCTCATAAACGAAGGCATGCCTTGGCGCTATTGGAAGAGTTTTCTAGAAGAAACAACAACATTCCCAGACCTCAGCCTGGGGGTGTTTATTCTCAGTCAGCAGTAAAACGTGGCTCCTGGGAGTGTGGCTGGATTTCCGCAGAGCCTTCCACCTGTGGTCTCAACCAGCCACGTTTTGGACGAGGGAGGGAGGAACTCCCTCCACGGGCTCATTCAAGTGGCTCAGCGTGGGGAACGGGGCTGCAGAGGAGCAGTTCAGTACAACGCGATGTGAAGGCAGGTGGAGACTTCCCGGAGGCTCTCTAAGTGCCTGGAGGGCTTTGTAGAGAGGGGGTTGTCACTGCATGAATGTTACATCATTTTATTTCAAACACGGGGCTTAATAAAACGTTCTATTCCCATTACTCTTATGTTCAAAGGCCATCAAGACGTTAAAGGTAATGAAACGAAGAGGGGAGTGAAGAGTCAAAGGAAAGAGGGAAGTTTTCCTCCAGTAACGAGGCAAGGGCTGGTAGAAAGGAAGGTGCAGAGACAGGATAAAGGGAGTCCATCTGAGAACGCCAGCGGGAGCCCAGATGGTCCGTGTTCTGGTCCCTCCCCCATGAGGCGCAGGCCACGCTGTGGACGGTGAGGCCCCAGCCCGAGTCCAGCTCATCCAGAGTTCACCTGCCAGACTCCTAAGAGACCTGGATCCTTCCACTTCGCAAGGTTCTCCAAGATAGGGAAGGGTGCACAAGAAACCCTTCCTATCCTGAGATTCAGGGGTTCTCAAACTACGGCCTGCGGGCCACATGCGGCCCGCCGAGGACATGGATCCGGCCCGCCGGGTGCCGCTGCCTGTCCTGCTTAGCAGCCCACTTGTCCCGGGCCCGCAGTGCGCATAGGAATTTGTTCATAGTTTTTTTTTTAAACTATAGTCCGGCCCTCCAACGGTCTGAGGGACAGTGAACTGGCCCCCTGTTTAAAACGTTTGAGGACCCTTCTCCTCACACTCCTCACCCGGCTTGAGCTCCAAAGAGCAGGCACTTCGTTTGGCTCACTGCTCTCCCCTCAGCCCTTTTAATTGCCCAGAGATGCAGTTCTTGACATTTTGAATAAAAGAATATATAAACAAACAGCAGACCCAGCATCTCAGGGTCTCACAGGCAGGAAGGAAAATGTTGTCCCAAGCAACAGGCCGCCGGTTCTCAGAGGGTCAGCTGGAAAAATAGTAGGAAGATGGTCTTCTAAGGAGCTTTTATTTCTCTTATTTCTGGTATCAACGCACTTCATCTGATACAAACTGAATTCTGGCAATTATAGGTAAATTGTATGAATGCATGTACAAGGTTAAAGGGACAAAGGTGGCGATACAAACTAAGGGCAGAGGAAATAGCAGATCACTTTATTAGAATGTCTTCACGGCTTTGAACTTGGACAAGGTAAACATCAAAATAATAATATTATCTGAAAAGTGAACTTTAAAAAAATAAAAGTAAAAAAGTGATGGTTAATCCATGTATTTGATCTTCTCACCAAAACACGGTGACTCTGTGCGGTGATGGGTGTGTTAATTAACTCAGTGGGAGAAAACCTTTCGCAATACATCTGTATATCATGTTGTACATTTTAAGTACCTCACAATTTTATTTGTAAATTATATCTCAATACAGCTGGAAAACAAACAAAAAACAAAGACTTCATTTTCAGAGATTATTATCTCTCCTAGAATGGGTTTTTAAAACTTCTTTGAGAAAGTGTGAGAAATTTTTTCAAATAAAATGCAAGTTTATTTGCTCAGAAATATTTTTAAGAAGACACCGTTTGTGTAGCCCCTAAACGTTTTTCATACATCTCTGTATTTCCTGGTTTGGGTTAGCACCCAGAGAAAGATGAAGAAGAAGGTATGGCCCCTATCCCAAGAAGAGATCAGCGTGTGTTGCAAGCTGTGTAAAGATCCTTCTTTATTGTACAGTCTTTATTACTTTATTATTTAGAATCCAATTCATTATGTTTGGCTGATAACAACAGCCATGCTGGCATATTATATAGGCTTGCAACATAAAACAAAGATAAAAATTGTGCTTATTTTTTCCAGGAAAAGAAAATGTCTTTAGAAAGTGCTCTTAAAGATGGTAAAGATGTAAGGAAAAAGTCTTAACTAAAAATGTTTGGTCATCAAAACGTAGCAGGTGGCACATTAATGTGTGAACCACATACATTCGTGGTTTCTTTGTTAAGGAGCAAAAAGAACTTATATTTAAAAACATATTTTTCCTGTAGAATTGGCAGTGTCCGTTTGTTATTGTTTTGCCATACAAATTAGTCAAAGTTAAATGCTATCCTAGACTTTGCTTCCAGAACTTTAAAGACTTTCATTCCTTCTTTTGGGAGAATTTGGCCCTGGTTTGGCCAATAATGCTTCTGGATTTGAGTCCAGGAGCCAGCGAGGCCCATGAGGCTTCTGCTGAGATCCACAAGCAGGATCTGTGTGAATCTCTAGGAGCTTTATCACAAAAACATTTGATGGAAGGCTTAAAACAGTTCCTGTGTCATTTAAGAGCATGGGAGAAACGAGACCCCCAGACCACTTAGTATATTAACTGAAGACCGTAGCTCATCATGGCTGCCCTAAGCAGTCATCAGTTCTGACTGAAGAATTAGATCTTGACTTCAGGTTCATAGCCTATATGTATAATCTCCTTAGGGATTTTAGTCTTCAAGATGTGATCATCTTAAAGTAATGTAGAACGCAAAGAGGGGGGACTAGGTCAAACATATTTCTCAGTATAGGTCTATCTTTGAAGCTACTGATTTTTTGGCTTTTCCATCAGATTTTACTATCTTTAGGATCTCTTAGCTTTGGTGAATACATCCTCCCCCTTCCTCCCACCAAGAGCATGAGTGAAAGAGAACATGACTCCAACAAGGATTTTTATCTCATTTCCGGATTTAGGAGACAATTTGGAATACTAAATTTAGGTATCAAAAAAATGCAATTTTAAGAATTTCTTGTTGGCTTAAGAGAATCGGGTCAAAGTATTTTTAATTTTGATTTTCTGGTAATGTCTGCATGTATTTTATATGATCGACTACGCATATGATGGCTCCAGCCTTCTCTGTTTTCCCCATTCCCAGTGTCCAGCGCATAGTTGGTGCTTGGTGTATGCTCACTAAATGCGTGGATTTGGTGCCATAACCCAAGGACTGCTGGCCTGGCAGGTTCAGGAATTTTCCAGTGCAGTCTTCTTAATCGATTGGCTTCATTAAAGTAGGAAGAGTGAGGCTAATTGGCCGTGACGCAGGCTAATTTCCCCAGGTTATTGATGTGGCTGTCACACACCCATTAGTTAGCAAGCTTTTGTGCAGGCACCTGAGGCAAAGGACCTAATCAGTTGGCAGGATTTGGACCTGGACAACACAGACGGGAGAGAAGAAAGAATGCAGCAGGAACTGGTGAAGCTGCCAGCATTTGGGAACACAGACAAAACTGGCAAAGAATCGCTCAGGCAGACACCTGCCCTGTGGGTTACAACCCTGGCTGCTCACTAGACTCACTTGAATTGTTCTTATAACAAGTAGATGTTGAGCCCTCTACTCAGAGATTTAGATTCAGTTGTTCTCAGGTGGGACAAGGAAATTGGAATATTTTTTAAGCTCTTGGGTAATTCCACTGCATGGCCAGGATTACAAATTATGTGTTAAGGCAAGAAATGAATAGTCCCCATCCTTCTACCTTTGCTGCTCTCTCCCATTCAGAAGGTCGCTGCTCTCCAGTAAGGTGCTACCAGTAAGAGGTCTGCATTGGAAAACTGCAAATCAGATGTCAGCAAATATGCAGCTCACTTCCTGTTGGTATTGGTGCCCTTTTACAAGCCCATATATATTCTATAGCAGGAAGATTCTCACACACAAGTTATATTCTTGTGTCAGTAATGATTGAAAGAATTCAAAAATAAAATAATTATATTCAAAGTGTGTAAAATTTGGATGTATTTTTTAAAAATTAAATTAAAATAAATACAAACCAATATAAATAAAAATTTCTCTACATTTTTAAATAAGATTTCTCCTAAAGTATCATAAGTTATTTATTAAAATTAAAAGGCAAACTGTAAATTATAATGATATAAATTAATTTTTCATCAAATTTTAAATCAAAATTTTATTAAAACTAAAATTTTAATTAATTTTTAGAAAGTAGGATGGGGAGGTAGAATCAATTTTAATAATATATTTATATATTACAATTAATATCTAATATATAACAATATAACATTATAAGGCATTTAATACGGCATCTTATTTAACTCACATATCCAAAATGTTATCATTTCAACACTTAATCAATATTGATAAAATTAATGAGGATAAACTTTCCAAGGAAAATTAATCAGATAGCTAGTCTTCCTTCCTCCCTGACTTAAAAAACTATTTTAAAAAATGTTTTGGTTCTTAAAAGTTGAAAATAACTTTGCTTTGAGAAGACAGTGAAAAAGAGTGGGTAAGAGGTTCCTTCTATTTCTACTTTTTTTTCTCTCCTTTTAGACACTTGGAAATTTTCTCACAATATATTTGCAAAAATTCAGGCAGAAATGCCTGTGTAAATAAGCTAACCTAGAAACTGCGGTCAACTGCTTATAACAGATTTGGCCCCATAAATCCTTTTGGATTCTCCCCTCCCCCCCTAAGAAATGAGGTTTATAATGTGGCAGTCTTTTCAGTGTAGGGAAACATACAATTTCATTTCTAAGAAACTTAAGAATCAGTATCCTAGAGGCACAGCTACCCCAAGGGTATGCAAGACCCAGACATATATTTTGTGTGGACCCTGTCCATCTAAATAATTTGAGTCACCCAGAATTGGCATGTCAGCACAATTCCAGCAGCCCGATCTCACACATTCTCATGTGAGAAATATGTGTTGGACAGTGTAAGCAGTCAATTAGTCTGCCACCTTCCGGAACCAGTGCCCGTAGGCCTGAGTCTAGAAGCTCCTGGAGGCATCTGGTTGAGCCACATGCAAGGCGGAGAACAGAAACGAAGGTTCTGTGCTGGGTGCAGGACGCCATGCCCAGAGGACACTGCCATCCCAAGAGACCTAGACGTTGTGGAGGAAGGCACTCCAAAGCGACCTCCCTCCCGTTCCCTCCCCCCCTCCAACCAGGTCGAAGGAAGGTACTATGCCAAGGACCTAGTTAAATAAGTCCCTTTTGGTAGGGGCATCCAGGTGGATGGACAAACATAAAGGAGGACTGGCAGAAAGATTGCTGATCTTAGGTTAGAAGAGAACCCTCTTGTGTTTTGTTATACTTCATTCGCCCCAACGATATTTATCATGCGTCATGGACCACCAGCATGACAGTAGATGCTGAGATGAGCAGTGGTGAGTGAGCGAGCTCTCAAGGAGTTTGCAGTCTAGAGGGTGGGGCCAAGCATCAGAATGCTTTAAAATCCCCCAAATGATTCTAATGCCAGGGTTGAGAACTACTGACAAGTGACCCTGAGCGAATGAACGTATCTGCTTCTGTTCTCCACGGTCTCTCATCTACCCGAGCAAATCCCGAGCCCCTTGGGCAGGCTCTGGCACAGGGATGTTTGGTCCGTGAGTTCTTTCTGCACTGAGGTGTACAAGGACTCTTACGTGCCACTATGAAACCATCCCAGGACGGGTCACCAGCTGGCTGTGGTGGGCCAGGCTGCACATCGCATTGGGGGTTGGTAGACCTCACTTCTATGACTGTTGGGACTTTTTTTCCCCTCCTACAGCATAACACCAAGTTGACTCCAAAGCCAGTGAGGCAGCTTCCCAGACCACAAAGATATTTTTTTCAGAACATAATACCTCACCTGAAACTATTATACAACCAGATCACTGGCACATTCTGTTAGAAAATTCAGGTATCTTAATTTTCTGTCGGCCTTTTGGAACGTAAGCGAATAAGTATCTTTAAACTAAAAAATACTTGCCTACTTCTAAACTCAAAATGAAGCTTATAAAGTTTGTTTCAAATGAGCTTCCAAGGGGGAAAACCATGTGTTTTTACCTATTAGTTTTTTAACAGTTCCTACCTACATGCTTAACTCTAGTTCGTAATTCAAATCCCCTTAAATAAAATTGTTATCCCCTATACCAAGCCTGGCTGGCTCTCTGAAATGTACTGCAGATAATTCCACTTGATATCTTCTATGTTTGTAATTCATCAGAGCTGCCAAATGCTGATTACACAAATCGTGCTGGTTGGCTCCCAATGGGGTTCTCCTCTTGAGTTCATACTGGGCAGCTCTCTCCATCTTTCCATCAGATTTAGTTCATGGCTTTTGAGCTTTGTGCATGCAGTTGTAAGTAGTATTTTATTTACAACTTTATAAATCATAAAATGACATAATTTTAAACACACAGTTAATAGCCCATAAAAATAAAATCAGGAAAAGAGAAAGCAAACATCTGTTTTGGGGAGTCACTGTCATTTTTAATATTCTTCTCTTTCTTATTGATTGATTGGTTGGTTGGTTGGTTGGTTGAGGTGGTTTCTAATGACGCTCTCTCATGCAGCTGAAAAATCCCCACAGCTGAATGGCTGGCTGGCTCAGCCACAGAGCTGGGAAAGGCTTCCTTGCACACGAGAGAAAAGGCGAATGTGAGGAAAGTTCAGGAAGAAGGAAGCCCTCCTTCTTTCCTGATTGGTAGCAGCAGGTGTTAAAAGATGTCCTCAAAGAAAAGTTCTGCTGGGAGTCCTGGGTTCTGCTGTTGATGTGCATGTCAGCATTTGGCTCGGATAGGACTGTGGGTGTGTTTTCATGAATTCGTTCTTTCAATGAAGCTCATTGCTGGCAGTCTCCGTGCTCCACACTTGGACCCAGAGTTGAATGAGACATGATCCCTGTCCTCAGAGACTCCTCATGTCCTCTTGTTGAGGCCCCTGCAATCCACAGGCAAGAAGAATGAATAGGCAAGAGAAAGGGCAATTTGCCCAGGAATGTTCACTCTATGGAGAGTTGACTCAACCTACACAAATCACAGCAGAGTATAAATCAGAATATGTTCGAGCTGACACAATACTCTTAACCCCTTTCTTCCTCACCACCCAGTATCCCCACTTCCAACTCACTATATATGTGTGCATATATATATATGTATATATATGTATATATATAAAAATATATATTTGTTCTGAGTATATGTATACTTATATATCTAAGTATACATACAAAAGTATTATATGTGTTTATATAATGCACACCAAGTATACATGTATATACCAAGTATAAGTATATATATTAGTGGAAAGAAATATATATTTTAAGTTAGTGCTTACTATGCATGGAAAGATCTAAACATCTAAATGGCTTGTGCCCGGCATTGACCTTGTCCAGTGTAGACTGCGTATTAATAAGAGGTATTATTGTACTCACTTTGTGTGATACAGAAACAGAAGCTGGAAGGTGGCAGATTGCTCAAGGTCATACAGCTAGCAAGGGCGAAGCTCAGGTTCCGGCAGGCCTGCTGATTTCAGAGCTCTTCCAATTCAACGGTCTCGATCTCACCGAAATGAAATGAAAGTCTCTCTTTGCCTCTTGGGTCAGTAGCATTTTTTTTATTTCTCTTTATTTTAGATGTCAATCACTTACTTAAGGTCATCTAGTTTACTTTTCCCAAATAATTTTTCAAAAATATTTGAATGCCATTTTTTTGCCCATTTGGAGCAGAAATTTCCCAGTTTGGGGAACAATCTGCTAGGATCTAAGCATGCCCCAAATGGGTTATTTCATTACAGTCCCACTGAGAAAATGAGAAAGAAACCATAGCATTCTTCTTTCTCCCTTCCTTCCCTCCCTTTCTCCTTCTTTTCTTTGTTATTATCTCCTTTCATTTCTTCTCTTCATTCCAAATTTAAAAGCTGTATTAGGCCCAGTGCACTCATATCTTAGTGAGAAGAAGCATGCCTATAGATAATTATTAGGAAATAGAATATGTACCATAATAGAAATATATTCACAATACTGGACAGTTCCAGCCCAGAAGAGGGTGTGATTAACTTTATTCTGTAGAGGTTGGGGCCAGAGAATCTTTCACACAAAAAGACTCTCAAGTGGATTGTTGAAGAATGAATAGGCAAGAGAAGGGGCAATGTGGGACGAGAGCACGGGATTTGAAAAGCCTGGGAGCATCTTCATTGGCTATAGTTTCCTACATTAGGGACCGCTCCATACAAAATTAGGAAGAGGAACCGAGATGTGGAAAGGTCAGAGGTGAACAAGTATTGCATTGCTATTGGCCACGTGTGTGCTGTTTCCTAAGACACGCATCCTGCTGCCCTCAGCATTGTTGCCGTGACAGGTGGGCAGCTGCAGGGATGGTGGCTGGCCAGTCGGTGCTGATGGAATAATTTCTCGCTCCTGGAAATCATGATACTAAATGCTTCATTTTTATCAGGAGCATTTCTGTTTGTTATAAAGGCTGTTCTATGTGGTACAAATGAGAGCAAGGCTGTATGGCAGAGCATTGGTTTTTTCACAAATATCTAGTGCAAGGAGAATGGGGTCTTCCTGGTGAGCAAGACCAATCCCTTATGATGGGGATGAAGCCCATCTCCCCCGAAGCTCGTGGCTGCACAGATCAGAGTCTGTCCACAAAGAAGGTGGGATGGTTGTTGGGCAGCGCTCTACAATGTCTGCTACAAAGTGAATGAGAGTGGGAAGGGAGTATCTGATTGACATTTGCAGTTTGCACAAATGAGGCATCTATGTACTAATGAAGTAGGAGCATTACATATTTTCTCTCTTCTTTAGCAAAAATACACATTATCATAGGTCACATATGATGCTTTGCAGAGAACTTTTTATTAGTTTTTGCTTTGTTTTACTGTATGTTTATAATCTTCAAAACAGTGCTTTGTAAATATTAATGCTATTAAATTTCTACTCATCATCTACAAGATTTATATTTGCCTTAATTTATTCAATATCTGAATACCTACAGAAGGCAAAATATTTATTTCCTGGTAAAGGTAGTCTTTTTAAAAAATGGTAAATAGAAATGTTTCCTTTGGAACAACCAAATAGAAGCCACCAGGGTTCTGAGATGACCTCAGATAGAGCCAGCTATCCAGTTCGGACCACTTGCTCATCTCTGGACTATTATTCGAGGAAGAAATAAACTTCATCTCCTTTGAGGCACTGTGGTTGAGTCTATCGATACAACAGCCTATCCTAACTAGTAGACTTGTTGTCTTTTTTTGCAGGGAGCACGGAGCAAATCTTTCAATATTGTCATCAGAACCTGAAATTCAGAATTTAATACGAAATCTACAGGTCTTTTTTGTCTAACAGTTGACTATTGTTTAGGCCAAAATCACATGTTGGCGCATTACCACTGCCCCTTTGGCATTGCTTCTGTCTCTAACACTTCCTGTCTCTATGACTGGAGGCTTCTACGTCTGGGCCACATGCTTTCCCTGCACCACAGGCACAACAATATTTGCAGGGAGGCGGAGAGGGGACCCCTGGCCAACATTTGAAAAGAGGGGGGAAAAGTAGATTGGGGGCTCTCTGTGTCATTTATTTGGTACTTTATAAAGAGACTAATTTACTGGGAGAAAATACTGCAGAGCATCTAGCTTCTCAAATCAAGGAAGTAATAGATCATGGCGGATGGAAGGGTATCCTACAAATAGAGGACTGTTGAGTGGATTCGATGAATTAATATGTGTAAGTGGTAAACACACATGTAAGGTTGATATTAGCAATGCAGCTTGCTCAAGGTCACAGCTAGTAAGTGGAGGAGTAGATGGACCTCCTACACTGACCCTTCCATGTCTCAACTTGTTCATGCATTTTTGTCTGCCATTTTACTCTGTATTCTTGAAATTTCCTTGATTTTACCTTCTATAGGACTAATTCTGTCTTTAATCATGTTCACTATTCAGTTCAATTTTTTAAAATAAATCTTCATTGTTCAGATTACAATTGTTCCTCTTTTTCCCCCCATAGCTCCCCTCCACCCGGTTCCCACCCCACCCTCTGTCCTTAACCCCCCCCCCCCACTGTCCTCATCCATAGGTGTATGATTTTTGTCCAGTCTCTTCCCGCATCCCCCACACCCCTTTCCCCCTGAGGATTGTCAGTCCACTCCCTTTCTATGCCCCTGATTCTATTATATTCACCAGTTTATTCTGTTCATCAGATTTTTTATTCACTTGATTTTTAGATTCACTTGTTGATAGACATGTATTTGTTGTTCATAATTTTTATCTTTATCTTTTTCTTCTTTTTCCTCTTCTTAAAGAATACCTTTCAGCATTTCATATAATACTGGTTTGGTGGTGATGAACTCCTTTAGCTTTTTCTTATCTGTGAAGCTCTTTATCTGCCCTTCAATTCTGAATGATAGCTTTGCTAGGTAGAGTAATCTTGGTTGTAGGTTCTTGCTATTCATCACTTTGAATATTTCTTGCCACTCCCGTCTGGCCAGCATAGTTTCTGTTGAGAAATCAGCTGACAGTCATATGGGTGCTCCCTTGTAGGTAATCAACTGTTTTCTCTTGCTGCTTTTAATATTCTCTCTTTGTCTTTTGCTCTTGGCATTTTAATTATGATGTGTCTTGGTGTGGTCCTCTTTGGATTCCTTTTGTTTGGGGTTCTGTGCGCTTCCTGGACTTGTAAGTCTATTTCTTACACCAGGTGGGGGAAGTTTGCGGTCATTATTTCTTCAAATAGGTTTTCAGAATCTTGCTCTCTCTCTTCTTCTGACACCCCCATAATTTGGATGTTGGTATGCTTGAAGTTGTCCCAGAGGCTCCTTACATTATCTTCATATTTTTGGATTCTTTTTTCTTTTTGCTTTTCTGGTTGAGTGTTTTTTGCTTCTTTGTATTTCAAATCTTTGTCTTGATTCTTGTGGTCCTCTAGTCTGCTGTTGGATCTCTGTATAGTATTTTTTATTTTAGTCAGTGTATGCTTAATTTCTAGTTGGTCCTTTTTCATATCCTTAAGGGTCTCGCTAAATTTTTCGGCCTTTTCTAGAAAATTCTTGAAAAACCTTATAACTGTGGTTTTGAACTCTATATCCAGTCATTTGCTTTCCTCCATTTCTTTCATTTGTGACCTATTTCTTTGTCTCCGCATTTTGGCTGCTTCCCTGAGTTGATAGAGTGGCTTTGTGTGCTAGGTGTCCTATAGGGCCCAGTGGCTCAGCCTCCCCAGTTACCTGAGATGGACACTCTTGGTGCACCCCTTTGTGGGCTGTGTGCACAGTCTTGTTGTAGTTAAGCCTTGATTGTTGTTGGTATCACTGGGAGGAAGTGACCTCCAGGCCAATTGGCTATGAGGATCAGCTGTGTCTACCCTGGGAGAACTTCTGTGCTGGAGACACTCTTATGAGACCAGACTTGCTTCAGTGGGGCTTTGGTGCTCACTGAGTCTGCCCCCTGAGTGTGTCCCTTATGGATCTGAGGAGTTGTAATCTGGATGGTCCCACTCTGACCCCTGGGTACACTGGCTCTTGGATCTCCAAGGAGGTGCTAATTTAGCCTCTGCCTGAGGCCACCCAGCAGGAGCTACAGAGAGATCTACAGATTCCTCTTCTTTGTTTGGGTTTTGGCAGTGCCCAGATGAAGCCCAGCTGTGAAGCAATGCAAGCTGCTGCGGGACCTTGGGCCTTCTTTTGGATGTTCTGGGTCTCACTGACTCAGCTGCAGTTTATTACATAAGTTTAGAATTCAAAGGAGCAGGCCATTCATATGCAAAAGCCTCTGTGCTCAGCTTGGATGGGGCGGAGTCCCAGGGCGGAGTAAAGAGCAATGGCTTCATGGGGCGGGATCTCAGGGCGGAGCAAACAGCAATGGCTTCCCGTCAGCCCTGCCCTAAGAGGCCCCTGGGTCTCAGTGTCCCGTGGTAATCGCTGCAAGCACCTCTGAGAGAAAGCCAGCCTCAAGTTTCACCCGCTGCCAGACAGTCCAGTTTCTTCCCATATGAGTCTGGATCCCCAGAGTCTCACCCGGAACTGGAGTTCAGAGCAGTCGGGAGCTTTTGTCTCCCTCCCAATTGAGAAAGCCAGCCGCGTACTCAGTTGCCAGCCCTCTCTGCTCGTGCACCTCCATGCCTCTGCCTTCTGCAGCTCCTCTAAGTCTCCGTGTGCCCCTCTCTTTCCTTCTAGTTGTAGAATTTCCACTCAGCCAGCCTTCCCATGGTTCTGGATGATGTCCGTTTTGTCTTTTAGTTGTAGTTTTGAAATTGTTGTGCAAGGCAGCAGTTCAGGTGTTTACCTATGCCGCCATCTTGGTTTCTCCTCCCAGTTCAATTTTTTAATGAATTTTTTCTTTATTTGGCAATCATATTTTAACTTTCCAATTTTTTTTTCTAGTGCCCTGGTAGCTCTTTCTTATCACAGCCACCGATTCTTATATTGTGGATGTAATATTCTTCCTGTCTCTGAGCACATGAAGATGATTATTTTTTAAAGGTTTTTGTGGTTTTTTTGTTTTGTTTGTCTTCTGGTTATTTCTATTTTCTCCAGGGTCATCAGTTCTGTTTGTTCATCCTGTTCCTTTCCTTCTATTGGTCTTCTTCAAATATCTGATCATCTTACATTTGCCATTCCTATGTATGAGTTAACATTTAGGTCGATTTGTATGAGCAGTTAGCATGAGTTCCTTCTTCATCTGTGTAGGTCTTTCCCCCAGGAAGCAGGCTTCTCCTGATGGCTGACTGCGTGCTTTGTGTAAGTTCCCTGGATGTGTCGACAGACTTCACTTTTGGGCTCTTGGATATAGAACAGACAGGCAGCCTGAAGACAGCCTCCAGTTACCACGAAAGAGGACCTGACTTTGGCTATGGAAGGCTCTTGTGTATTTCTTTACTGAGCATCAAGGTTCCTCTCCAGTCTCTCTCCATGTGAATTCCCATCTAGGAGGTGGAGGGAAGTAGTCACAGGCATTTCAGCTCCGTTTTTCTTTCTCATTTCCATTTAAAAGCCTTTTCAGGCAGATAATTGGCTTTCTTAAAGGACACTTGTCGGGACTTATCCTGTGGGTAAACGCTGCTGTTTCCTAGGTGTGTTTTTTCCTTATATCTGGTGCTTGCCCATGCTGCCTCTACTTACTGATTCCAGACTTCTTCCCTTACTATGGTTTATCTCACTCTTATTGTTCAGATTCCATCTCCTTTTTATCTTCTTGTAAGTTTTCATAAATTTTTGTCCAATGATGGTAGATACATAACTTCCTAAAGTACATTGTCCATATTTTTATTTATATCTGTACAACTTTTCATACATTTGAATAGATTTGGAAACGTATGCTCAGCCTATTATTTTGGTTAGTCTTTCCTATAAGTAATTTAAAAATACCTTTTCTTTGTTGCCTTCTTTAAGTTTCAATTTAGGATTAACACTTTATACAGGCTTATTTTGAAAAGCTGACAATGAAGAAGTGTATGTTTGCTTATGTAGCTGATATGTGTAATATACAGAAAAGGGGAGCAGAAAAACACACTAATTAGATAAAATTTGTTTTATCTAATTGTGCCAATAACATTTAAATCTAGATGTCAGAGTTCCTGGGAGAACTTCACTAAGTGAGAAATAATTCAAAGGATCAGAAGTGGAAGGTTGATTCTTGCTGGATTTACCCTGTACCACTCTCATATGGTCACCCCGCTGGACCCCTGAGACAGTGCAAGTGACCCTATATTCTGAGCCTTCTAGCTTCAAGGTCAGCCACTCTGAGTCCTCATGGAACAACGAGGAGTGGTTTCCATGGCCCTGCTGCTGATGCAGCTGTCCAAGGAGCCCCCGGCTGTTCGAGGATTTCCCACTGCAGCCCACTGGGTGCTCTTGTTATTTCTTGAAGCTGAAGATCGAAGTCTGAACTCCAAAATCGGATCCTCAAATGCCAGTTATGAATGTCAGGGAAATCAGGTGTAGTGTAGGGGGGTGGGGGTGGGAGGCAAGAAGTGATCATAGATCTGTGGGTTGGGAGGCAAGAAGTGGTTGTAGTTCTACAATAAGAAGTTAGTTGATATTTATTGAATATTGTGGGCAGGCCTCTATGGGGATACAGAGTCATACATGGGGGATCCAAAGAGCTCATGGATACTATTTTCTTCAATGCCCCACCAAGGAGCTGGATTAAAAACTCGCTTTCATCCTTGAAAATACAACCTGTTGTGGACTGAATGTTTTGTCCCCCCAAATTCATATGTTCAAAATCTGGTGGTATTAGGAGGTGGGGCCTTTGAGAGGTGATCAAGTCACGAGGAGGGAGCCCTCATGAATGGAATTAGTGCCCTTGTAAAAGGGACCCCAGGGAGCTCCTCAGCTCTTCCCGCCATGTGAGAACACAGTGAGAAGTCAGCAGCTGCAACCCAGGCGAGGACCCTCACCAGAACCCCACCACACTGGCCCCCTGGTGTCAGACCCCCGCCTCCAGGACTGTGAGAAATAAATTTCTGCTGTTGATGAGCCACTCGGCCTATGGTATTTTGTTATAGCAGCCCAAACGAAGACACAGCTAATTGTATGTTTAGAACTAGAAATAATAAAATAGTGATGCAGTTATAGAACTATGGTATAGAAGGGACCCTCTGTAGAGTTCAGAGGTAATAAGTATATCGTCTACTTGGTTCTTTAGAAAAAGTGTGCCATCCTGACATTGGTCCCTTCCTCATCACCACAGGTCGCGCCTGGTGGCCATGCCCACCCACAGCAGGTGTTTGAGAGCCTGCCTCCGTGCAAGTCGATCTGTTTGTTTATGCACTGTATTCAGGTACTGCTCCACAAACACATTGTGACTGCTCACATTTCTCTCTTCCTCTATATGTTGTAATATATGAAGTAAAAAATAATAAAATAGGAAATTTGAAGAGTTTCTCCACATCCTAATAAATCTAGCACATTGCCGATTCCTTGTTATCTTTTCAATTAGATTCATTAAAAGTAATTATATTTCAAAACATGTTAGCATGGGAAGTTAAGTATATATGTAAAAGTAGACATGAACATATAATAAATTCCATGAAATCATCACTCAAGTTTAATAATTATTGATCTATGGTGAATCTTATTTCATCTATACCCTTCATATCTTCCTCATCCAAATTATTTTGAAGGCAATTCCATATATAGAACAATTTCATTTTTAATGTGTCAAAATTACATTATACTCCACCTAATTAACATAAAAGAAAATGAGAGAGAGAGAGAGAGAGAGAGAGAGAGAGAGAGAGAGAGAGAGAGAGAGAAGGGAGAGATAGAGAGGGAGGAAGAAAGGAAGGAAGGAAGGAGGAGGGAGGGAGGAAGGGCGGAAGGAAGGAACTACTGAGAGAAGAAGATATGAGGGAGGTAGAAAAGGAGAAAAAGAGTTTGGTTATTATTTCATTCCTGCAAGTGCAAATTCAGCTCAAGTAACAAAAGTTTGATCAGGTGCAAGTCAATTTGCTTTATTTTGGAAATGATCCCAGTTAATAAGTATTTTTCTTTAGCGTTCAGTTCTGCTGCAATCCCACTGACCCCAATGCCTGTTTACTTCAAACACTTTTAGGTGGAATTCAGGCTCTTTAGCATCATTTGATCCTACCCAGATGGTGCACATTATGGAAACAGAACCACTGAACTCTGGGTTTCCTTGCCACTTAAAACAAACAAAATGAAACTCCACATTTTTCTGACTTTTGGTTTTATTTGGTCTTGTTTTCATTTTATCTAAAAGGCTTCAATAAAGTTAGAAAAATGTAAAGCTGCAGAGATTAACTACCTGCGCACAGCCATGAACAAATGTTACCCAGAGGAGAATAACCAGGTAACTTTCCTATGGTCTCAGGTACAGATCATCATTTTCTCATATTGCAAATACAAGACCCCATTCTCCTGGGCGTTAGATGAAAAGACAAGGGTTTAACTTGTAAGGCTATTTTACTACCTGACCTTGGACTCTGCTGACCTGTGGGAGCCCTGTGACAGTCAAACCTGAGGCTCATCTGCAAGAAAGGGCCAACGTTAGTTTGAACGGCCAATGTTTATGGAGTGAGGCAGTATTTCTGATACCCAAGACCAAAATGTTGGTCTGCACCGAATTAAAGATCAAGGGTGGCAATTCAGATAGTGAGCCCCTTTGATAAGTGGGCATTTGATGCTGGGCCGGCGCAGCCTCCTGCATCCAGGGAGCAGGTGTTCCAGCAAAGCAGTCTCTAATAGAACCATTTGCATCTCCTGTGTTTTACAATCAGCAGAGAGAACGTGGGAAAGAAGGAAGAACCCCGACCAAGGAAACCAGTGCAATCTCTTTGGCATCACAGAGCTGATAAGGGAAGAAGCCTGGCTTTAATAGGATGCTAATTATGTTTTAGTCAAATTGCAAGTAAAAATGCCAAAATATTACTCACTTGTTTCTTAACACAACCAGACTTCACCTTCTTTAGCATCATTTGATCCTACCCAGATGGTGGGTTTTATTTATAAGTAAAAAGCACAGTACACTGTGCACGCTGAGTACTAACTTGGTGGTGTTCCTGAAAAGGCAGGGCCATAGCTTATTATAGCTGATGAGAGGCCCGGTGCACGAATTTAATGCACGGGGGGGGGGGGGGGGGGGGGAGGTGTCCCTCAGCCCAGCCTACACCCTCTCCAATCTGGGACCCCTACCTGGATCAGGCCTAAACGGGCAGTTGGACATCCCTCTCACAATCTAGGACTGCTGGCTCCCAACTGCTCACCTGCCTGCCTTCCTGATTGCCCCTAACCACTTCTGCCTGCCAGCCTAATCACCCCCTAACTGCTCCCCTGCCAGCCTGTTTTCCCCTAACTGCCCTCCCCTGCAGGCCTGGTCACCCCTAACTGCCCTCCCCTGCAGGCCTGGTCCCCCCCAACTGCTCTCCCCTGCAGGCCTGGGTCCCCCACAACTGCCCTTCCCTGCAGGCCCAGTCGCCCGCAACTTCTCTCCTCTGCCGACCTGGTCACCCCTAACTGCCCTCCCCTGCAGGCTTGATCACCCCCAACTGCCCTCCCTTGCAGGCCTGGTCCCTCCCAACTGCCCTCCCCTGCTGGCCTGATCCCTCCCAACTGCCCTCCCCTGCTAGCCATCTTGTGGCGGCCATCTTGTGTCCACATGGGAGCAGCCATCTTGTGTGTTGGAGTGATGGTCAATTTGCATATTATTCTTTTATTAGATAGGATACTTCCTATGGCTGATGCAGCTGATGTTATTTTATAGGCTCTTGTAACATACTGCTTTCAGCTACACTGGCTTATTCCCAGAGCAGAAGTGTGACTCAACATGCAGCGTAAGACCTCAGCAGTCTCCTTGATTCAAGTCGTCAGTCACAGGGCCACCGTGCAGGGATGACTCAATGATGCACAACCGTGGGACATGGAGGGACCGGGCAGCAAGCCTGCCCTGGAAGCCTCTCTCTGCCGGCCGTAGCGACACTGGAAACTGCTTTGGGAAGATGTAATGAATGAAATCAAACCAGATCTGCTTAAGCAGGTTATGCTTGTTTACCTTGACAGGAGGACTTTAAAAATATATAGGCCCTAGCTGGTTTGGCTCAGTGGATGGAGCATCGCCCTGCAGACTGAAGGGTCCCAGGTTCGATTCCAGTCAAGGGCACATGCCTGGGTTGCAGGCTCGATCTCCAGTAGGGGGCATGCAGGAGGCAGCCGATCCATGATTCTCATCATTGATGTTTCTATCTCTCTCTCCCTCTCCCTTCCTCTCTGAAATCAATAAAAATATATTTAAATATATATTCCACCTAAAAACGTCAAAATTAGAGAAACAGAGAAGAGAGTGATGGTTACCAGGGATTGGAAGGTGGGAGAAATGGGGAGTTATTGGCCAAAGTGTACAAACTTCCAGTTATAAGGTTAACTAGTTTGGGGCTTGACTGTATAGGATGGTGTTTATAGCTAATAAGGCTGTGCCATCTACGCGAATGTTGCTAAAGGAGTGGATCTTAAACATTCTCACCACAAAAAAGAAATGGTAACCATGTGATGGGAAGGGGAGGGTAGTGAACGCTATGGTGGTGATCATCTTGCAATGCAAATGTATCAAATCAACACTGCGCCCATCAATTCTATATCGATAAATCTTAGGGGAGGGGGAGTTAAGTTTTAAAAGGAAAGAATGTATACAGTTCAGGCCTCAGACTGTGCAGTGGGGTCTCAGGAATCTCTATCTTGACTCTGTTCCCAGCGTAAGTCCAGTACTCAGCCAGATTTGAGAATTGAGGGCCTAGATTTTCTAATACACTCCCAAATCTTACTTAGATTTTTAGTTTTAAATCTGTATCTTTCTCCTCAGTCTCTAGCCAATGACAAAACAGAATAGTCTTTCCTTTCCCAGGTCTTCATATTCATGGAATGAGTGTTGAGTGACTTCTCTCATTGCTTACCAAACATGTGTTTCATTTGACAAAGGAAGACATAACCCTGAGAGATGCTAAGTACCTGGTTCTGGGTCACACAGTGCAGCGATAGGAGTGCCAGGAAGCTGGCTGTTTTGGCCTCTGTGGTCTTACCATTCCATTTCCTTTCCTTCCCCCTAGCTTTACATCCTTGGGTGAGAAAGAAAATGAGGCATCTTTGGAAAATCAGACACAAATTAGGGTACATGTAGATATTAATCCTTAAGCAACATTTTTTTTTTCCCAGAGAGGAATGTACAGAGTGAAAAAGACTTAAGAGTGATCAACCAGATACAATGTGTGAACCTTTGGATCCCAATTTGAACAGAATGCAAAAATTAAAAAGAAAAATTATGAGGCATCAGAAAAATAACACCAGCTGGATATTTAATAGCATTAAGGAATCATGCTTAAAGATTTAAAAGATGACGATTTTAGCGTGGTCCTGTTTTTCAAAGTGCTTGCGTTTTAGAATTACATATTGAGAATGTAATGATGTCTGGGATGCTTCAATGCCAAGGGTGAAGTGAGGGGAAAGTGACTGTGATGAAACCACATTGATTCAAAACCACATTGTCCCGTGAGTCGATGATGATTGAGTCCAAGGGATGGGTGCACGAGGCTTATGGTGCGGTATTCTCTCTATCAATTCACAGACATGTAAAAATTCTCATAGAACCCTTTAATCCATGTCTCTCAAGGCCTGGCTTACAGCTTTGTGGGTTATGTGCTTTACCTGCATAGCAGTAGGCTCATTAGCGAGGCCCACAGTTGAATAGACTATTGGTAGCTGTGTCCCATTCGGGGAGAAAATGCCTCGGCCTTCCACCGGGACCTCTGTGAAGCAGGAGCCCAACCCCAGCCACTGAAAGCAGGGGCTGTGGTTCTCCAGTCACAGGAATCTCTTTCAAAGGAGCCACAGACTTCTACAGCCTGTTCCACCGCGAGGGGCCTTAAACTGCTAGAGACAGACCATTAAAATAATAAAGGCAGTTTAATAAATCACTAAAAATGTTGTGGAAGAGCAATCACATATTTCCTAGGAGTTCTCCTAGCTCAGAGTACACCTGGGAAATGGTTAACGCCCCGGAGTAAAAGGAGGGTGCCCACCGATCAGACGAGGAGGTACATTCCTAGTTAGGGTGTCAAGTGCAGCACCCATTTCCAAATATGCAAGGAAACGGCAGGACCCAGACATTACGGCTGAACAGCGCCGCCTTTCTCCTTTATTCTTGCCACCGCTTCCTTTCTGAGTCCACGAAGCGCTGTGAATCTTGAAGGGCAGGGTCTACCAGCATTCATTAGAACTTCAGAGGCAGCCAGCTCCCAAGTTAAATGAAAGGTGCTTGGGATTATTTTAAAACATGAATGAATCCACTATTATTTCAATGAAATATGAACAACTTTTAGCATTTCAGTGAGATATGCTTTTTCAGCGCACACACAAACACACACACACACACACACACACACCCTGGAAGCAGCTTTGTCTTATGACCTAGAAGTAGCAATAGAGAATCTAAGGGCGAACGGGGCTAGATTTCTGGAAAGATCATGGTTTGTGTGCTTATTTTTCTTGCAGAACTCCAAATAGTTACCTTGGCAGCTGGTCTCTCTACGACTGCCCATCTCTGAAGACGGGAGGCTGTTTACAGAAACTGAGCGTCCCCAGCAGTACATTTCCATGAGCTCATTCTTAGTTCCAGGCCCACCCTTCAGATCTCGGATGCACAGACGAATCTCCAGGCCGCATAAGCCCCTGCGTTGAGTTTTTGTTTTCATTGCAGACAAAGCGGCAGAAGGCAGCGATGTGGGTACTGAATGTCAGGGCATCTTTCTAGAATCCCTGCTTCGGTCACTATTACTCCCAGCAGCTCCACGGCTGGGTCTTGCCTGCGTCTTTATGCTAATCAGCCAGCCCACGGCTCCTCCTCCTCCCAGCCTCCCTTAAGAACCCTTCACGGTCCGCTGTCCCAGAGGGCAACTCTGACCGGCTTAGAAATCACTTGGCTTAACTCGGCTGCACTTTTGTCTTCTTGTGTGCAATTACTCTCTTAGCAGCCCTCTCTGAATACCCGGGGCATTAGATTTCATGTCAGCAGAAGGAATCAAAAAGGCCCAGACGGTCATCTGTTGGAAATAGTTACTGTGTAGGATGGATTTTACACTTTAAGGAGGAAATTTTTCAATATGCTTTGAAATGAAAGAAGAATTTTGTATTTTTATCCAAGTGCATTGGCATCTTTTTATGTGGGGGCAGTTATAGTGGGGAATGTTGATTTTCAGAATCACGACTAGGAAACCCTTGGACATGTATTAGAGAAGTAAATGTTTTACACGCAAGGGCAGGATCCGCGCCTACCTCTGTGGTTCTGGGTGTCCTGGGAAGACCAGTGTAGGGGACTGGCCCGGGGAAGGGGATGCCCTAGTGACCCTGGAGCCCTAGTGATCCCGCCAGGACCATGTCTGCTGTGCACAGAGGAGGCAGCAGCCACCTGCTCTGCGGTTTGCACACCTGCAGACTGAGGCTCCCGGAGGACACGCAGCAGCGAGGTGAGTCCGGCAGGTTAACGAGTTGTGTGTTCTGTGAGCTCCTGGCCATTTGATTCCTGAAAGAGTGTGTGTGTGTATGGGGCGGGGGAGGTTTGGAGAAGTGCCTGGGGAATCTCTGGTTGTAAAATGCTTGGCAGTCTTCCATGTTTAAACTCTGAGAATAGTCCTAATAGTGATGCATAAGGTGGGTTCACTTGGATTCACTGTTGGTTTTTAAGGGACTCTGGGAGACTATAGACAGGCACGTTTCTTGGAGCTGTCATTCTGGAGCTCTAAATGTCCGGCCACTCTCATTTTTCTGGAGCTTGCCTGATGTTGTGTAATTGAAAACACCCATGCGGGCGAGACTGGATCCGCTGCATGCGGGGGGCGGGGGTGGTGCTGAGAGTGGCTGTGAGTTCGCCTGGGACTCTCCCCTGTCCTACTACGGATCGTGCACTTCTGACTTCGAGTTTAAGCTTAATTTTGTCTGGCTCTCTGCCGTATTCCTTTGTGGGCAAAAGAAGTATATTCTTGGCTCTTTCCCTTTCCCGGTCCAGGAACAGCTGGAGTTGGGCAGGGCAAAGGGTCACGTTTCACCCCGTGGGCACTCGTTCAGACTAAGCCCGCTACCTCCCTCAGGCTTTTTAAAGTTTCAAGTCCACTGTCCAGACAGCTGGATCAGTCCATGGAAGGCGATTGATGATCCCGCCAGTCCGTTCTGTCCGGGACAGCAAAGGACACTGTGGAAAAGTCCGGGTGCTGTCACAGATGACATACCCCGTCCCCCAGATGAAGGATTTCCCCCAGACATTTATAACTTCTCCTCAATAACCTGCGATGGATCTGGCTATGGGTCAGTCTAGGCTACAAGCTCTCTATTTATTTTTCCAAAGACACAGCTTGGGATTTCAGTGACATGGGGAGTGTTGGCTAAAGGACTGAAACCCCCCCCCCCCCTTCCCAAGGTGGCATCTGTGTGCTAGGATTTGTGTGACCACGTCAAGCCGCCTCCCTGAATGTGGGCTGCGTGCTGTATAAGGCTGAGCATAGCGGGGGTAGAAAATACTTCACGTTAAATGGAAACAGAGAAAACTCTTAAGACCATTCTGTGCCATCAGGGCTCATGTAAGTTATTTTGAACTAACTGCTTTAGAACATAAAGTCCTGGTATGTGTCCGGGTTTAAGCACAGAACTCAAACCTTCTCGCTCCCCTATCAGTAGACAATCCTAATTCAGCATAGGGTTTTTTGTGTGCTTGAAATATTTAAAGCTACCTTCCCCCAACTGCTGATATAATATTTGTTATATAAGATATGCTGGGGGGAGCATAAAGGAGATGGTAAGAATCATCTGTAAAAATTACCACCCAAAGATGGTTGCTATTAACATTTGAATGTATAGTCTTCTAACCTTTTCTTCTATGCAAATGTACAGATTATTGTACTGTGTGATTTTTAAACAAAAATAGACTTTGTACATGTGCTCTGTAAACTGCTTTTTAACTTAACAATAGGTCATGAACAAATGCCCACATCTTTATATATTCTCCTACCACCTTATTTTTAACAGTTGTATACTATTCCTTCCTGTGGATGGAGCAGAATTCCTTAGGGCAATTCCCTACTGTTCAACAGTTCATCGATTTCTAATTTTTTTACTCTTACAAACAACACTGTTTAATATAAACTAATAGATAAATCATTACAGAGATAAAATTATTTTCGTGGGATACATTCTTAGAGGTGAAATTGTGGGGTCAAAGAATATGCATAGTTTTAATGTTTTGCTTTTTTTTGTGTGTGTGTGTTTTGGCCAAATGGCCCTCCAATCAGCTGTGTAGGAATATATTCCCAGGAAACTGGGTATTGCTTAAAAAGCTTTTTTCCCGACTTTACAAGTAGAAAATAATGTCCCACTGTTGTTTTAATTTAAGGCAGGCTGTCTTGACGGTCTCTCCCTTCCTGGCCATATTCAGAGCAGCCTGGAAATATCATTATGATGGCATACTTCCCAAAATACCAACAAGACTGAAAGTCTGGTCTCCTTTCTCAGACTGCAGCTTTGGCCTAGATGTTTCAAAGCAGTCATCTTCTTCCACAGCCGAGTCTCAAAATACCTGCCCACATCAACCACAAGCCGTAGAGTTGTGAAGCACACGGATGCAGTCCAGACTGACAGCTGACTGCTCCAAGAAACGCTACCAGACATCTGAGTTGACCAGTGACCCCGGGCAGTGTTTGCTAGGCTGCGAAATAGTGTTCCAGTTACTGTCTTGGGGTTTAAAAGTATTCATTGGGTGCAGAGGCCCTGATTTTTCCTCTAAGCTATATTCGTACCTTGCTATTATGCAAAATTCAGAAAAGTCCAAGGAAGCAAAGCTATTTGTTTCAGTGTGTCATCTAGCTGTGGATTCATTCACTGAGGCATTCTGGCCTCCCGCCCAACCAGCCCAAGGTTCCAGCTCTTTTATTTAGCATACAGACCATGATTAATTGACATTTAATTCTTCAGAGGCATGACCAAGTTCAACACATGCATTCTTTCTTTTCTTTTTAAATTAAATTTTAATAAAATTTTATTGATTTTTAGAGAGAGGAGGAGGAGAAAGAGGAAGAGGAGAAAGAGGAAGAGGAGGAGAGAGAAACATTGATTTGTTGCTCCACTTATTTACTAGTATGCATTCATTGGTTGATTCTTGTAAGTGTCCTGACCGGGGATCGAACCCGTAACCTCGGTCGGTACATCAAGACAACTCTCTAACAAACAGCTACCAGCCACAGCAACACCTACATCTTTTCCAACCCTTCATACTTTATGCTGAAGTGTTTTATGTTAACTGAGGTATTTAACTCTTTCTACCTCGTCACTCACAAAAGAAGTATTTGGGGTATTCTTATAGATAAAAGTCACTTATTCTGCAGCAGTTACTGGGAGGATGACTGTGCAAAGCACTGTGTCAGATGCTGGGTGGGTACGAAGGTTGAACTAAGCCACCTAAGCTGTGGTTTCTGGTCCACACAGCGTTACCCTCTATGGTAGTAGATGCTACATCCGTTGAGAACAGAAGTCCAGTAGGTCCCTCTCCCCACTCATCGCTGTCTTACAGCTTCTTCCATGACATTGTAAATCCATTTTCCCATAACACCCATCTGAGATGGCATCTACAATGATCTGGCAGATATTTCAAAAAGAAGATATACAAATGGCCCATGAAGCACATAAAAAATGCTCAACCTAATTAGTTAGTAGGGAAATGCAAAATAAAAACTATGGTGAAATACCACTTCACATCCACTAGGATAGCTAAAATTTAAAATACCGATGATAGTATGTGTTCTGGAACTCCTACTCATTGTTGTGAAGTGGTGTGACCACTTTGGAAAAGACCTTCACAGTTTCTTATATAATTAAATCTATACCTACCCGATGATGTAGCAATTCCACTCTTAGGTATTTTCCCAAGAGAAATGAAGCTGATAAGTCCACAAAAAGTTGCACAAGAATGCTCACAGCAAATTTCATTCCTATGAGTGCCAACATGCAAACAACCCAAATATATGTAAGCAGGTGAAAAATGGATGAGAAAATTGTAGTCTACTCATACACTGGAAAACTACGCAGTAGTAGGAAGGAATGAATTACTAAATTGAACTCAAATGTGTACACACTTTGGGGATAAAGACAGGAGGTTGACCCTGTGCGAAGAAGGACCAAGATCCTGGCACACGAGTAACACACACACACCTTGGGCTGGTATGCTCCGGCAATAGCATCCATGTTAGCCTTGCTGATATGCTGTGTTATGGAAGGTCATCTATTGAGGATGCTCTAGACAACTTTCATGGTAACTGCCACTGGGAGACCTATAAAATCCCTTGCAGAACTATGATTCTATGATTCGCCCATAATTATTTCATTCATGTTGGTGTTGTCTCCTCCTCTGTGTTGTACAAGTTCTTTGAGAGCAGCAAACCAGGTTTATACCGTGACCACACCACAGTGCTAACATGTCACTTATAAACAAATCACATTTACAAAGCAGTTTGTCATATGTCAGACACTTAAGCACTCTTCATGTGTTAGCTCATTTTGTACACCAGCCCCATGAAGTAGATAATGTCAATACCTCACAGCTGAGCCAAGATCCTAACCCTAGGAACCTGACACCAGAGTCGGCACTTTAACCCATGTTCATTCCTTCTGAAGGGGGCACAAAATACATGCCCAGCTAAGCACCTAGAAAGGGCCTGAGTGATGGCTGATCATGGAATTTAATTTGTGGTTCAGTCATTTAAAAATGTGTTGTTATTAAAGTCACCGGTTCATTTCTATACAAACTACTAACCACATCCTACTGTCTCCAAAAGGGTGTATTTGATGCTTAAAAAAATAGGTGCAAAAATAAACTGTATAAGTGCAAACATCAGCCCAGAGCAAGTGGCCTGCTTACTGGGCTAGCTGTCTTCATTGACATGTAAGTAACCACCCAGTCTCTATCTCTTACGCCGCATGGAGTGGGAAAGGTAGCAATGTAGCACTTTTGGAACTGGGCTGGTATGGCCTTGGAGAGATGGTTTGGGTTTTGACCAAGGAAACAAGCAGTATCTCTAACTTAAGATTCAAAAGGAGCTAAATAATAGTCATGGTTATAAATCACCTTTTCATTTAAACTGAGGACTCTCCTTACTAAAGCGCTGGCCCTTCTATTATTTTAAATCATTAACTCCTCTTGAAATCTTAACATTTAGGCAAGGTAAGTTTCATACCTTAGTTGCTTTTTAATCATGTCTGCTGGCAAATCTAGTACAATATCCAAAGCCAAGATTCAATATGTGGGAAATACCTGTATTGGGTAAGAAGCTGCATTCCTTCTACCTGATGACCAGATAGCTCACCCTCTGTAGATGATAGTAAACAAGCAAGATGTCATAGGGGTAAGGTCTGAACTTCCAAGAAGGGATGGTAATCTGAAGATATCTTTTGATACTAACTAAAGCAACACCTAAAGAATGTAAAAAGTGCATCTGTGAGTTGAGCCAGGAGGAGGACAGGGGTTAAATTGGAGCTGAGGAGATGGGACCTGACCTATACATTCAAATAGGAGGGAAAAGAAGGAGATTTTGTGAGTGGCCCGTATCACTGTAGGATGGTCCTCAGGTCCTAAAAGGACTCAAAGCTCCCAGGGCACATATTCTCTTCCATCAGCAAATCAAAAACAAAAAACAAAAACACCAGACCTCCAGCAACTACAGCGCAATAACTTGATCATCGCTGTGGAGTAGGGATCCAAAACCATACTTCAGACCTATGTGATGTCTGATCTCAGTCATTGGTGCCAAATCCTCTCTTGTGAGAAAAGAGGTAATTCGTAACAAGGAGGGATGTTGCCATCTATAGAGACAAGAATAAAGAGAAAGTCTTTGAATGTTGGAAAGAGACTTTGAATGTGTGAAACTTGAGTTGTATGCAAAGAAATTAAGTGACAGATAAAAATTCATGTGCATGTATGTGTTTGTAAGCTGGGCATGGGTCAGACACACACTAGCACTCTAGATGACGAGGCTCTGTTTGATTAACAAGACCAATTTTGTTACAAGGTGCTTCATTCTCAAGTACGGATTCCAGTTCTGGTGTTGCTATTTTTTTTTCTTTTTGAAAATTGAATAAGCTAAAGTTAATCAGCAGAAGTGATTGTCTTATAGTCGGTTGAAGTGAAATAGGTTTAGAGGGACTTGTAGAAAACAACTAGCCTTAAATTTAATGACAAAAAAAACAAAACAAACAAAAAACACAAACAAAAAACAAGAAAAAAAAATCTTCAAAAAAAACACCGTAATAGAGGAGCCAAATTTCCTTCTAGCTTTGTGAACATTTCTCACATGTTGAGGCTTAAACTCGCAATGTTGTTATTGTCCATTACTTTGCTCACAGCAGGCAATTAATGTTTACTAAATAAATCAATATTTTCTTCCCCAAAAGTTCATCCAAGCGATTGTTATTCATAAGTCCCTGAATGTTAGGGCTTCAAAGATCACACAGTGCAGCTGATTTTACATATCCGAAACCTGACACAGAGTAGAGAAGTACCCTACTCGAAGTTAATAGTTCATGCAGGCATCTCAGACTACACGTCCATCTACATCTACCTAAGAATATTATGACATAAGGGCCATCATGATTAAAAATATTTTAAATGGTCTTTGAAAATTAAAACTAGATAACCTTGAGTTTCTCCTCATTTAAAAATACTCATAAAAGAAGATTTACTTGGTGTATAATGATCCTAATATTAATCATGTAGAGAAAATGACTAGTATATAAGGGAGGGAGAAAGGAGAAAGGGAAGAGTAGAGAGAGGAAGAATGTGTAGGGAGGCAAGAAAGGTGGTGTTAGAGAGAAATACGGGGCCAAATGGAAGCAAAGAAAGGAGGAGGAGGCAAGTGAGGAAAAGCTGATTTTTAATAAAATGTCCAACATGTGGTATATACATTCAGTAGACTATTACTCAACCTTAACAAGGAATGAAATTCTGATATATGCTGCAACATGGATGAACCTTGAAAACTTTATGCTAAGTTAAATAAGTCAGACACCCGAAGACAAATATTGAATGATTCCACCCAGATGAGGGACCCAGGATTAAATCCATTTATCAGATGAGGGACCCAGGATTGTCAGAAAGTAGAACAGTGCTCACCAAGAGCTGAGGCAGTGGCACCGGAGTTAGTAGTGTTTAATGGGCACAGGGTTTCAGTTTGGGATGATGAAAAAGTTCTCGAAATGGATGGTGGCATTCATTCACACATCAGTGTGAATATACTAATGTCACTGAACTATACATTAAAATGCTAAACTTTATGTTAGGTATATTTTCCCGCAACAAAAACAAACTCTTTAAAAAGAAGACCTCGCATAGTTACAGCATCTCCTCTCACCTTTCGTCTTGACTTATAACACCTCAACGATTATGAAAGCTGCAAAGAAAGGAAATGGATAAACATAAAGGATGGTGTTCAGTTTTCTTGAGGACTTTCCAAGCCACATGAAATTACACATTGGATAAGGAGCCTGTATAATTTTCTCCTGTGATTTTCTTCGGCCTGCTGGACAAGTGTTTCTGGGGAGGTTGACCAATTGCTCCCTGGCCTTGACTTCTCCCAAACTGCTTCTACATCAGTGCGATAGGCTGTGGGCCCAGAACCACCCGCACAGGCACACGGCATTCCTGCTGCAGTTCTGCGCCCCGGGGCCCAGCAGGGCTTCTCGGTGGAGATGAAAGCCAGGCTGCCGGCTTCTGCACGGTCCCAGGAGGAGAATGAGGTCCAAGTGCCGGCCTTGGGGGCAGCTCTCTCCTTGCTTCCTGCGTTTGCCTCCCACGTCTTGTTCTCAGGAGAGTAGCATCCACTTATTCCCATGGAAATGGGAAAACCAGGAGCCTTTTCTCCTGCTTGCTCAAAGGCTCAGGACAGAGGGGAACGGGTTGGAGGAAACGAGATTTGGAGTTGGGAGTCTTTGCTATCAAGCCTCTCCATCTAGCCCGTGTCCTCGGAATCTAGGCAGGAACTGAAAAACAATGTGCTTCATGGATCTGAATTCCATACACGGAGCTCTGCTTCGGCCACACTGACTTGGGAATAGTCTTTGTGAAGATTGGTCTAATTACAGGGGTGGGCAAACTTTTTGACTCGAGGGCCACAATGGGTTCTTAAACTAGACCGGAGGGCCGGAACAAAAGCATGGATGGAGTGTTTGTGTGAACTAATATAAATTCAAAGTAAAGGAGCGCAGGGGAGAGCAAGAGAACCCTCCGCTTTTTCGGCTCCGCGGGCCGGATAGAACAGCCGAACGGGCCGGATCCGGCCCGCGGGCCGTAGTTTGCCCACGGCTGGAATTCTTTCTAACATGATATTTTGTGTCAAAATCGCCTCCTTAACTTTAGCAGTACAAAAACACAAGAAAATTGGACTCTGACATACCATGTTAAACCTGTGCGTGTACCTGCTCAATAATGATCTTCAGCGTGCCCTGAAACCTAGACTATGCATCCGTTTCCTCCTCCTCCAGCAAAGTGGGGAGACCCACGTCCAATAGGTGGAAGCATTTTCACATTGCAAGTTCTTCTGAGGGGAAAATGCGTGATTTATAAATGCTGGCAAATGAAATAAATGGTACCAACTTGACCAAGCACATCTTTATCACCCCGTGGGCATGCATGAAGGAAACTGTAGAGAAAGAGCAAAACCACTCTCTATGGCATCCAGGGAGCCCACAAGTGCTGCCACTAAACATCGTCCAGTAATCTCAGATGGCCGGTAACTACACAGCAGCACACAGTAGCTGTGTTTATAGACAGACCTAGTACACCGTCAGCTTATGGAGAAGTGGGTGTGCCCTGTCCAAAGGAACACATTCTTCTGAGCTATTTTTGCCTGGGGCTGGATAAACATTGACAAGGAGATCTTCAGTTGCTAGACTCATCATGTCATTGGCCTGCGGACATTCTCGAACAAACTTCTTTAGAGTCAGAATATGAAGAGAAAACGGCAAGAGTGAGTGAAGCACCTTGAAGTGTTTACACATGGCAAAACAAAAGTTCAGGACGACTCCCACAGCCTGGGTCACAGCTCTGCCAGGCTGGTCCAGACCATGGAGTCAAAGCTAGAAATGCCTGCCCGGCCGGCGTGGCTCAGAGGTTGAGCATCTGCCTATGAACCAGGAGGTCTCGGTTCAGTTCCCTGTCAGGGCACGTTCCTGGGTTGGGGGCTTGATCCCCATTGCGGGGCATGCAGGAGGCAACTGATCAATGATTCTCTCTCATCATTGATGTTTCTCTTTCTTCCTCTCCCTTCCTTTCTAAAATCAATGAAACTCTATGTATTTTTTAAACACACACACACACACACACACACACACACACACACACACACACAACGTAGAAATGCCAGATTTCTTAGAATTGGCAGTTTGTTTTATTTCTAATGAAAACTTAAAGCAGTTCAAAACATTTAGAATTGGATTAAAAAGGTCAAGTGGTTTTCCCCTTTTACTTCACATGTCGTGTTTTTCACAACACGCTTGTACACAAACTGCTGATAGCTGACGCAGGGATGGCCAGGACTGGAGGCAGCCCAGCAGGGGCCATTCATCTTGTGTCTCACATTGAACTGGCGCTTCGTGAGGCAGCCTGGAAACTTCCTGGGCGAACCGCCTGCTTCCCTCCAGGGTGCTGTTATTTTACCTCGTGCTCAGGACAGAGTGTCTCATAAACTAGCATGATTGTCCCGTCACAGTGAATCCTGTCCCTGTGGCCCTACCCCCTCTTTCTGCAAAGACCTCCTTCTTATATTTTGGTGGGTAACTTGTTTATGTCATTTCTTTTGCAGTTTGACAGAGCTCCTCCGTATTGGTGAGAACTAAGTGCAGAACATTTCATGTTTGTGGCTCCTTCATGAATTGACCCGGATTCCTTCTATATTTTCGGGGCTGCAGTTTGCCCTTTCTTAAAATTGTCTTAGAACATTTTCACATAGTTTTGATATTTGTCTGTTCTTTTTTCAAAAAATCAAGACTGTGATTCAGATACTTCGTGCCTCCTCACCTGCTGTGATGTGTTGGTATTTTCTACAGAAGGTATCACAGTTGAGACTTAGATGCTTCAAGTTCTTATTAAAGATTCGGAGTTCTACAACAAATGTTTTTGATGTAGCTTAGGTTTCCAGGCTAAGTGTTTGCTTTGCAGGAATGACCATTTGAACTAACATTTACTAGTAATAATCTCAAGCAGAGATATTTGCTAAACACTTTTGGGGGAAAAAGTCAGATTTCAGACATACTATGAAAACCAACTTTTGCATTACAGAGGAAATCATTTATGGCTTCACAGGATATCTGAATGATTGATTTCCATACCAATTTCATATTTCAACATCCTTCCTACAAATATTTCTTTTTAAGTCTTCAGAGTAACCCTTGACTTCACCTTTCATTGAGTCATAATAATCATAGTGTGGGGTTTGAGTAGCAACTATTTCCTCATTAATAACATCTGGAGGTTTAGTCACTAACTCCAGGAGTCCCCACTGCCATCTTCCTAATCCTGGTCTCCGTGGACAGAAACCTGGGGTTGCTCCAGGGACTGCTTCTCAGATATGTCTGCAGGTCACCTGGGGATCCTGTAAATGCAGCTTCTGCATCAGTAGGTCTGGGCGGGGCCCAGGAGTCTGCATTTCTAACAAGCTCCCAGTCAGTGTTGCTGCTCTGTCTGGACCACACTTGGAGAGCAAGGATCTCTGCAGCTATTTATGGGCCATAGCCTGAATTCAGAAACGTCCTGATATTTAAAACAAACGAAAAGAAGAAGAGAACAGGAGCTCAGGGGAAGTGAGAAGACAGCTAGTGGGAAGAATAGGGTGATGAGTGAAAGGAAAGAGAAAGACCTCTGAGGAGCAATAAGGCATTTCTTCCAGAGTTGACGAGAGTCACAGGGTGTCGGCATATGGCATAGGACTGGGGCGGACGAGGGAAAGGCACCTCACTTTTATTCAGTGTCTTCTGTGCAACCTGTAGTTTGACATGGTGCTGTGTGTGTGTGCATGTATGTATATGTACATGTGCATATAGGTGTATATGTCTGGATAGAGAGAGATATGTGTCTATGTGGGAGACAGATGGATAGAGAGAGAGATAGGTAGATAGATATTCCGCTTTATTCCAAAAAGGTTTGAAGAGGCAGCTCGACCAGGGACCCTCACATGCTCAGATTGTTTCAGCCATAATCACCCTTTAACAAATACATACAGAGCGGGATGGAAAAGACTGAGGCCTGGGTAATTTTTTTCTTTTAGCACAGCTCTAGGACTCTGACGCCAGAGCTCCAAAAATCCATGCTTTGACCGAGAGCTGGACACAGGTGAAGGAGTGGGGAGAGGTCAGGGGTATAAGGGCAGTAATGGAGCCTGGGGTGAGACGGTGCACAAGGAGAAACAATTAGGGAAGAGGAAGCAGCCGAGACCACGGGAAGGCCCAGGGAGAGCGAGATGGGGCCAGGCCGCAGCCCAAGTGGACGAGTCCAGTGCTGGGAGCAGAGGGCGGCGACCCATTTGGCGGCCCCGCCCTCTGTGGAGGGGTTGCCATTACCTCTTCCCTGCCAAGACTGCTCCACCACCATTTTGGCTGTGGCTGGCACAGCCTGGTCCTTTCCAGCGTGTGGAACTTGGCTTTCACCTCCCCTAAACGACAAAAGCGGCAGCAAGCACTTTGCAGGGCTCCAGGTCGGAGAAGCTGGGGAGCAGAAACCTGGGCCCCCCAGAGCTGCACACTCCACTCCCACGGGGACTCTGAGCCAAAGGTGTCTGTTGTCTCAGGCCCCGCCTCTTTTCTGGATCTGCTTTTGGCTCAGTAGATCCTTTCAAACCTCCTCCATTGAGATGATTCCTCAAGAAAACCCTGCAGTTACTTTCCTGGATGAAATTGGGTTGTTTGTCAGAGACCGAGTGCCAATAAAATAGAGGGACAAGACCTTACCACCCACTCCAAATTTGGGGCAATTGTAGAACATGTGAGAATAGGGGGAAAAGGAAATTTACATTTACTGTTCACACTTTAGAATCCTGAAGAACTGAGCTCTTACATACCTGCAGAAGTTTCTAGCTGGATTCTTGTCTGGAGACTTGGAGGAGTACTTGGAATAAAGGTGAAGGGCAAGGACATAAGATGCCTCTCAAATGTGCATCCCAAACTCAGTGAATCCATCTTGTTCACACCTTTATTTCCATACGAGAGGCCCGGTGTATGAATTCGTGCCTGGGAGGGGTCCCTCAGCCTGGCCGATGATTGGGCGATCGGGCCATCTTGCCCAGTCTGGGGGGGAGGGACTTCAGGAGGTTGGTTGGCCATGGGGGGTTGGCCGTGGGAGCGCACTGACTACCAGGGGGCAGCTCCTGCATTGAGCATCTGCCTCCTGGTGGTCAGTGCGCGTATAGCAACCGGTTGTTCAGTCATTCAGTCATTCTGTCACTTAGGCTTTTATATAGAATCTATATTATAGATAGATATTTCCATCATTCTGGAATCTTCCAAGAAAGAAGATAGTGGATGCCTGCCTGCTAGGCAGTGCAACTCAATAAGAAGTCTATTTTGGGCAAGGAGCTTGAGATTTGTCCTTTAATTATGGGTGTCTGACACTGTAGTAGGAAGGAATTATTTTTAAAAAGTTTTTTAATTCTACATATTCATATGGTTTGAAGGATCAAATGGTTCTACAAGATTTTCTGGAGGAAAACCCAGCAGTCTTCTCCTTGCCCGTTCCTTTGCTCTCTCTCTTCTTGGTGCCAACAGTGTACATATTACACATTTAGAACATGATATTTTACAGGTGAAGTTCTATCGGATATCACAGTATGACAGGTGGGAGTTAAGAGCAATAATTTGTAGGAGGAGCCTGGGTTTAATTAAAGGCTTTGCCACTTAGTAGTGGCATGACTTTGAGCAAGTCTCTTAGGGCCTTCGTTCCCCCACCTGTAAATACGGTAAGCATCTGTAAATACGGTAGAAAGCATATTTAATTCACAAAGCAATTAATTAACGTAGACACGATGATGGGTAAAAGCCCTTAGCCCACTGCGTGCTTCCATTGTGGAGCAGAATGACAGGTGAACGGAGGTTGAGGTATATCACTAGTGCACTGTGTCCTTTCTTGTATATAACAGGCCCTTAAGTATATTTGAAGGATGAATGAGCACTTTTCTTGTAATGAGTAGTTTAAAAAACAACCAGGAATATTGGGATTCATTAAATGTTACATGAACCTTAAGACAGGCAAAACATCAAAATTAATCCTTAAGTTTTTAAGTTTCTCCTCCCCATTCTCTCATCTTCATCCCTTTTAACAGAAGACTGTATTTTAAACTTTTAATTATTCCATTTGCCTCAAAACATCATAGATGCAAGATGATCAAAGAAGCAAAGAGCAACTAGCCAGCTCTCTCCTGGAATTTAGCCTAGCCTCTTAATTACTTCCTCTCTCTCAGTCCTTCCCCCGCCAGCCCCCTTTCCACACAGCAGGCAGAGTGATCTTAAAAAAACAAATGCACATCCCAGTGAATCACTCCACAGCGTAAAATCTCTTACTGGCTTCCCATTTTTTCTCTGAATGAAAACAGAACTCCTGGCTCAGCCTACAGGCTTCCCAAAGCTCCAACCTGGTCTTCAGCCTCCTCTGGTACCGCTCTCCTCTCTCTCACCTTGCAGACAATCTCATCCACAGTCATCCGTCACTACATATTTGTTAGATAAATGGCTTGAGTAATAAATACATTATAAATAATAAAGGATACCGTTTAAAAAATATAATTTCAAGGACTTTGCTTTTATTTTCAAACTAGAGGCCCAGTGCATGGGTAGGGTCCCTAAGCCTGGCTAGCAATCAGGGCTGATCAGGGCCTTCCTTCCCCCAGCTGCCAGCTCTAGGCCAGGGCTTTCCTTCGTTCTGTGCTGCCCCCTGGTGGTCAGCGCACGTCATAGCGAGCAGTCGAACTCAGGGTTGGTCAAACTCTCGAGGGGACAATTTGCATATTAGCCTTTTATTATATAGGTTTTTCCTACTGGGTCAGGTGTGAAAGCTGATGTGAACCCAAGGGCTTGATCAATGCTTACTTTGTCTTTGTCTTGGAGGCCAGAGAAATGCTTGGGAGAGAGGGAGAAACTTTAGATGGAAGTGGAGGGTAGGAGATTATCTGCTTTCTAACCAATGTGCTGGGCTGTGTCAGGCAGAGCAGGCGGTGCCTGAGGCTAATGTACCTTCAATCAGACAATGTGTGCCTGGGTCCTAACACAGTGGCTGGCACACAGAAAAGATGTGCAATAAATATTGGTTGAATTAATGAATAAAAGGGGCCTTCTTACTTTACCATACGCCTTCCAAGCTGCGAGTAACCCTTTGGGATTTCCTCCTTAATGCTGCCATTAAAGATCGCTTTTGCCCGTGTTTAGCTGAATGTTTTGATAGGAGGAAAGTGATGTAGTTTGTCTTGGCTGAGGCCAAGTCATGCTATTTTAAGAATGACTACCCAAGTCCAGTTGAGAAAAGATCCATTCATTGCTGGGATTCAGAAGTATTCCCCTGTACATTCACAAAGACAGTTTCCTTTCCAAGTCACTAGCGAGCTCCTTTCTTACATCTAAAGTAATTGCTGGAAAGGGGCTTGTTTGAGGAAGAACGAAGACTTGAGCTATAGTCTCGTGTGGATGGGATTGCCAGTGTGCTACTGAATGTTTCGCGCTGGGACTCACTTGGCCCCCAGGGCGGACAGGGCAGTAGCACTTGCATCAGGAGTGAATAGTGCACGTCACTGGGCTGAAAGAAGGCACCCAGCTTCTCGTGGCTCCAGGAGCTCAGCAAAGGGTAGTCTGGTGGAGTTCATGACACTCTCTCGTGGATAACATTGTGGGGAACTGGAGAACCCCTTTCTGGCATCTAAAAGGTGTGGTAGTTCCTTGAAATGCCTCGGCTAGAGGTTATTTATGCAGCCTAGGGATGCCCGGTGACCTCAGCCTGTATGGCAGCGCGGAATGTTGGTAATGGCTTCTGGAAGCCCATCGTGAGCACAGGTCTGAGCTCATATTTGGGCTCCTCAAGAAAGTGTGTCATCAGTTAGCCATGTCGGTTATGAGCTTTGAAATGGGGGTTGGTGGCATGCCACATATTTACTCTTCTTTTTTTTTAAAAAAATATATATTTTATTGATTTTTTACAGAGAGGAAGGGAGAGGGATAGAAAGTTAGAAACATCGATGAGAGAGAAACATCATGAGAGAGAAACATCGATCAACTGCCTCCTGCACACATCCCACTGGGGATGTGCATGCAACCAAGGTACATGCCCTTGACCGGAATTGAACCTGGGACTCTTCAGTCCGCAGGCCAATGCTTTATCCACTGAGCCAAACCGATTAGGGCTTACTATTCTTTTCTGAGGCTTTTTTGTTTTATTAAAATCTTATAATTAGATCTAAAAATCCATTTAATCTTCACATGAACTCTGTGAGGTAAGTACTGTCATACTCTTTCTTTTTTCAGATGAGGAAACAGGTACAGACATATTCCGTTTCCTAAAGCCAATTAGCAGTGAAACGTGTATTTGAACACATGCCCACCTAACTCCAGAGCCCAAGCTCTTAAGAACCATGTACTTTTCCCTGAGAATTCTGGAGGGCTGATATTTAAAGCTGTGATCACCCACTTATACCCTAGAGTCAATGAGTTTCTCTGCATTGTCCTACCTAAAATAGGAAAATATAAACGATTAATAAGGTTGGTTTGGCTGAGGACAAACTTTAGCTACTTTATAACACTAACACTGATTCTTAGTCTAAATATTAAAAACATTTCTTAGTATATGACTACTCTAGTCAAGGAAATATGGATTATTTCTAGATCATTTTTAAATCTGGAATGCAGCACATCTATACCTTCAGATCTGATCCAAGTAGGAGTACTATTATCAAAGGAGATTTTTCACCCCTTGAAACTTTTTATTCTGAAAGTATAGATGTTAAATCACTCTATCTTGGTGGGATTCCGAAGGCAGGGAATTGTATTTTGTTTTTCTTAAACCCTTAACACATGTTCTTTTTTATTTATTTATTTTTTTTATTTTTTATTTTTTTAATATATTTTATTGATTTTTTACAGAGAGGAAGAGAGAGGGAGAGAGAGTTAGAAACATCGATGAGAGAGAAACATCGATCAGCTGCCTCCTGCACACCTCCTACCGGGGATGTGCCCGCAACCAAGGTACATGCCCTTGACCAGAATCGAACCTGGGACCTTTCAGTCCGCAGGCCGACGCTCTATCCACTGAGCCAAACCGGTCAGGGCAACACATGTTCTTTTAATGGGATGAGCACTCTATTTGTGGAAATATATTTACTATCACTTTCCCCCAAGTATTTATTTCTGTAATTAACTATTAAAATTATTTGTAAATATTCCATTTATAGCATCCATGTAAAACAGTTTGGATTTCACCAAAGGCAAAAAACAACAACAAAAAAAACAAATAAATAAGCAAAATCTTCAAATATTTTTAGTTGGTATTAGAAATGTCAGAATATGATTTTATTTTTTTTCCTGTTCTTTTTACTTTACAGAAAAATCTGTCATTGCTCAACCAATATTTGTTTTTGAAAAGAGAGAGCAAACTTTTAAGGTAAGTTCAAGTGACTTTTTTTGTTTAATTTTCACTTTGACAAAGAAAATTGTATTGAAAGAAGCTAGCTACACTAAGTGATAGCCCTTCCGAGTACGTTTATTTTCTTATTCTTCTCTTAGCAGAGCAGTGCCTCCGGAATATTTATATAGTAGGGATTTACCGACAGCAATTCAGCTGAAATGGGAAGCCAGTGACCTTGTCTTGAATTTCCACTAAATTATACTTTTTTTGGAGTGACTTGCGTAGGAGGGACTGAAAGAGATCAGAAGGACTGAGGCTTCTCCAATCCAGCCTAACTGAGTATTAAATACGTTGTAAACTGCGATATCTGATTTAAAAAGGGATCTGACGGACCCTATCTTTTTTACAGCATCATACCTGCTTCAAGAGACAAACAATAACATTACTAGTAGCATTCTCACTTTATCTTAGTTAGTATTTCCTTGTTATTCATTCCTGCTTACGCAGGTAATGTACATCACTACCCCCACAGTTAACTAACTAAAGAAATCTTAACCCCCAAGCTATAGTTGAGAAACCAGATTCATGGGCCCCAGCCCAGGTCAGCCACTCAGAATCCTGAGTCCGAATTTCAGAAGCTCCCACAGGGTTCTGCAGTCACTGAATGTGGACCCGCTCTGCCAGACGTGGCTTGTTCTTGAATGCATGCTGGTGAGTAACGGTGAGCAGCTGTGTCCTGGCCTCGCTGAAGAGACCTGGCTGTGGAGAATTCTCTTAGAAAGCGACAGGGTAGAAGTCTGGTGTGAAAACTCTCACTGGCAGCTTCGTTTCCTTCCAGAGACCTGCGGAAGAAACCCTGCACGAAGCAGCAGAACCTGGTAACGATTTAAATCTTGTACTTCAAAATCAACCTTTAGACAAAGAACATAAGCAGGCACAAGCATTTTGGCATGTGGCACAGACTACGTAAAACTTGATGGTTTTTCTTGTGTTTAAACATGGAAGCGTTATGTGCTCACACAGAATGGGGTATACAGATGTCGTAGTATAAAATTGCACACTGGAAATTTATATAATGTTATTAACTGATGCTATCCCAATAAATTTAATTTAAAAAGAATTCAATAGGAAAATGTGGTTCAAACTGCATTGAAAACTCAAAATGAAAAAATATTTTATTAAAACACGAGGACTAAATTCTTCAAACAAAGAAAGCCTGAGGAGAGAATCCAGATTAAAGGAGACAAAAGACTTGGGACAATCAAATGCTATATATGATTCTGGGCTGAATCCTGGCTGGATGGAAAGTGTTATAAAGGACATTATTAATCAATGGACAAAATTATGGTTGGTGGGTTAGTTAAGAATATTGTATGTTATGTTAAATTTCTTGAAGTTGATCATCATACTAGGATAATATGAGAGATTTTCTTATTCTTAGGTAATGAACATTGAAATATTTAGGTGTAAGGGACATAAAACACATAGTTTAATCTGAAGTGATTCAGCAAAATATGTGTGTAAATTGAGAATGATAAATCAAATGAGGCAAAATGTTAAAAATGGCTGAATCCGGTTGAAGGGCATATGAGAATCCTTTGTACTATTTTTACAACTTTTCTGTAAATTTGAAAATATTTTCAAATTAAAGCAAAATTAAAAACAAAGAAACAAACAAGGAAGTGGACTGGCTGTTGTTTTGAGAGATGCCATGAGGGTCCCTGAGATCAGTGATGTTAGCAACTCTAAAATCCCAGGATTCTCTACGGCCTTTGTTTCAACGTACCAAAAACATTCGCAATACAATCTCAGAATTCATATACAATTTCTTGCTGAAACTACTTGTGTCTGATAGTTTCACAACTGATGATACGACTATCGGTTCCTAATACCCAAGCTATTAACCCCAATATTTAAAATTGAGCTTCAGGAGTTAACGTGTTATCCAATGATAATTTGCATAGACAAAAGGAAATTCTATTTGTCCCCCATATCATCGGTTGAGGATAATTTGTTATTGCAAGCAATTTTACCCTTCACATTGAATTTCTTGCAGAATGTAATGGTTTTTCAAGAAAGCGCATACGGTCTTCATCTTTTTCTTTGGAAACTACAGATTCTCAGTCCCAAGGAGGTAGGTAGAGTGTAGACTGTGAGTATTTCTGTTATATTTACTCTGAGTATAAAATTTCTAAGAAACTTTTCAAATAGATAATTTTTAAAAGTCTACTGGATAGTGCTTATAATACATGGTTATATGAAAATAGAAGATTGTTTTCATAAAACCATACAGTGAGTACATTCAATTGGTCAACATTGAAAAAAGACTGAAAGGACATAAGCCACAATGTTAGGAATGGTTATTTCAGGTAATGGGATTATGAGTGATTTGGTGTCTTTTGCTATGTTTACAAAGTTTCTGCCTTAAGTATGTATTAGTCTTGTAGGGAAAACAGCCATCCTAATATATAAAGAGCCAGATGCTGTTACGACCGAACAGACGACCGGTCACCATGAAGTGCATGGAGCACCTCTCGGTCTCCCCCCTCCCCCTAGCCCCCGAGCCGCTCGCCATGAGGCTGGGGGTGGCAGCGGGCGGGCCTGGGGACTGTTGAGCGGCAGTGGCAGCGGCGGCAGGCTGCTTCATGGGGCAGCAGTGAGCTTAGCGGAGCTGTCACTGGGCGGCAGTGAGTTGCACAGAGCAGTTGCAGGATGCGGGGAGCCTTGCGGAGCAGTGGCGGGGTGGGGGGAATTTCACGAAGCGTCCAGCCGCGAGCTTTGTGGGGTGGCAGCAAGCTTTGCGGAGCAATCAAGGGGCAGGGGGGAGCCTTGAGGAGCAGTTGTGGGGTGAGGGGAGTTTTGCAGAGCAGTGGCGGGGTGGGGGGAGCCTTGTGGAGCAGTCAAGGGGCCACGAGCATCTCGGAGCATCCTGGGGCGGGGAACTTCACTTAGCATCACAGGGCGGCAGAGGCCAGCGACGGAGGCCAGGCTAGGCATAGGGACCCTAACAGCGCACGATTTTGTGTGCGCTGGGCCTCTAGTTTTCTCATAAGTAACACCTACTTAAATAAGTAGATGTCCACCTTTTAAAAAGACATTTTGTTCTAAGAACGTCATCATATAGTACTGAATTCTGAATAACCAGTGCCTTAGTTTGCCTCTCTTCTACACTCAAAGCACTCTGGTGATTCCTTTTAGAGTTGATTGTGTTGCTCTCTGCCTTGTCATACGGCTATTTATGCTATATCTGCCTCCTCCACTGTAAGTTCCTTGAGATCATCTTCATGCCTGATAGAGTATCTTAACACATTGTGACGGATCACGAGAATTCTCCACTTCATATTACACAGTGTTTTCCAAAGTATCATACTTTAAAAAGATATGAGCTTGTAAGAGCATGTAATAAATAACTTCAAAATGCAATGGGTATTTAATTTTAAAGCGTGCCTTTAACATTTATGTAAAACGTTTTTTGTACTCATTCAATAGAAATGTATCTGGCCACTGGGTAAAGCTAGCAATAAAACTACTGGTCCGCAATGTGTTAAACATGGTGAGCACTCAGAGAGCTTCTAGAACCTTGAGCCTGTCACTCTGACCTTTCCAAATCCATTCTTATTATGATGATCTTTCTTTCTCAGCTGCTATAAAATACTGACCTTTTAGTGGCAAACATAATAGAGATCTTAACAAAGTATGAACAGAAGAACACCTTAAGAACTTTACAGATCCAGACAATACATCTGTTTATTTTTGGAAGAAAGTTTGAACTTGATGATTTTTTTAGGATTTCATGTTTATGATAGCAACATACTGTATAAGGCAGCCCTATAAAAGAACTTGCTTTATTTTACTTATTATTGTCCATGTACATGGTTTATAATACATATAGTTGTATATGCAAAATATACAACTGTACTTTAGATTCTTATTCTAAAGTTATGCTTTAGATTTATATATTTTTTAATTTAATAAATCTTTATTGTTCAGATTATTACAATTATTCCTCTTTTTTCCCCCATAGCTCCCCTCCACCCGGTTCCCACCCCACCCTCTGCCCTTACCCCCCCCCCTCCACTGTCCTCATCCATAGGTGTACGATTTTTGTCCAGTTTCTTCCCACACCCCCCACACCCCTTTCCCCCCGAGAATTGTCAGTCCACTTCCTTTCTATGCCCCTGATTCTATTTTATTCACCAGTTTATTCTGTTCATCAGATTTTTTATTCACTTGATTTTTAGGTTCACTTGTTGATAGACATGTATTTGTTGTTGATAATTTTTATCTTTACCTTTTTCTTCTTCTTCTTCTTCTTAAAGAATACCTTTCAGCATTTCATATAATACTGGTTTGGTGGTGATGAACTCCTTTAGCTTTTTCTTATCTGTGAAGCCCTTTATCTGCCCTTCAATTCTGAATGATAGCTTTGCTGGGTAGAGTAATCTTGGTTGTAGGTTCTTGCTATTCATCACTTTGAATATTTCTTGCCACTCCCATCTGGCCTGCATAGTTTCTGTTGAGAAATCAGCTGACAGTCGTATGGGTGCTCCCTTGTAGGTAATTAACTGTTTTTCTCTTGCTGCTTTTAATATTCTCTCTTTGGGGTTCTTTGGGGTTCTCTGTGCTTCCTGGACTTGTAAGTCTGTTTCTTTCACCAAGTGGGGGAAGTTTTTGGTCATTATTTCTTCAAATAGGTTTTCAGTATCTTGCTCTTCTCTTCCTCTGGCACTCCCATAATTCGGATGTTGGTACGCTTGAAGTTGTCCCAGAGGCTCCTTACACTATCTTCATATTTTTGGATTCTTTTTTCTTTTTGCTTTTCTGGTTGTTTTTTGCTTCTTTGTATTTTAAATCTTTGACTTGATTCTTGCGATCCTCTAGTCTGCCTTTGGATCTCTGTATATTATTTCTTATTTCAGTCAGTGTATGCTTAATTTCTAGTTGGTCCTTTTTCATATCCTTGAGGGTCTCACTAAATTTATCGTCCTTTTCTAGAAAATTCTTGAAAAACCTTATAACCGTGGTTTTGAACTCTATATCCAGTCATTTGCTTTCCTCCATTTCTTTCATTTGTGATCTGTTTCTTTGTTTCCGCATTTTGGCTGCTTCCCTGAGTTGATAGAGTGGCTTTGTGTGGTAGGTGTCCTATAGGGCCCAGTGGCTCAGCGTCCCCAGTTACCTGAGGTGGACACTCTTGGTGCACCCCTTTGTGAACTGTGTGCACAGTCTTGTTGAAGTTAAGCCTTGATTGTTGTTGGTATCACTGGGAGGAATTGACCTCCAGGCCAGTTGGCTGTGAGGATCAGCTGGGTCTATGCTGGGAGAACTTCTGTGCTGGAGACACCCTTATGGGAGAAGACTTGCAAAAGCCTCTGTGCTCAGCTTGAATGGGACAGAGTCTCAGGGCAGAGCAGACAGCATTGGTTTCCTGTCAGCCCTACCCTAATAGGCCCCTGTGTCCCTGTGTCTCAGTGTCCCATGGCAATCGCTGCAAGCACCTCTGAGAGAAAGCTGCCCTCAAGTTCTGCCTGCTGCCAGACAGTCCAGTTTCTCCCCCCAGAGTCTTGCCCAGAACTGGAGTTCAGTGCAGTCAGGAGCTTTTGTCTCCCTCCCACTTGAGAAAGCCAGCCATGCACTCAGTTGCCAGCCCTCTCGTGCACGCGTCTCAGTACCTCTGCCTTCTGCAGTTCCTCTGAGTCTCAGTGTGCTTTTCTCTTTCCTTCTAGTTGTAGAATTTCCACTCAGCCAGCCTTCCTGTGGTTCTGGATGATGTTCGTTTTGTCTTTTAGTTGTAGTTTTGAAATTGTTGTGCGAGGCAGCAGTTCAGGTGTTTACCTATGCTGCCATCTTGGTTTCTCTAGATTTATGCTTTAAAGTTTAGAATATTAATCCTTTTGTACTTTTCATTAATTAAAACATTACTTCCTTTTTATTTGAAATTTATAATGCTTTGCTAAGCATTATAAAAACTATTTTATTTTGCTGAAACCGGTTTGGTTCAGTGGATAGAGCGTCGGCCTGCGGACTGAGGGGTCCCGGGTTCGATTCCAGTCAAGGGCATGTACCTTGGTTGCGGGCATATCCCCAGTGGGGAGTGTGCAGGAGGCAGCTGATCGATGTTTCTCTCTCATCGATGTTTCTAGCTCTCTATCCCTCTCCCTTCCTCTCTGTAGAATATCAATAAAATATATTTAAAAAAAACTATTTTATTTTAATAAAAACTATTTTATTTTAATTAAAGATTTGAAATGGTTGGAATATTTTCTACATTAAAATTATGACTTATATTCTTGGGTGTTTTGTCTCTACTGAACAACCAACTGCCTTTCCAAGGTAAGCTTGCCACTAGAAATAAAAAACCTCCCACAAACTATTCACTTTCTTTTCAGTGATCCTCATGCACCTGGGAACCACCGCATAGTCAAATTAGTGAATTTATATTCTTATTAAGAATTCCAAGCATGACTGAGCAACAGTATGTCAGATACCTTTCAGATACAGAAGAGATGCTTCTAACTCAGTAAGCCCCTGTAAGCCTCACTGACACATTACAGACATTAAGAGGAATGGGGTCCTAATTCCAGAAGATTTGTTTACTGTATTTGTGCACAAAGCAAAGGGATGGCTTTGAGTTAACGAGATAACTGCTTTAATTTTTCTTATTTTAATCAGACCAAAAAAGTCAGATACGCAAAAGGGAAAGAAACCTTCATATCAGTAAGCACCATTCCTTTGTATGTAGTACAGAATATTGGTGGTATTACAACAGAGAAAAATTGCATAATTTTATATGGTCAATTCATTGTTGCTTTTCAAGAATGAAGGTAATAAATACCATTTAATTGAATTTTGAATTATAGAAGCCGTTCTACCCCCAAATTTGTAGCAGGCTATAATACTTTGAAAAAAAGCAATTCTTATTCTTTTCTCATCTCCATTACTCAAATGCTCCAAGGCTTCTGTTTGTGCAACCAGGAGATGATCACTTTGAAATGTATAGTAATTCCGTGCTTGTAGCCACCACCACAGTCTTAGCCCACAGGTGCACTTCTTAGGAAAATAATGTATCACAATGGTTTCACTTCTGTCTTCAGGTATTATTAGAGCAGGGAGAGGGACAGAATTTGCTAACCATTTTTTAACATTCTATCAGGGTTCATTATCAACTTAGATTCTATAATCTGTAGAATTTGCTTCAGCATTCCATTTCATGATTCTAAAGACGGCCTATTCTCTTAATGACCTAATTTTCACTTACATTTATGAGAGCAAACAGAACTGTAGCAAAGCTCATCCCGCCACCACGCATTTTTAGCAGTCAGCGCTCTGCTGTGCACTGCCTCCTACTCTGTTAGTGCGGACACTGACATCTACTGGTGAGTTCCAGGCGAGACTGTTAGAACCCAAATCATAAACGGACCCTAGACTTAAATTTTTCTACATATTTTTTTTCTTACAGTGAAGAAAAACAATGTTTTTATGACACCAACTCTTGTGCAAAGGAATGTTGGCATGAACAGTGCAGAACAAAGTATGTGGTTTCTCTATTATGAAAACCTCAGAAATTACATTTTACCATCTATATTTTAATCTGTGTGTGTGTGTGTGCGTGTGTGTTGGGGGGATGGCGGTAAGGCTGAGTGACAAAACATGAAAGAAGGCATTTGATAAGCCCAGTCCCATGGCCAAAATAAACACTTACTGGGTAAAATCTTGGCTGGAATTACGTAGTAAGCAATTCACTGGCTATTTTGACTTTGAATAGTTAATCATAATCATTAAATTAGTCAAAAAATATGGAGAAAGAAGTATGTCACTTAAGATATATTGACTCTTTAATTCTGTTCCATTAAGGTCCTTTGAAACATTCTGAACGTGTTCTAAGACCTGCTATTTTGCAGCCACCTCTATCTCAAAGGAGTGAAAAAGCAGGACACAATGCACTGGGACACTGCAAGACTAAAGAAAAAGCAGAAAGTAAGGTAAGAGAGCTCTGCCGTGGTAGGATGACCTCAGCCCCCCATCTGTCCATTAGTAGGTTGTGTGGGCCGCACACCAGTCATGAGCACTGGGAGTCATTAGGGGTCGTCTGAGCTTTATGTTGTTGCAGAATCAGCGGCACAGCTGGAGAGCTGCTGGACTAGATAGCAAAGAGCCCTCGGTGACCTTACTCCACATGCCCTCTTACGTTGGAGAGCTGTTCCCCAGAACACGTTTTGTCATGTCTCCGAAGCTGCAAAACTGAGTCCTACAGGACGGAAACCTTGTGGTCTTGTTCCAGTGCCCTGATCCCATGTGAGAATAGGGAAAGCAATGAGGTGCCAGGGGCTGGGAGGCGGAAGTCCAACGTAGGGCAGGGATTTCTGCATCTCCAACTGCTTGGCATCCTAGCGTGGCTTTGCTGGTTTAGGTCACCCCAGGGATCCACTCAGACCCCTTTTCATGGATACCAGGAGCAGGGAACTACCTGCACAGTGTAACTGGGAGGGGTTGGGAAGCCTCTGGAGACGAGAAGAATTCTCTCTTCCGTTGCGATACGTTATTTTCCTAGGAAGTGTGCTGGTGGGCTCAGGACTGTTGTGGGTGGCTGAATCAGGCTTCGTGGACCTTTGAAGGACATACTCATTTTGCTCAGGCCATGTAGACATGGGTTTGGCATCTTCTCTTGCTATAGTTCTAGCTGTTTCCTCCAGTAGCGGGCACTTCAGAGGAATGAGACACAACATCAGTTAGTTGGGATTTAAGAGTTAATTCCACCAGTCGTTTATTTCCAGCTAAACTGTGAGGGTTGGTCCACCTCATTCTGTTTTGTTTTTCCGTACTGAACATAAGGATAGCAACACATGGAGTGTTAAAAAATACCAGTGAGTTCATCAATTCAGTGAAAAGAAATCAAGTTGGTAGTAATCCTACTTCTGCTACTATCTATGTTTGCATTCTTGGAAAAAGCACCCAACCTTTTCTTTCTATTAGTGAAGTGAGGGAGTTGAACTTAGTCAACATTTGCCAACATTTTTATATTTCTAAATCTTTTTTTTTGGTAAAATATGATTTCATGAGACCCATTGTAAGTTAAAAAAACATTTTATTATTTTTGCATGGTTTATGATGTGATTTTTAAGTAACACATGTTTTAAATTTTAAATCAGTATATTATTAAAAGTTTCCATTTCTAATAATAATCACATATTACTTAAAAGCTTTTATTTATTTACGAAGCGATGCATGTTAATGTTTTAAAAGTTTATAAGAAAAAAATACGTGTTGACTAATTCTAAAATGTTATTATATTGCATTTGATTTTGTAACAGCATCCATAAATAATAGATTTTAAAAAAAGTAGATGAATATTTATTCTTCGGCATCTTTTTTAAAATCTTAATTGCATATTTAAATAATAAAATATAATATATTTCTTTCATTTTCTTCCTAAGTGATTAAGCATAAGGGAAAATTTCAGGCTATTGTTTGTAAGCATTTCTTCTTGAACAACTCATGAAGGTTATGAATAGAACTTACTCTTCATTAGTGAAAAGCCTAATTGGATATGCCCATCATTTTCTATTTAATGATGACCTCTGGACATCTAAAGAAAAGCTAAATGCTATGTAAGAATTCTGACAAAATAGATGTAATTTATAGATGTAGTGAAAATCACTCCTAGGTGAATTTTATAGAACCATTATTTTCATGTTCCTTAGTAACTTGTATATCAAAATCAGAAAAATTTTTATACATCTTGTCATTAATCAGTGGTCACTTATTGTGTATAATTTAAACCATATATGCCTAATAAAACTATTTTAAGCAAAAACTATTTTAAGCAATGTAAGAGTAAAATCTGTGATTTTGGCTGAGTGATGAATCCTCTGCGCGACTGAGTCATGAACATATATTTTGATTGTTGCTAACCAATGATGCATAGTCTCTTGATACATATTTCTCAGCTCTCAAATTCTGTTATAATGGAGGAACTACTCAAAATTATTTCTATTGGTTGATACAAGATTAAAGTAGAAACAGACCCCATCTGTCTTTATTTTATTTATTTATTTGATGGAAATATTTATTTTTTTATTTTTATTTATTTCAGAGAGCAAGGGAGAGGGAGATAGAAACGTCAATGATGAGAGAGAATCCTTGATTGGCTACCTCCAGCATGCCCCACACTGGGGATTTATTTTTTAATATATTTTTACTAGAGGCCCGATGCACGAAATTCGTGCAAGAGTAGGCCTTCCTTCCCCCGGCTGTCAGCACCACCCCGGCTTCCCTCTGGCACCCGGACCTGGGCTTCCCTTGCAGCCCTGGCTTTGTCTGGAAGGTCGTCTGGGAGGACATCTGGTCTAATTAGCATATTATGCTTTTATTATTATAGATTGATTTCCAAGAGGAAGGGAGAGAATCATTGATCGGCTGCCTCCTGCATGCCCCACACTGGGGATTGAGCCTGCAACCCGGGCATGTGCCCCGACTGGGACTCGAACCATGGTTCATAAGTCAAAGCTCAACTATTGAGCCATGCTGGCCAGGCCCACCTGCCTTTAAAGACATGAACTCCCTACCACATCTCTGGTAGGGGAAGGAAGGTGTCCACAAAACATTGGAGACACTAGATCTGATCTTTTAGGGCTCCTTCCAGTTCTAAAAGTGCCCACGCCCTCATTTATGCATTAACACATATGTACATATGCACATTACTAATTGATTCAGTTACCAGTCCAATGTTCCTAGGTGAAGAGATGGAGTTTCCTCCCACATTGATTGGATGGTGGTGATGGTGAAACTCTTAGTTGCTTCCAGGGATTAAATAAACCAGAAAGCTAGATTTACTAACCTAGAAATGAGATTAACTCCATTGGCTAAAAAAGGAACAAAAGGAGTGGGATTTCTGAAATATTAGGACCAAGTGTATACAGACCCAGGCTCAAACATCAGCCCCATTCCTGGTTGTCCAGGCCTAGCCAAGTTGTTTGAACTCGTTAGGTTATTCACACATCTGGGAAATGTGAATAATAAATAATAGGTGTACAAAGTGTATAGAGTTGCTGTGAACAGAGAATGCGATAGTGTACATATAATGCTCAGGGAAGTACTTGAATACAGTAAATTTTTAATACATTTAATTGTAACTATTATTTCCTTATCTGATGCTGCCATAGGAAGCAATTTAAATGAACTTTTTGATGGATTTCTTTTCGTTCAGATTTCTGAGAACTCCTGTTTGCTAAATGAAAATTTGCCAAGTGCCGGAATTTCAATCCAGCTGTCTACCAACCAGATTCTTTTGGGTGCCGCACCAGGAGGGTGAGTGCTGTTCCTTCACTGTTGCTTTCTTTTATCGTTATAACCATTTACAGAAAATAATTTTCTGGCATCGTAGAGATAAATTGTCAATATTTCTGTTTGAAAGAAGACTTTATAAAGAACACAGTTTAAAATGCTTTTCAAAATGTCTCTAATATTGCAATATCATTAATATTGGATTGTATCATATATATAGGATGGAATATTTATATATATAATGGAATATTACTAGACCATAAAAAAGAACGAAATCTTACCATTTGTGAAGCATGGATGAAGCTAAAGGGTATTATGCTAAATGAAATAAGCCAGTCAGAAAAAGACAAATACCATATGATTTCACTTATGTGTGGAATTTAAAGAACAATATAAATGAATAAACAAAACAGAAACAGATTCATAGTTACAGAGAACAGACCGACGGTTGCTAGAGGGGAGGGGAATTGGGAGATGGGTGAAAAAGGGGAAGGGATTGAGAAGTACAGATTGGTAATTAAAAATTAGTCAAGGGGATGTAAAGCACAGCATAGGGAATATAGTCAGTAATACTCTAATAACTATGTATGGTGCCAGGTGGGTTCTGGAAATATCAGGAGGAGTACTTTGTAAAGTATATTATCGTCTAATTACTATGCTTTACATCTGACACTAATACAAAATAATATTAAATGTAAACTATAATTGAAAAAAATTTTAAATTAAGAAATGAAAAAAGTCAATCATTGATGAAAGGAGGAAAAAGCAATAGTTATAGCAAAAAGAAGCTATTACACATAAATAAAATAGCAAATCCTTATTTCTTTTTTCAGATGTCAACCAAATGAAGATAAGTATTCTTTTAAAAGCTGCAGTTCTGACTTCGTTTTTGGAGAAAACATGGTAGAAAGAGTTTTGGTAAGATTTTGGCAAATGTTCTCTTATTATGTAGAGAGCTGTCACTTCAAATTTCTGAAGACAAATTAGTTAAAATAATGTTACACTGGAGCATACTCTTTAACTCCTGGGTTCAAAGGCACGTTTTCTTTCTTTAACTGGGAAGAGTCTCCTGGGAAGCTAGTTTTCGATGTGAGAATAATAGACAGGAACCCACAGAGGAAGAGAATTGTATAATTATAACATTATTACTGATGAGTAATATTAAATAGTTCTTGACTCGTGTTAACCCAAAGGTACCCAAGGAAATCCCAGAATTACCTGTAATAGTTACTAGGTGTACCAGTTAATAATGCGGATTTTTTTCAATCGATGGAGTTATACATATGTTGATATATATGCGATTTGATATGTATGCTATTTTATTGTATTGACAGCAAGCTTCAAAACTTCATATGTCAAATTTGCTGAAGGTGTTAACATCATAGATATTTTTACGCTTAAAAATGTCGAATTTTGTGCCGAAAAAAGAGCATTTGTGGGACATTTTAATTCATTACTTTATTTTGAAGAAAAGTGCTGCTGAAAGTTATCATATACTTAGGGAAGCTTATGGTGAACATGCTCCATCTCAAGATACTTGTGAACACTGGTTTAAACACTTTAAAAGTGGTGATTTCGATGTGAAAGACAAAGAACGTCCAGGTCAACCAAAAAAGTTTGAAGACCAACTATTACAAGCATTATTGGATGAAGATGCATGTCAGACTCAAAAACAACTTGCAGAAAGATTAAATGTTGCTCAGCAAACAATTTCCGATAGTTTACAAGCAATGGGAAAGATTTTAAAGGAAGGAAAATGGGTGCCACATCAACTGAACAAAAGACAAATGGGAAACCGAAAAGTCATCAGTAAAATGTTGCTTCAACGACATGAAAGAAAGTCTTTTTTGCATCGAATTGTGACTGGCGATGAAAAGTGGATTTATTTTGAGAATCCCAAATGCACAAAATCATGGGTTGATTCAGGTCAACCATCAACACCGACTGCAAGGCCACATTGCTTCGGAAAGCAGACAATGCTCTGAGTTTGGTGGGATCAGGAAGGTGTGGTATATTATGAGCTCAAACCAGGTGAAATCGTTAATACTGATCGCTACCAACAACAAATAATCAATTTGAACCACGCTTTGATCGTGAAATGACCAGAATGTGCCAGAAGACACGGCAAAGTAATTTTGCTTCATGATAATGCACCATCACACACTTCAAAACCAGTTAAAGACACGTTAAAAGATCTTGCCTGGGAGGTATTAACCCACCCACTATATTCACCAGACCTTGCTCCTTCAGATTACCACTTATTCTGATCAATGGCACACGCACTTTCTGAGCAGCACCTCAAAACGTACGAAGAAGTGGAAAACTGGGTCTCTGAATGGTTTGCCTCAAAACAAGAAAAGTTCTATTGGGATGGTATCCACAAATTACCTAGAGATGGGGGAAATGTGTAGCTAGCGATGGACATTACTTTGAATAAAGGACTTTTGATGTTTCTCTTGAAATTATCGTGTTTTCTTTGATTACAATACCTGCATTATTAACCGGTGCAGCTAGTAGATAAGTTCAACTGGTAATGACATCTTAATATCATTTTTCAATAGCATTTTTTTTGTAATAAGATGTATTTAAAATTGTTTGCCAATTTTTTTCTCATTAGCCTTAACCTTTCCCTTCAAGGTCTTACTTTGAAAAGTGTTACTGTAACGTATTTGGGTCTAGCTTTAAGAGGAAAATCACTTGCCTGGGGGAATATACGTGCCAAGTGGCGACCCTGAACTGTCATTACTGCCCGCTTTATTCACTGTTGAGTATCCTGCATGAGGCAGTTGCTGCTCTGCCCTCCTTAGGGTATGTCTCTAAGACAGCATCATCTGGGGGAGGGGGTGTTATAGCAAAGTGAAAGCTATGGACCAGGTGAGCCTGTGCTTTAATCTAGTCCAGTGGTCGGCAAACTCATTAGTCAACAGAGCCAAATATCAACAGTACAACGATTGAAATTTCTTTTGAGAGCCAAATTTTTTAAACTTAAACTTCTTCTAACGCCACTTCTTCAAAATAGACTCGCCCAGGCCGTGGTATTTTGTGGAAGAGCCACACTCAAGGGACCAAAGAGCCGCCTGTGGCTCGCGAGCCACAGTTTCCTGACCACTGATCTAGTCCATCCCATCTGCATACTCTTCCCAGCTTTTACCCAGACAAGAATCTTGGCTAAGATAGGCCTCGGTGGCTAGCTTGCCTTATGGGCTGCTAGTTACAGGGAGGACCCAAGGAGGCTGTAGAGATTTAAAAACCCATGAAAGGGCTCAGATTAATAGAAAGACCAACTCATGAGGCCAGTTTATTCCAAGATTTTTAGGGCTTCCACAAATCAGTCCCTTTTACGATCTCCTTTATTCCATACCTCAGGCTAAATCCCAATCCCAAGAGCAGTTAGCATAGCTTTCTAGTTTAGAGGTGTCCTTTGGTCCCTCCCAAAATGAAGGTCAACACCTGCGTTCCCAGAGCTGGTGACCCACACCTTTGCATCTGAGCCAGAATGGACCAACTTCCAGAGTGAAGCTCCAGGCAATATATTTAGGGATATTTACTCCATAACATTTAGTCCTAAATTTGACACCAGATTAGCTTCTGTAAGATGTCACTGACAAAAATAAAGTATTTTATTAGCATTCAACTCAATGTAACAAAGGTATTGTGTTCTTATGATATACTAGTGATTGGGTGCATGGAATTCGTGCACATTAAAAGGGAATTAATTAGAGGAAATAATTTAATACTGCTATTTGCCCTTTCTCTATAATAGAAGTGTCAGAGATGAAAGAAAATTAGTAAAATGTATATGAAAACCTTCCTCCTGTCAGAATCTGGGGCTCACCATGGGACCCAGAGTCAAGTCCCTGCCCACCCACGTGAGACCCAGACCCGGCCACCCCCACCCCACATTGAGCTAGATCCAGACCCAGCCAGTCCCACCCTTGTCAAGCCCTGCAGGTCAGGGGGCGTAGCCTCAGGTCCCCTGGCCCAGCGCCAGGACAGGGGGTGTGGCCTGAGGCCCCCCAGCCCAGACTGGGGTGGGGGGCGTGCCTTGAGGTCCTCTGTCAAACCCCACCAGGTGGGGGACATGGCCTGAGATCCCCTGTCAAGCCCTACTGGGTGGGGGGCATGGTGTGAGGTCCCCCATCAAGCCCCGCCAGGTGAGGGGGGCACAGCCTCAGGTCCCCTGGCACAGCAACAGGAAGGGGGTTGCAGCCTTAGGTCCCCCATCAAGCCCCGCTGGGTGGGGACGCGACTTGAGTTCCTCCGACCCAGCACTGGGGGTGCACCTTGAGGTCCCCTGTCAAGCCCTGCTGGGTGGGGGGCAGCCTCAGGTCCCCCGGCCCAGCACCAGGAGGGAGGTGCACCTTGAGGTCCCCCATCAAGCCCTGCTGGGTGGGGGCCATGGCCTGAGGTCCCCTGTCAAGCCCAGCCAGGCAGGGGGGCACAGCCTCAGGTCCTCTGGCCCGGTGCCAGGGTGGGGGGTGTGGCCTGAAGTCCCCTGTCAAGCCCCACCTGGTGGGGGGTGTGGCCTCAGGTCTCCTGGCCTGGCACTGGGGCAGGGGGTGCCAGGGTGGGGGCCATGGCCTGAGGTCCCCTGTCAAGCCCTGCCAGGTGGGGGGCGTGGCCTGAGGTCCCCTGTCAAGCCCCACGGGGGCAGGGGAGGGGTAGCCTCAGGGCCCTGCTGATTGCTCATTAAGGCTCCTTATGGGAACTTGGCCTCAGCTGTGGGTGCAGCCATCTTTGTGACGGACTGATGGTCAATTAGCATATCCCCTCTTCATTAGATAGGATAAAGCATTGGCGTCGATCTTCAGTTTGCCTGCATATTAGCTATCTGGTGAGACTTTCCAGTATTTTTATGCCTGGAGATCTCCCTAACCCAAACCAACCATATCAGAATCTCTTGGTTGCGGCCAGGTGTCAGGCGATTCTAATATACAGCCAGGCTTGAAACTTGCATGAGACAGAGATACTATACCAAGGACCTAATCAGGATTGCAGATTTACTTTGAGGAGGCACTTGTGCACTTTCCTAGGGGCACTTTACATTTGGTTTACGAAAGAATCTGCGCTTCCTGTGTTATTGATAACATCCTACCGATAGGAGCAACAGAGAAACTTGTATTTGTCTTCTGGTTAATCCTGTGATCCCTTGGCCTAGTGATTTGGGGGCTAGTATATCCTTCTGACTGGTTAGCCGACCATGTGCTCTTAGAGTTAGTCATTAAGCTTTCTGTGCCTTAAATTTTCTTAAAATGAATTATACCCGTCTCTACCAGTTTTAACAGAATATCTTGATGTCCAGGTAATAATGTGAACGAATCTTGAGTTTATATGGGAAATGATATAAACCTGAGTATCATTTCAGTTTTCCCTGTTCTGCAGGGGGCTATACAGAATCATAAATGGTAGGGAACTACTCAGGCCTTTTCACACAGGCCTTGATTACAACACGGGTGCAAAGACCCATTGTTGGCAAAAGCTGATGGGAGGGAAACTAAGGTTGTTTCTATGAAGATGATCTCTGAGACAGCTCAGTGGGTTCTCTGGATAATTTTATCATTATTATCATTATTATTTTTAATCCTCACCACAGGATATGTTCATTGATTTTAGAAAGGAATAAGGAGAGCAAAGAGGGGAGGCACATCAGTGTGAGAGAGAAACATTGATTGTTGGCCTCCCATACGTGCCCCTACAGGGGATTGAACCTGCAACCTAAGTATGTGCCCTGACTAGGAATTGAACAACTGAGCCACCCAGACAGGGCGATGATGATGATGATGATGATGATGATGATGATGATGATGATGATTAATTATTATTATTATGTTTTAATGCTGTGGATAGAGACAGCGGATTGCTGGGCATACTGAAATACCTTGAAATAGATAATAGCTGTACCTCCCTGTAGGTACCAGGTTAGTCTGGCGGTAGCATGGAGCAGCTGTTACCTCCTTTGGGGCCTCTAAAACTTCTCACGTTGTCCCTGGAACCAGATCCCACCCAAGCAGGCTGGCGGTCACCGGGCTATGCTTCCTGGTGATCAGGACCAAGGTCCCGCAAGGATAGGGGGGCACTTCCTGTGCAGCACGGAGGGAGCCCAAACAAAAACACAGCAGTTTTGTTTAACACAGAAGAACAAAGATATCCTTGGGCTTCCTGCAAATGTAAGAGGGTAAAATGAAGTAATGCATCTTTCCCCCCCTAGGGCATGCAAAAACTCACCCAGCCGCAACCTGAAAATGATGCCCAAGCCAAGGAAAAGCCATTCAAATGCACTCTAACATTTCCTATCAACCCTCCAAACGCAGGTAAGAATTATTTCACTTGTAAAACTTTTGGTTTGACTAGTTTATTTCCTGTTTCCCCATGTCATTTGTTTAACATCTATAAAATACAAAAACAATAGTCCAGTATTTTCAAATTTGTTGGTAAAGAATCAAGCATGTACATATAGTTACATGATATAGAAGCTTTTTAAAGTTTTTGACTTAACGACATGGCAAATCATTAAAGAGGTTTACTTAACCTGAAGAACTTGGGTTTTTTGGAAACACTCATTGTTATAAAAAAGTGGAAGAGGTGCATTTAATAGGGGCAACAAAGAATGTTCACACTAGAAAAAAATGGGGCCTTTTATGTGTTTCCCCCCGTTTTCACTCAGGAACAGACGCTATTAAAAATATATCCCTGATTGAATCAGCTGCTGCTCTCTCTTCCAAATCATCACCAAAATGCTTGCTGAAGAAAATTGATGTAATAACAGGGGAGGAAGCAGAATATAATGTGCTAAAGGTCTGTATATCATATATTGCTCTTTACAGATATAAAGTAGCCCTTACAGGTATAAAGTTATCAACAGGGACATGTTTTTTAAAAAGACAGAAGTATACTTTTTAAGAAAACTGAGCTGCTTAAATAAAAATGTTGGACAATTCCAAAAATTAAACCACTATTTTGTTGTATTCTTACGCTTGTGCACATAACTTGCAGAAAAATGGGTTATTGGGTTTATAACTATTCACATGAGGAAGCAGACAGCTCAGGACCCTTTCTTAATATGACTTCGACCTAAGTTGTACCCTCTTCACCCTGCTTGTCTAATCAGTGCCATTATCATAGGATTTAAAATTTTAACTTACACAGAGGCTTTAAAGTGCTGATAAGATGAATTTATTTTAGTTCAAGAGAGTGAAAGCATTTTGTTTTCCTTTTGAAAGTTTGTAAGTTCTGAATTTCATATAAATCAAAACTTTCACAGATGCATCTGTCTCCATCAGGTTTGAACGTGGAGTGGTCTAGGTATCAGCCCAGGCATATGAAGTGTAATTACTACAACTTGATCATCTTTCAACAAGGCACGGGTTTCCCTTAGTCTGTCCACATCTGCTCTTCCTCCTTTCCTCTTCTCCCCCACAGTCTGCTAATACGTTTACTGTACAAGTGTGTCCCAAAGCGTAACCCCGGATCAGATTAGCCCTAGACTGTGGAAGTGATTGTGACGGGTGAGACCCTGGCCTGCTGTATTTCCAACAAGTCGTCCAGGTGACTCACACACACAGTGACGTTTGAGAGCCGCTGGTATTTTAAATCACAGTAGGGTACTCTGGTATCACATCTTAGTGCTCATGCTCTAGTCTTTAAAACATTTAAAGCATACAAATATTTCCATGATTGCTTTACCTTCAAACAAATTACATAGCTCAAATAGCATTAAGTTTACTTTAAAAGTTGATGTTTATATAGATATACATGGAGGGGCAAAAGTAGGTTTACAGTTGTTCAAATGGAAAATAACACAATAATTAATAAGTAATAATATAAGAATAAACTCTATTTCATGTATGTACTCACAACTATAAACCTACTTTTACCACATCATGTATTGTTAAGTGAAAAAGCAAGATACAGAAAGGAGTATGCTATTCTACCATTTACAGGGAAAAAAAGGGGAACATATAATGTATTGTCATATATATATATCTATACTTATATATGGAAGAATTAACAAAATATTAGCAAAAGTGATTACTGATACAGGAGGTAGAAAGTACAAATGGGAAACTAGGTTTGGGGAGGGACTTCTCACTTTGTACATCTTGCTTTTTAAAAAATCTTTATTGTTGAAAGTATTACGTAAGTCCTCCCTTTTCTCCCATCTTCTTGCTTTTTGATGTTTGAACTGTTAAAAACTAGTATGTTTGTAAAGTTAAATAATATTTAAGTTTAAATAACATTTTAAAACTGATGTGTAAATCATTAACGAAGGTTATTCTGGTAAAAGATCAAACAAATAAAAGTATAGGGAGGGATTTGAAGAAACTTTCTATATGTTTGACATTTTAAAATATTGCCCTTCAGATCAACTGCAAGCTTTTTGTGTTCAACAAAACCACCCCGTCCTGGACTGAAAGGGGCCGGGGAGCTCTGAGACTGAATGACACAGCTGGCAGTGACCGTGGGGCCTTCCAGTCAAGACTAAGTAAGGGATCCTCTGGGGAAGCAGGATGTTATGTCTCAGGGTAAAACCTCCAATGTAGGTGCAAATCATTGCCTGGAGATGTGTCATAAAGTACGTCAAGAAACCAGACTGTTGAAAACAAGGTTGTTTCCAATGTGCCATAGGGGCTTCCTGGTTAGAGTAGGCTCTTCTGTCAGAGGACACTGATTCCAGTTCTGGCTCCGCACTGACTAACTGGTGACCTCAGACAAGTTAGTTGACCACTCTGCCCAGTGGTATCATTTTAAAAGGGGGATAATGGCCCCGGCCACGTAGCTCAGTTGGTAAGACTGGTGTCCCCATACATCAAGGTTGCAGGTTTGATCCTTGGTCAAGGCACATAGAAGAAGCAACCGATGAATGAATAAATAAGTGGAACAACAAATTGATGTTTCTCTTTCTCTCTCTCTCTCTCTCTCTCTCTCTCTCCCTCTCTCCCTAAATCAATAAATGAAAATTTAATAATAGTCCATAACTTGATTGTGAGAATTCAGTGAGATAATGCATGTAAAGTACCCATGAAGGAGCCCGCCACATACCTAAATAGCAATCCATTATTATTTAAAGGAATATGATACAAATTATTTAAAAAGTGAACATAGTTTTCCTAAAAAAGAATATTTACCCTATAATTTACAATGCCATTCATAGCATGGTGTGTGGGTTGGGATGAAGGGTCAGTGTCCAAGGAAATAAAGGTGTGTAGTTATTGAATCCTGCAGACTGAGTGATGGTTAGAATCTGGAGTCAGTCACACTGAAAGACTCAGGAGGTTTTTGGCATCTGAGAGGCACATTGGCCCTCATTCAGAGGCCCAAACTTAAAGTGAGCCCACACGGAGATCTGTGGTAGGGGGGATAGGTTTGGTTGACTGTTCAATACTAGCCAGTAAGAGCTGTGGAGGAGACCACAGATTGAAGTTGGATCTAAGTGTATGCATGGCCGAAACCGGTTTGGCTCAGTGGATAGAGCGTCGGCCTGCAGACTGAAGGGTCCCGGGTTCGATTCCGGTCAAGGGCATGTACCTTGGCTGCAGGCACATCCCCAGTAGGGGGTGTGCAGGAGGCAGCTGATCGATGTTTCTCTCTCATTGATGTTTCTAGCTTTCTATCCCTCTCCTTTCCTCTCTGTAAAATACCAATAAAATATATTTAAAAAAAAATAAGTGTATGCATGTTTGTTGAGTTTCAGATATCAAGCTCAACAAATGGGTAAGGAATAGAATTCAGACTAGGAGAATAGAAACAGTGTCTTCAGTTCTGTAATTGGCAAACAGGTTTCTAAGTATTATTCCCAAGGCAGGTGCTGGTTGTTTTTCTACTTTGGTTTGATTTCACTCCTTCCACCGCCTGCCAAAAGAACCACAAAACAACCTTTAAAAAAAAAAAAATTATACAGGACATACAAGTTCATTATAGAAGACAGAAAATATGGATCAACAGAAAGAAAGAAAATCACTCATAGGTCTATCTTCCTGTGATAGCTTCTGTTTATAATACATATTCTTCTAGACTTTGTTCTCTATCTACATGAATGTATACATATATTGAAAAAGGTGTGTTTCATGGTGTTCATATTGCTTTGCAACTGGATTTCTTCTTGTTTACATAGTATATACCATGATCACTTTTCTACATCAATAATTCTCTTTTCTTCAGTCTTTTTTTAAAAACATACATATATATATGTATTTCAGAGAGGAAGGAGAGGAAAGGAGATAGAAACATCAATGATGAGAGAGAATCATTGATTGGCTGCCTCCTGCATGCTCCACTGAGGATGGAGCCTGCAACCTGGGCATGTGAATCAAACTGTGACCTCCTGGTTCATAGGTCCAAGCTCAGTCACTGAGCCACGCCAGCTGGGCCTCTTCAGTCTACTTAATGGGTTCATAATACCTTGAATAGCTGTGCCATCATTTATTTAACTCATTCTATTTTTTAATTCCATTTCAGTTTTCTCTATTTTAAACAATTTTTGAGTAAATTCTTCAGAACACTAGGTCCTCGAAGGAGTTCTAAAATTTTAATCATTTTTAATATTATAGTAAAAATATATAATTCCAGCATTTTAACCAAAAAAAAAGAAGAAAATTCTTTAACATAATAAAGTTCAATTTGAAAACCAAGTTATAATCTAGTCAAACTTAATCGTGAAAATACAATCTGAAAAATAAGCATAAGATTTACTTTGCTTTCAATATGGGGAATTCCCCTGGAAGGGTAAGAAATCAGCTCTTCTGTAGTCTGATGTATTCACCTTCCTGTTTCAGTTATGCGCAATCAAGGCAGCCTGAGGCTGGTTCTCAACAGCAAACTCTGGACTCAAATGGAGATTCAAAGAGCGAACCAGCGAAATTTACGAATAACAGCTACTGATTTAGAAGACTATAGCATCAAAGTGTTTTTAATTCAGGTAAGCGATAAATTTCAGTGATAGAGGATTACCCACCCTACTATATTTATAGATCTCTGCAATTACTCATTTGTGTTGTTGTTTTTTTCCATTTTATTTATTTATTTTTAAATATATTTTATTGATTTTTTACAGAGAGGAAGGGAGAGGGATAGAGAGTTAGAAACATCGATGAGAAAGAAACATCGATCAGCTGCCTCCTGCACACCCCCTACTAGGGATGTGCCCGCAACCAAGGTACATGCCCTTGACCAGAATTGAACCTGGGACCCTTCAGTCCACAGGCCGATGCTCTATCCATTGAGCCAAGCCGGTTAGGGCTTTTTTTCCATTTTATTGTGTAACCTGTACCATTGGCAAAAAATCAGCCATTCACTTCGGTTGTTTACAGTCTGATATAAGACCTACATTTTACATGGAATTTAGAAATTAACACCTAAATCTAGAGTAATCAACTGGTACCTGTCCCAAGATATTTTTATTGATATAAGCCGTCGAACCTCTATATTTTTCTTCACTATTGAAATTACCTCAACAATCTTACTAAGTTACCAAAGGGACGACTGTCCAGAAGCTAGCAAAGTCCACAGCCTGATGCTCATACTGAATGCTGAAATGGAGACGGCTTTGGGATCACAGGGAAGGGATAAGGGAGAAATGGAAAAACACAGGGCTGGCGCGTTAGCCAGTCCAACAGCAAATTCCAGTTCTGGACATGAGTCAGTCTCCAAGGTAACAGGAGGGAGCACAGCTTCAGCTCTTTTCCTGCAAAGGGAATGCTTGACCTTACATAGAAGATATCCGGGCACAAGAGAGAGAGCTGGCAGGAATCAGGTCAGCAAAAAGGCTGGGTCTCCCCTCTGGGCTGAGACCCAGGAGAAAACTGAGGACCCAGGTGGCTCGGGCAGAAGCAGCAGTACAAGTGGCTTGGCTTGCACAGACCAATGAAAAAAATGTTGGCAAGTGACCATTGATGAAAACCCAAAGGTTTTATTAATTAACAGTAAGTACAATGTTAGGTGTAAGTGATGTAGCGTATTAAGATGCTAGAGTAAGATGATGCCCCACCCTGTTCACCATGGAGGGAGCTGACACTCTGCCGGGCCAGATCACTGGCTTTGAATGGTGCAAGCAGCCTGCCTGAGACTGTCAGCTAGGATTGGCTTCTGCTGCTCAATACTGAACTCATGCCGTCTTTTTAAATTGTAGGATATTTTTTTAGAGATAAGCAAACAAAATGCAAATAAAAATCACTCCAAATTCCACTCGCAGAAATGGTCACTATTAACACTTTGGTCTTACCCTGTATTTTAATATATAAACATATGTACACACATATATAATACACTAGAGGCCCGAAGCACGAAATTTGTGCAAGAGACTCGGCCCTCGCAGCCCCTCTCAGCCCTGGCTTTGTCCAGAAGGTCATCCGGACGGTCGTTCTGCTGTTTGGTCTAATTAGCATATTAGCTCTTTATTATATAGGATATGTGCCATACTGTACTTACTGTATGACCTTCAGGCAAGTTATCTAGCCTCCCTTAACCTGATTTTACTCACCTGATAAATGAAGAGAATAATAATATACTTCATAAAACGGGTGAGAAGATTAGATAGCTAATATTTGATTGTAAAATATATTCATGTAACCTTTTTTTCACTTATCAATGAAAATGAGTGTTTTTGTGACATTAGTTCATTCTTCAAAAATTATTTTAACAGGTGAAAAGAATTCTATTGTATTATGCATCATAGTTTATTCCATTAATTCCACTTAGTGAAATACTTAGGTAATTTACTGTTTCATTATTATAAACTAGAGGCCTGGTGCACGAATTCATGCACAGGTGGGGTCCCTCAGCCTGCCTGGCAATCGGGCCGATTGGGGCCATCTCGCCCAGTCCAGAGGGAGGGGCCACGGGAGGTTGGTCACAGGAGGTTGGCTGTGGGAGCGCACTGATCACCAGGGGGCAGCTCCTGCGTTGAACGTCTGCCCCCTGGTGGTCAGTGTGCGTCATAGCTACCCGTCTTAATGGTGCTTAGGCTTTTATATACATAGATTCTTTAAGGAGGCTGCAGGAAACTCTGTGTACATACATATTAATTTTCTTGGGAACAAGTTTTGACTTGTCTTGACAAATTTCTCTCCAGAAAGACTGAACCAGTTTTCATTCTCACCAGCATTTTTTTATGGTACTTCCTCAGAGTTATAATTTTTTTAAGCATTGCAAATTTGTTATTCAAAAATATATCATGTTGTTTTATTTTTAACTTTGGAATTTCTTAAATGAAAACATCTGAATGAATTTGTCCAAAGGAAATAGATATATTGGCTAGTGAAGGGCATTACAAATTTAATGTAAGTATGTCAAGGAAGCAGAATAGCATTTATATTTCAATTACAAATACTCTCAATATTTGTTATTAATTAGCTTACTAAAGAAAATTACACCTTTGCATATGATATAAAAAATTAAAGTAGTCAAGTCAACAGATATTTATTCAACAACTACTCTGTAATATCAAATACAATGAGAACCAAAAATATTTTATTTCATTTATATTAAAATTTTTCCACCCACAAGTATTTAAGGCAACTTAAATACATGCATATGAAAAAAAAAATACTTTAAAACCCTTCTCCCAAGAGTTGGCATATAGTTGGTTCAACCCTCAGTTCTGAGTTTTAAAATGTTTGTTAACTCTCTGAAAGGTTAGCAAAGAGAAAAAAATGTCCCAGATTTTTTTTGAAATTGTGAAAAGATACGCATAAACTACTGCCATGTCACCTTAAAGAACACTGAGTCAGATGACAAAAACCTGGGACTCAAGTGCCAGACAGTTTGTCAACTAGCTGTGTAAATTCAGACAAGCCATTGCACCTTTCTGAGCCGTCCTCTCCTCACCTATCAGGGAGAGGCGAATAAGAGTATGTTGAACACCTGTGCTATGTGCTTTGTTAATATTAATGGATAAATAAACACAGTTTATTGTAAAAAATGGGTAATAACAGAGTAACAGTAACTGTTATACAAATGGTATTGTTACTCTCCTTTTGATATTTATAGCAACCATAAAAATAGCACAGAAAAGTACTGAAAACAAGTACTTCTGATGGGTTTTGGGTACAATACCATAGACCAGTGGTCGGCAAACTCATCAGTCAACAGAGCCAAATATCAACAGTACAACGATTGAAATTACTTTTGAGAGCCAAATTTTTTAAACTTAAACTTCTTCTAATGCCACTTCTTCAAAGTAGACTTGCCCAGGCCGTGGTATTTTGTGGAAGAGCCACACTCAAGGGGCCAAAGAGCCGCATGTGGCTCGCGAGCCGCAGCTTGCCGATCACAGCCATAGACTGCTCTAGTGAGCTCTGCTCCTCCACAGAGCTCTGCGGCTTGCAGGGGGTGTCCCCGCAAAGTGATGTAAAGGAAATGAAGTCTCGCCTCCCTCCCCTCCTGCCCTCCCCCTCCTCCCCCCCCCCAAGTTCTACAATTTCCTACAGGGTAAAATATTGGAGGAAGGATGGTCTTTACAAAGTTAAATTCAAATAGAAATTTCCAATCACAAAATTTCATTTTCTCCATTTAAAATGCACAAACTGGGACCTCTTACAAAACCATCTGCCTTAGGACTCAGTTTGGTTCAAGATAAATGGACTTTTTACACTTTAGTGTTTAGGGTTGTTTACATTCTAGATGTATGCCATTCTAGTTCCTTCCTTGTTAACAGTGAAAGATTAAAAATCCTTAAAATGTGGCTATTATTATTTCTATTCCTAACCCCCGAATTTCCCCCATGCAGGCCAGCGCCAAAGACACAGAATCTCTGTATGCAGCCATACATCACCGTCTTGTTGCTCTTCGAAGCTTCGAGAAGCAGAAAGACGTCAGTCACGCTGAGAGCCAGGCAGAAGCAGCCCTCCCACAGCTGAACTGCGACAGCTGTGATGAGGATGAGGATGGCTTCGCCCAAGGCACTAAACATGGATCAGGTACAGGACTTTCCTGCTGGCAGGTCAGCGGTTTGAGAGAGGAACCTCAAGCACCATCCTAATGCATGAAACCGGTTTTTAAAAAGTGGAACTTACCGATTTGTTTACAGTGGGTGGGGATGAGAGCCCTTGCTGCTTGGACCAGGGAGTGGGTTTGAAAATCTGTCTTCTAAATGGGCCTTCAGTGGGATTTTACATAAGTCAGCCTCATCACGATGCTGCATATCATTTACATATAAATGGCATAAAAGACCATTTTTACAATTTAAAGTATTAATGGCTGCCCCGAAACTAACCATTTATCCATATTTCTCTTCACTTGCTCTCATTCTCCTATTATTGGCCACAATAGGAGAAATTATAAATACTCGTAGTGGAGCCACCAGGCAAATCTGGCTGCAAACATGAAAAACCCTCTTTATTCCCTTTTTGGAATGTGACTGCTTTGTTTTCAAAGACTTTCTTTGCCTGGTGCGAAACGAGTTCTTTCTTTCTCTTTCTCCCTTTCTTCCTTCCTTCCTTCCTCCTTCCTTCCTCCCTCCCTCCCTCCCTCCCTCCCTCCCTCCCTCCCTTCCTTCCTTCCTTCCTTCCTTCCTTTCCTTCCTTTCCTTCCTTTCCTTTCTTTCTTTTCAGAGAGGAAGGGAGAGAGTGATAGACAGAAACATCAATGACAGAGAATCATTGACTGGCTGCCTCCTGCACGCCCCCCACTGGGGATCGAGCCCACAACCTAGGCATGTGCCCTTGACCGGCATCGAACCTGGGACCCCTCAGTCTGCAGGCCAACGCTCTACCAGACGTTTACGTTTTCATACTGATGTGTGGGTGTAAAATTCAAGTTCATCATTATTTTTGGAGAAAACCACTGTCAAGGAAACAAAGAAATTTTTATATAGATGTAGGTACCTAATAAAGTCAGCCAAATATTTTCGGTAATAGTTTCATTTAGCCTTCAATTCTGCTTTACAGAGGACTGAGGGATATACTTTTACAAAGATAAAGTTTTCCAACTTTTAATCATTTTAAATCTTAAAGCTACTTTAATCATACATAATTTAATAATCCATCATGTGCAGAACTTGATGAAATATCTGCCTTTGCCTAATACTAAAAATGTAATCAAGACAAATATGCGGATCAGCATCCGAAAGTGCTTGACTCAGTGATTCAGAGCACTAAGTGAATATGATATCTCTTGTTATTATTAAACAAATGGCTTATTATTCTTTGAAATGTATAAAATTTCTATCTTTTATATTATTATAAAATTTATATTGTTAACAATAAAATGGGGTCTATTAGAAAATGAGTTGGTAGCCACTAAAAATGTTAACTTGAAAGAAGGATTAAATGGCAAAAGTCTCATCAACAAACAACCTGTTTATAGACTCTACCTTTTTTTTTTAATTTTTTTAAAAATATATTTTATTGATATTTCACAGAGAGGAAGGGAGAGGGATAGAGAGCTAGAAACATCGATCAGCTGCCTCCTGCACACCTCCCACTGAGGATGTGCCCGCAACCAAGGTACATGCCCTTGACCGGAATCGAACCTGGGACCTTTCAGTCCCCAGGCTGATGCTCTATCCACTGAGCCAAACCGGTTTCTGCTAGACTCTACCTTTTTTAATATGCAACTATTTTTAGATAAGATGAGAAACAACGGAAATAATAGGAGCCCCTCCCTTCTCCTTCCCCCTTTCACTTAGTACCTTCTCCAGGAGGTGGAGCATACGAATGCTAAAACGTTAGGAAAGCGATGAAAAGTCTAATTTTTGAAACTCTGTTGCTCATGATTTCAGGAAGGGTATAACGATTTGAAAATGTCATGTTTAACATTAAGCACCATTTCTAAATGTTACTTAAAAAAATATAAGGTTTCTATATTTCATTTCCTCACCAGTAAGCATATTCATGAGTATTCCTGTTCCGTTGAATTCAATATTAAATCAAATCTGAACCTAACATTGTGTAATAAAATATTTTAAATTTATGTCACAGATCCTTCTAGGTGGACCCACCGACAGTCAGTTGCCTGTTCATGAGTGCCACCCACCATCACATGACGACATCGACACAAAGATTGGTCACCAACGAAAATACTAAGCCATCCTAACTAAACGAGAAGATCCTGTTCCCCCTTGAAGAGTTTTAATAGAGAAGTTCATGAAATACAATTTGTTGCAGTTAAAGTTTTTCTCTTATGTAGTCTGATAATTCTGAGGTTTTACATTTTGATTATTGTGGAGCAAATGACAGAATTTAAAAAATACATGGACTTTGGAAGTTCAAAATTTGTCATTTTTGAAGAAGTTAACTTAGAATAGGATTTGATAACTAATTTGGACTATTCATCACATTGATGGATATAATAGTTAAAATGATAAATTGCTGGATTTGATAAATAAGTAAAATATTTATTTTTTTCAGTCATGCATTGTGTGGCCATAAAACAAATATTTTATAATATTTCCAGTAATTGCTTCGAAAACCACTCTAACTGCATAACATTTCATTAAAACATGTTTTTCTTCTGAGACGTGTATTTTCATTTAGCCTTTGGATTTCCTAATACTGTAAGCTTATGTTCTCATGTATTCCTTTAAGGACAGTATTTGTTCTTAGACGCGTATCCACTGTTCCTTTATATTCTTGACTGACAGTCAGCCTCCAATAATTGTTGAAGGAATGTCTAAAATCCATGACCTGTGTATCAAAACAGTTAAGTATACAAAAACGGAAGTAATTTAACTTGTCCTTTGCATGATTTATGTAATAAATGGTCATTAATATTTGTGTAGGTGTGGCTGTATAGAGACCTTTTTAAAACAAACATATCACATATAGCCAAATGAAATTTTCTTAAAAACTCAGCAGTAATTTCAACAATCATGCAAGCGAGTTTTGATGCCCCTCTCTCGATTTTTGTTTCAGAGACGCTTAAAGTGTTACACAAGAAAATTATACTTAGAGCTGTATTTCATTTTCCAATCCAGTGTGATCATCCGTTTGGTTTAAAAATGGCTTCCGATGGTGACCCTAAACAATCCCCTTGTCAGTGGCATCTTAATCTGCTACGTCCGCCACAACAAAATGCCACACACTGGGTGGCTTACGCAGCAGAACGTCATTATTTCTTACAGTTCTGGAGGCTGGAAAGGTGGGTTTCATTCTGAGGCTCTTCTCTGGGTTTGGGGGGGCCACCCCCGCACTGTGTGCTCCAGTGATCTCTTCTTGTGAGAGCATGGCAGAGAGAGAGGGAAAGCTCTCTGGGTCTTTCTATAATCTCATCAGACCAGGCTCCGCCCTCATGCCCTCATCTAACCCTAATTATTTCCCAAAGCCCCATCTCCAAATACTGTCATGACGGGGGTGGGAGGGGTAGAGCTTCAACATATAAATTTTTTGAGAACATAAACATTGTGTATAACAAGGGAATAAGAGTTACAATTCCAAAATGATTTCTGAACATGTTTGGATATTTGAAAACTATGACATTGGAGGAGTTATTGTACTAACTGGTAAATGTTTCGCCTAATAAAGACTTGGTGTATCATAGTTTTCAAAAATTAGAAGTTTACCAGGACTTAGTGATTTTTGCCAATTGAGTGGACATAAAAGGCTATTGCACTATTACCTTAATTTGCATTTTTCTAATTTTTAATAAGGTTCAATATCTTTCAGATATTTATTCCCTGCTTGTGTTTCTCCCAAGAAATTCCTGTTGGTAATCTTTGCAAAGCTAAGCAAACCATTTTCTCCTTTTGGTGGCTTCCTAGCACGCATGGGATAAAAGCCAAGCTCCTAAGCATGGATGTAATACTTTCCATGTCTTTTTCCCTGTCTCCCTCTCTAGCCTCACCTCCCACTGTTCCTGTCTCCTTCTCTAGGGACTCAGAGCTGCTCTTTCATTGCTCCATACCTTTGTGGAATTCCTTTCTCACCCTTGCTCATGCTAGCGAATACTAACCCATTCTTTAAGACTTGGCTCATGACATTTCCAGAAAGCTTTCCCTAACTCCTCTTAGGCTGAGTTAAGACCTTCCAGATTCTTGTAGAATGCTGTGTATAAACTTTATGCTCCTTTGGGGAGGGGGGGGAGTGAGATACCTTTTATTTATCATTTTATTTACCCTAGTAGGGTGCCTGGCCCATAGCAGGCGGTCAAATATAATTTGATCTCCACTGACATGTGTTGTACGCGTAAGTCTCAACAGAAAGTTAGAAAAAAAGATCTGAAGCTCATGAGGCAATCCGCTAAAGATACTGGTAGTAGCTAAAGTCATATAAGGGGAAAGGGGCTTAATATTTGCCAAGTGTATACGTTATAATGGGCACATATTTAGGCATTTGTACATATATTTACAACTTTACAAGGTAGCTAATATCCTATATAATAAAAGCCTAATATGCTAAGTGTCCAGTCGTCCGGTCATCCATTCAACCAATCAAAGCGTAATATGCTAATGACATGCTAAGGCCGCTCAACCACTCACTAAGACGTGCACTGACCACCAGGGGGCAGACGCTCCAACTGGTCATTTAGCTTGCTACTGGGGTCCAGCTAATCCAAACTGAGTGAGAGGGCCCTGGAGCCCTCCTACAGTCCCTCCCTGGCTGGCCAACCTCCCGCGTCCCTCCCCGGCCTGATCCTGTGGCATGGCCTGCACCCTCTCGCAATCTGGGACCCCTCGGGGGATATCAGAGAGCCAGTTTCGGCCTGATCACGCAGGCCAGGCCGAGGGACCCTAATAATGCATGAATTCATGCACCAGGCCTCTAGTATTTTATAAATGAAAAAGTAGAATTAGAAAGGTTACAGAACTAGTCCCAGGTTGACAAAGCTAATAAATGGTGAAGCTGGGGTTTGAACCAAGGTCTTTTTAAATCCAAAGTCCAAGCTCTTTTCATTACACAATACTGGATGAACTCATGCAGAAGAATGGAGAGAGAGAGAGAATGGAAGGGAAGGGATGAATAAATCCTGAAGACAAGCTTAGGAAGAACCCAAAAAGGGGACAGAGAGGTGGGAGGAACGCCATTAGAGACTGGTTTGCTGGAATCCAAAGTAAAAAATTTCAAGAGTAAATGATAAGCATTTCAAATGCTGCATAAAGATCAAGTCATTTAAGGGCTGAAAAAAAATATCAAGATGTTAGAGAGATGAACATGTTTAAATAATGAAGAGGAAAATCCAGTAGAGTGAGAATTTGAGGGGGTAGGAGGGATGGGATCCAAAAATACCAGAGAACAAAGGGATATCCTAACTGAGAAGATGTCAATGTGGGTAAGTTTGTATGTGGAAATGGGGAGATCCAAAAATTTGAGTTCTTCTCTGTGAAATGGGCAGGGAAGAGGTCTGAAATTTCACATACACAAGACCAAACTCATAGACTTTGATCCCAAACTGGTTCTCTAGATTCATTTTTCAGTCAAGTGGATCATTGACACTCCACTATACATCTAAGCTTCAAACCTCTGTTATCTGTGACTTCTTCCTTTTCTTCTTTCCTAATATCTAATGAGTTACAAAGTGTTAGAACAGCAAAAATTAGAAAGGACCTTGAGGCTGTTCAAGTTCTAACATTCCACAGAAATGAAAAGCTATGCTTAAGTTTCTTCTATAGCTCACTCTTAGCAGCTGTTGTAAGGCAAAGTTCCTGGCCAGAAGGGATCAGCGACTACTAAAAGTAGACATCTCCCAGACTCCATGGTGTATTTCCCAGTTTAATATACTACCTGCCCCACAGTAGGGACTCAGTAAATACTCAGCGAACCCATGAATGAATGTTGGAGGTAGGTGCTAGGTGAAAAGTAAGAGTCACAGATTCAGAATCAAGTTGGGCTTGATAGAACCTTGGTATCACTGCAGCCCAGCTCCCTCATTCACAGGTGGGGAATCGGGAGCCAGGAAAGATGACGTAACCTGCCCAAAGTCCAAAAGGCAGTTACTGATAGTGCTAGGACTACAGAGGATCAAAGAGGGGGCTGGAGCAAGTGGGTCTAAGGAGCAGGATGGATAAACACTAGGGTGTGCACTGCCATTTGAGTCTCCTCTTACAATGGGAGCATTTTCTTCCATTTCTCTAACTGCTTCTCCAGCCCAGGTCCACCTGCAACGGTTGCCAACAGCACCCAAGTCTCCCTTCTTCCTCTTGCCCTCCGATGTGCTCAACATTACAAAGCCAGATCAATAGTGATCAAACATTGCTTTCAGGACCCACTGGGCAGTTAAAAGCCTTCAAAGGCTAACCACTACTTATACATAGAATAAAGTCCAAATTACTAACATTCTTAACCCTTCGGCCTTGTCCTACTTTTCCAGCCTTATCTGGAAATGCTGCGTTTGGCCAGACTCCGCTACCCATTAACTTTCTCAAAGGCTACCCACCTCTTTCTTCCTCTGAGCTAAGTTTTTTGTTTGGCGGTCAGCAGGGACTGTGACAGGGCCCTAGCTAAGAGGCGCTCAGCGCTCAGCTCACTGCGCTCTTTCAATTCTGAACCAATTCTAAAGAAGGGGCTTTGGCATTTTCCTTTTGCACTAGGCCCTGCGAAGTATGCAGCTGGTCCTGGGAAGGTCTCCTCAGCCCCTAGACCAACCTTGTAAATATCAGCCATGCAACAAGTGTTGGTTGAATGAATAAAAAAAGGTCTAGTCCTATGAGCAATAATGAACTGGTCTACATTTATGTGATTAAAAAAATTAAATTGATTTTAGGGAGAGGGAGAGAAACATCCACGTGAGAAACATCCATAAGCTGCTTCCTGCACGCACCCCACTGGGGTTCGAGCCCGGACCCTGGACCTGTGCCCTGACCAGGTATCCGACGGTACCTTTTGGTGCACGGGATCAAGCTCAGCCCACTGAGCCACACCGGGCCAGGGCTGTGGCCTAGTCTTATGTGCAATTATGAAAATGGGCAGAACCGCTGCAAGATGCCCACCACAAGCCTTCCCAGCAGCCCCTTCAAAAACCAGCCCGCAGCCCACGCGGGGTGGCCTCCGACCGGTTCCAGCTGGATTCTTTAGGGCAGCTCCAACGCCAAATGGAATCCCAGCCCTTCCCCCGGCCGCAGCCAATCCCCGCAGTTCCTCGGGCGCAGCGCGTCCCGATTGGCTAAGAGAGTTGGCAGGGACCTGATTGGCTGAGAGAGTTGGCTCGGGCGGGAGAGCGCCCGCAGGAAAGGGGGTGGAGCGAGAAGCTGGCCGGCGGGTGGCTAGGCGGCGTCTGCGCAGGCGCGGATGGAAACGCCACCACCAACAAACAAAACCCACCACCCTGAGAGCAGCGGCTCGTCCCGCCCACCTTTCCCGCGCGTGGGCTCTGCCCCTTCCAATCGCCCGGCTGTCCCCGCCCCCGTCAACGTCCGGGGCGTCCCCCTCCCGGCGCGGGCCGCGCAGGGCCCGGCACTTAACCTCTGGCCGCCCGGCGCCCAGTTAGAGGCTGGGGCGGAGGGCGCGGAGGCGGGAGCGCGGGCCTGGACCCTCCGCCGGGCGGACGATGACTTGCTACCGGGGCTTCCTGCTGGGCAGCTGTCGTCGCGTCGCGGGCGGCCGGGCGGCGGCGCTGCGGGTTCCGGGCGCGGGAGGCCCCGCCGCGCGGCCGCGGCTCGGCGGCGACGGGGGCGGCCGGCGGCGCCTGGGGCAGGGGCAGGCGCGCGAGCTGGCGGGCTGCGGCAGTCGCCCCGACGGCGGCTTCCGCCCGTCCCGGGTGGTGGTGGTGGCCAAAACCACCCGCTACGAGTTCGAGCAGCAGCGGTACCGTTACGCGGAGCTCTCGGAGGAGGACCTCAAGCAATTGGTGGGTCCCGCCGGCCCTCGCCCCGTGCCTGGGCCGAGACCCCCTGCCCGAGGCGCTCTTCGCCGGCCCAGCTCGCGTCCCCCACTCGCTCTGGCTTCGCTCGGAGGTCCCCCCTCGCCTCTGGGTGGGGGGCGCAGAGAGAGAGAGAGAGGGTCCCTGTTCGTGCGGAGACCCCCGGCGCGGGACGTCTCCAGGAAGCCTGCGCTGGGGGACGAGGGGCTCCCACCATGGAGGGTTTCAGGGATTCGTTTGGGCTCTCCCACCCCACCCCTTCACTGGGAGTAGCAACAGCAGCCCCCCAGGAAGGTCTGGCTGGCGCCTGACGTCTGGACGCTCTGCAGAGAGCTCCCCAGGCCTCCCCGAGAAAGCGGGGCCCCGGCCGCCGCGAGGGGAAGGCGCCGCGGACACACCCCCTTTGACTCGGCGGGACTGCCCCGGGCGGGCGCTCCGGGCTCGTCGGGAGGAGCCCTCTCCTCGCTGCAGCGTGGGGGTCAGGCCAGGTTCTAGCGGTTTGTTTTAAAAGCACAGGTGTCTTCGTTGCTGGGAAGAGCAAGGGAGAAAAGTTGACTTTGAATATCTGTTATTAAGTAGGAAGGTCAAGGCAAAGGGCAGGCAGACCTGGCAATGCTGTGCTAAAGAGCCCACGTCTACGATACAGCAGGACCTCCACAATAGACTATATTTGGTGAAGGTATTTATTAATATTTTTGCAAGGTCTATAAATCCACCCAAGGAAGAAACCCTGCATACTTAACTCTCCTTTTGAAACTTCTGATCCCGTGTTCCCGTCCGCCAATTTTAGGAAAAGGAGAGTGAGGATGCTTCGGTAAACTATTTGTCTACAAAAATCTCTATTGCAAATCTCTTAACCGTTGACACCAGCGAAAGGCTTTGGAATGAGTTGCCTGTAACCCTAATCTTGTGGAATTCTGTGCAAGCGTAGACAGCCCGTTCTGAACGTCTGGTTTGTAATCTTCAGCACATTTTTTGGTAATATTTTGTGGGGGGTATCCAAATAAAATTGTAAATTATCTTTGCTTAAGCACTGGATCCGTGTCCAGCAGTAAAGTTCTTTTTTTTTTTTTTAAATATATTTTACTTTTTTTAAAAAATATATTTTATTGATTTTTTACAGAGAGGAAGAGAGAGGGATAGAAAGTTAGAAACATCGATGAGAGAGAGACATCGATCAGCTGCCTCCTGCACGCCCCCTACTGGGGATGTGCCCGCAACCAAGATACATGCCCTTGACCGGAATCGAACCCGGGACCCTTCAGTCCGCAGGCCGACGCTCTATCCACTGAGCCAAACCGGTTAGGGCAGTAAAGTTCTTGACTCTTGGATGAGCTCATTGAAGAGGGGCCCTGCATTCATCGGTGGGAGCGCTGGGTGCGGATTTTGTTTTCTCTCCAAAGTGGTTGAATAGAAAACAGTTGCAATGAATAGAAAACAGTTGCAATTGATAGAAACAGTTGCCTTCTTTAAAAGAGGTGGTCAACAAACCGGTGGAGCAGGAGGTTGGAGTTAAGTTTGTGTTAGGGGGTGAAGCTGGGGGTGAGGCCGGGAATACTATCAGAAGCAGGTGTTTCTGTTGTGGGAAAAGGGTATGTCCCTTGGGCGGTACTCCTAATTTCACCAGATCTCCTTCTTAGAAATGTGAAATGCCATAAGGACACCCGTAAGTATGTTCTTCATACAACTTTATGGAAACCTCCCACAACAATTTAAAATAGTCCACGTGCCCCAGCCGGTTTGGCTCAGTGGATAGAGGTTCATCCTGCGGAACGAAGGGTCCCAGGTTTGATTCCGGTTTGGTCCCCAGGAAGGGGGTGTGCAGGAGGCAGCTGATCGATGATTCTTTCTCATCATTGATGTTTCTATCTCTTTCTCCCTCTCCCTCCCTCTGTGAAATCAATACAGAAATATATTTAAAAAATAAAATAGAATAGTACACTTGGGATGTTCAGAGTGTGGGGTTGAGGGTTGGGAGATCGGAGTAATTAGGCCCAGGTTGTGTGATTAGTTTCCTGCCGGTGAGTCTTTTTAACTTAGCTGGGACCCATGGGGGGCGGGGGGGGGACACTCCTTTCTGTGTGGTACTGGCAGTTTGCAAAGTGCTTTTGCCTATTCAGCATGTGAAATGCTAGGGTGGACTAGATAGCCTCCAAGACCCAAAGACTGGCAGGTTGGACCCGGCTAACTTTTCCAAGGCCTCAAGGAAATGGGTGGCATCCGAATTAGATTAATTGTTGGACCTCTGAACTAGATTGCCGCTTACCAAAACTTTTTAAATGTAGGCAAATCGGTAACATCGAACTGCCTAGTGTCCCCACACAGTATCTGAAGAGAAATCTCTAATAGGTAAATATTTGTCTATCCCTGGGTAATGCTGTTTGGAATAAGAAAACTTGGAAGTAAAACTTGTGGACTATAGAACACAGTTTTGAAATAGTTGCTTTTATTTCAATTAAGTAGTATTGGGTTCGTTTTCTCATTTCTACTAAGTCTATTCAGAATGGAATAGCATTAGGTGGATCCCAGACCAGAGGTCAGGAAGAGGCCAAAGAATACTAGACAGGGTGAAGTGGTTCTAAAATGGGATTCTATTAGAAATGGTGAACATTTTTTGCTATTTTGTTGGGGGTAAAGGATACTAAGGTATACAGGTCACGTGAATTGGGTATAAAAGCAAGCAGCTGCGTGCTTAGTTGAGTCTTTGAGCACCATGGTTGCTGTCTGCAGTGCCATGGTAACTGACACTGGTTTTGTATCCGAGGGTTCTCTCGGTGTGGTGGTGGTTTTGTTGCAAATAGATCTCAGTTAGGTTACTTAGGTTACCTGTAAAAATGCAAAGGGAAGATGAGCGTGGAGTACCAGGACAGTTTTATATCCGGAAGCCTCATGGTTTTCTAACTTTGTAGAAACGTAAGCAACTAGAGGAAATACGTTTTAGTTAATAGAGCATGTACAAAACAGGTTTACATCCTTCCGATTTCATCAGTGACGCTTTCATATGGTTACATGGCTTAATTTTTAAGTCTTGCTTTTCCCTCCCCCTAACTGATCAATGACTTTTCCTGTGAGTTGAGGGTTTCTAGTCAAGGATTTCCCCTCTACTTGTTCATGACCTTGCAAGGTTTAATTAAACTATTATTACAGTTTCAGGGGTCCTCAAACTACGGCCCGCGGGCCACATGCGGCCCGCCGAGGACATTGATCCAGCCCGCCGGGTGCCGCTGCCTGTCCTGCTTAGCAGCCGACTCGTCCCGGGCCCGCAGTGCGCATAGGAATTTGTTCATAGTTGTTTTTTTTAAACTATAGTCCGCCCCTCCATCGGTCTGAGGGACAGTGAACTGGCCTCCTGTTTAAAAAGTTTGAGGACCCCTGGTTTACATCATGAGATGTAACTGTTGGCAAATGCGGAACTTTTAGTAACAGTCCAAGAGTCTCACAAATTAGACCTTTAGATGAATCAAAGCTGATGGGAAAGGTTTTTGACATCATAAACATGTCTTATTGGTCAAAAAATAAGGTTTTATTGAAAAATGTTTTGACCTCTGTCAAATTAGAAATGAGCCGTTTCCACTCGCCTCTCCCCCAGGTGTTAACAGTCCCAGGTGCACCCCCCTTTAATGGCTCTCATTTATAGGGTTAAAACATATTTTCAAAACGGGATAGAATAATTGCATTTGGCAGCCCCTCTATTATAGGATTAAGCTGTTCCTAGGTATTGCCTTGTTAATAGGTTTGGGACATGTAGTGCCTTGGATTTTGTTTGCCTTACTCTGTTTTCTGAAAACAATGGTGTAGCTTAGGTTGTAGTTTTGGGGCACATACTCCTTTTGCCACATGGTGTGCAATGAGTATAGTGTATGCAATATGTGTATTTGTCACATTCAAGGATGTGATCTGGAATACTGCCAGAGCCTCCTAACGGAAACCCCACTCCTCTCAATCTTCCAGACACGGGCACCAGCGTGGTCTATCTGACATGAACATCTGGCCACTCCACTCTCTGCTTAGAACTCCTCCAAAGCTCCCCATACCCTGTGGGGTCAGCTAGGGACTTTGTTAAAATGAAGATGCCTGGACCTTAGTCTCCCCAGCCCCTCCACGATTCTGATTTACTTTATGGAGAGCTCTCAGACTCTGCCTTTCTGAACCACACCCTTAAAGCTGCCGACTCAGCATTTTAAAAGCAAGCTCTCCAGGTTTGCAAGTGATCCCGGGATCACACTTGGAGAATCGGCTATAGATGAACCTTCGTGATCTTTAGTGTGCCCAACAAGTCCCTTCAAGAAGTGGCTCCTGTCTGCCTGTTGAACTTCATTTCTGATTAATCCTTGTCTTATGTGTCCTTCCAGAAATAATCTATACATACAAATCAACACAGTGAGACATCTTTTTCTTTGTCTCATCTCTTTGCTCAGTGATAAAATGTTTAAGCTATTCTGCACCTGTTCTTTTCATTGATTTTAGAGAGAGAGATGTGAGTGATAAATATTGATTGGCTGCCTCTCATAGATGCTACCAACCAGGGATCAAACCCGCAATCTAGGTGTGTGCCCTGACCTGGAATCGAACCCACAACCTATTGGATTGACACTCCAACCAGCTGAGCCACCCAGCCAAGGCTCTTTTAAAACTCTTAACTCTTGCCAAAACCGGTTTGGCTCAGTGGATAGAGCGTCAGCCTGCGGACTGAAAGGTCCCAGGTTCGATTCCGGTCAGGGGCATGTACCTTGGTTGCGGGCGCGTCCCCAGTGGGGGGTGTGCAGGAGGCAGCTGATCGATGTTTCTCTCTCATCTATGTTTCTAACTCTCTATCCCTCTCCCTTCCTCTCTGTAAAAAATCAATAAAATATATTTAAAAAAAATAAAAATAAAACTCTTAACTCTTGCCCTAACCGGTTTGGCTCAGGGGATAGAGCATCGGCCTGCGGACTGAAGGGTCCCAGATTTGATTCCGGTCAAGGGCATGTACCTGGGTTGCAGGCACATCCCCAGTAGGGGGCGTGCAGGAGGCAGCTGATCGATGTCTCTAACTTTCTATCCCTCTCTCTCTTCCACTCTGTAAAAAATCAATAAAATAATTAAAACAAACAAACAAAAAAAAAACAAAAAAAAAACTCTTAACTCAGTGCTTTCAACAAAAGATTGGGAAGGTCGGTGTTAAAATAGAATTAATACAGATCATCCTGGAGTAATACGATTATATTGAATTAAGATTTTTTTATATGTGCATCTTTCATGTTGTATTATTTTATAACCTTTTAAAAAAGTAAAAAGCATTTTAATTCTATCTAAAATTGGTTTTACTTTATAATCTGTAAGTAATGATTTAAAACAAAAATATATTTAAAATTGCATTTTAGACAGGTACTTAAAACTGATTTTGTGTCATAAAGAGGCAAGGTATAAGGGAATTTATAGAAGGAAAGAAAATAATAATGCTTTTTTGTTGTTAATCCTCACGTGAGGATATTTTTCTCCATTGATTTTTTTTTTTTTTTAGAGAGAGTGGAAGGGAGGGGGAGAGATAGAGAAACATCTGATGTGAGAGAGATACATCTATTGGCTGCCTCCCACATGTGCCCCAACCTGGCCTGGGATGGAGCCTTATGACCCAGGTATGTGCCCTTGACTGGAATCGAACCTGCAACTCTTCAGTCCTCAGACCGACACACCAATCACTGAGCGAAACTGGCCTTGGCTAACCATGCTTTTAATTCTAGCATTTATTCTAGTAGATAAATTTACTACTTGATTAAATGGACGCTTATTGAGGATATTTCTAAACTTCTAACATTTTACTTTATGGATTATTTAGAAGACATGCTTTAAAAGGAGAGTATTAAATGGTAAGATAGTAACATTATAAAATGTCAGTCTAATGGACTGGGAGAGAGAGTTCTTGAAAGATACATGTCTTTATATCTAAAAGTTATCTGTTCTGAGAGCTAACCAGCCTTTGTTTGGATTAAGGTAAATACCAAATAGAGTTCATAAATCTAAATACAAGAGAGCTGCAAATCCAAATGGAAGGAAGTCAGCTGCCTGCTAAAATAGTAGTTTATCCTTCATCTTCAATTAGCCATATGCAATATATTATAAGCCCATTTAAAAAATAAAACGCTCAAGCTGTAAAACAGGCAAATGATGAGATCCTATTGACTAGATGATTCAGGAAACTTAATGATGTATTTGGTATTAAAACCAAGTTGTGATTTTTCTGTAATCAGACTTCCTAGTTCAGTTTAGACTTGTTTCACAGGTAGTCATTAAAACGTGCCTTCAAATAAAAACCACATTGTTTTCTGTAGGGCTTTTTAGAGAAACGTAATATGTACTTTATATCATGTAATGAGACAACACTTGTTTTATTTTTATGTAGCTTGCATTGAAAGGCTCTAGCTACAGTGGACTGCTTGAACGACATCATATTCACACCAAAAATGTAGAGCATATTCTAGATAGTTTACGGTAAGTCTGTGGTTGGATTTTGGGTGCGCTTTTGTATTCAGGAATTGCAATTTTTCTCTACCTAGCAGCTAATCATTAGATTTTAAAATAAAGATGGCCATTATAAAATCACTTTCAGAAAATTATATTGTGGTTAATGGACCTGATACTGTAGTATTTCTAAGGAAATTTTTATTATACTCTGAAAATTTCCGAGATTTTCAGTTATTTGGTCTGCCTGAGAAATGCCTTTTCTACAAAGGGTTAACTCTGTACACAGCAGGCTTCAACTGTACGTGTAATGTTTTATTTCTTAAACAAAATACTGGATTGGTTATATGGGTGTTCATTGGGATATTCTTTGAATGTCTAAAAATAATCATTCTAGAAACCTGTTAATTTGGGGTAAATCTAGTCAGTGAATACGTTGATGTGTATACAGGAGAATCTGTAAGAACATGCAAATTAGAAAGTCACTGTTTCAGGGTCTGGCACTCGGATTGGATTTAAAATAATGGCTATTCAGTTTTATAATTTAAAAATGGTCTTTCCTTTGTCAGTAGCTATAAAAGATGTTTTAAAGAGATTTGGGATAGTCATTAACTTCCAGTTTATTCATATGCTTCATGACTTAGTTAATTGGCTGTGGCAATTAAGAGAAAATGAAGTTAACCTTACAAAGCTAAACATAAATTTGTTTATAAAACAAAATAGTTTATTTTACATCTTCATTGTAATAATCTGCCTCTCAGAAAACATCCTTGTGATGCTATTAGTGGAACTTGTATATATAACCTTTACTTGTTTATCTCAGGAACGAGGGAATTGAGGTTCGTCTGGTAAAGAGGAGAGAATATGATGAAGAAACCGTTGGATGGGCAGATGCTGTCATAGCTGCAGGAGGTAATAGCTTTACAGATAAAGACGGGGATGTGGAGATGCTCCTTAATACTCATGCTTCTCAATAGCCGGTGCTTGAAGCCTACCCTAAGATAAGGTGTTGGATTTTTAGGGTCTGTTTTACATAGCATGCCCCTTTTTTAGTGAATGATGCTACTTTGAGGTTCCATGCAGATATTTGTGTGTATTCAAGGTGTGTGTTTAACTTCAAGTATGATTCAGAGGATTAGTTGTTACTGTATTTTGGTTTAGTTATGCCGATCTTGAAAAAAAAATTTTTAAGAGTTTAATGAGATTATGTAAATTCCATCCCTCTCTGGCCCCAATTTACATACAACTTTTCCCCCTAAGCTTTATTATTAAGTTAGTGAACATTCTTTCTAAAGCTTTAAGTTGACAGCATTTGTTGGAGAGAAAATTCTGAAATTGGACACTTTGTTGGACATATTCCGATTAAAATAATTTGTGAATTTGGACTGATGTTATGAGAGAAAGAAAGAGGATCAGCCAATAGAAGTGATAAGATTAGAGCAGGGTTCCCAGTTAGGGAGTGGAGGCCAGGGCTACTGCTAACCATCCTACAATGCACAGGACGGCTCCCCAGGACAAAGAATTATACGTCAGTCCCGCCACTGTTGAGCAATCCTAAGTTAGAGTGGGAGAGAGAATGCGAAGGGATGATGGGCAGAGAGGAAGTGGAATAACTGTGACAGTCAGCAGATGGGATGGCGGCGGTGTGATTGTTAAAAGTACTGGAGTTCAAATGATGTTAGAGACCAGTCTTATAACGAGTCTGGGTCTGTCTTCTGGCCTTTAGGTGATGGCACAATGCTTCTGGCAGCAAGTAAAGTGTTGGACAGACTCAAACCAGTGATTGGAGTGAACACTGACCCGGAACGGTAAGGAAAAATACGTTTTTGTTCGGCTCTTTTTTTTAGCGTAATACAAAAAACGTTTATGCTTTCTTGGCATAGTGTCTGTGGATGATAAATCCTAACATTTGGAAGCTCCTCTTAACTGTCTGTGCCCTGGTCATGCTGCTGCAAGCAGTGATGCGTTCATGTTCCATCTTTGTCTTTCCTAACGGTTCTCGCTGACATTCCCGGTTACGCTTCCACTGATTTTTCTGGTGACCTCATTGACTTAGTGAATAGACCAAATCCTGTTACCATTTTTTTCCTTCTTTCCCCAGCCTCGCTGACATCACCCTCATTCTGTTCCAGCTGCCCGTAGCCATGATTATACCTGGGCTTTGTGATCATCTAGAATTTTCCCATCTCTCAAGTCTGCCCTTGGGCTTTTACCGAGTTGATCCTCTCTTATTTCCTTCACTTAATTCTCCCTTATTCACTTTCTTGACAGATTTCTTAATTATTTCGTATTGTTACCTTTCTGCTTAATCCTAGATCAGTTTGTTATCCTCTCTATTCCTGTATCACCACTGTTGAGACCATCCGGGAGAAAAGAAATCGTAGACACTTGGGCTTGGTGGCCCATATTTACTTTCCATCTGTAGTTTCTAGCACTTAGACCTGTGCTCTCAGTTGTTTGATAAACTTCCTATTTGGCCCAAGTCATCTCTCTCCCCATTTCCTGTGGCAGCTCCTTCAAGAGTGGCCCTTCAACTTCATGTCCTCCCTGCTCTCCTTCAGCACACCCTTCTCCTCTCTCACAAAGGAAATGGAAGTCACTGGATAAGAACTTCAGCTTTTCTAATGCGTAAAAAAAATCTTGTCTCTTCCCTTTTTTCCTCTCTCCCTTCACACATGATTTCCTTTTAGGCCAAACACTTAAGACTCCCATTTTTCAAGAAATTTTAATAAATTCTTTACCCTGTGTCACACTCCTGGTTATTTCCCTTGCCTTTCCTCTGTCCCAAAGCTGGGTATCTCCACTTTCTTACTGCACAGTTATTTTCTGAACCTTACCAGTCTTCTCTAGATTCGCCCCAACCGGTTCATTGATGTTGCCTTTGCCTCCCAAAGTGGTGATATGCTGGTTACCGAACCCACTGGACACTCAGCTCTTGTGTTACTTGATTTCCGGGAAATTTTTGGTGCTAACTGCCCCTTGTTGCATCTCTGTGTCTTTGGCGTCATGATGCCCCTTTCTTTTTTTTTTAAATATATATTTTATTGATTTTTTACAGAGAGGAAGAGAGAGGGATAGAGAGCTAGAAACATCGATGAGAGAGAGACATCGATCAGCTGCCTCCTGCACACCTCCCACTGGGGATGTGCCCGTAACCCAGGTACGTGCCCTTGACCGGAATCGAACCCGGGACCCTTCAGTCCGCAGGCCGACGCTCTATCCACTGAGCCAAACTGGTCAGGGCATGATGCCTCTTTCTTTCTGCCTCTATGGCTGCGTCTTTTCACTGTCTCTTGGTGGATCTTATTGTTTGGTCACTGCTTATGTACTGGTGTTTTCACATAATATCCTCTGGGCTATCCTGTCTCTAGAATAACTGATTTAATATCTATGGCTTTAACTTAGATCCTGGTGACTTGAAAATCCTTATATCCAACACTGACTGTTTCCATTCTCACTCTTATTTATATTTCTCCTCCCCACTGCAGCCAGAGTGATCACTTTATGAAAGTTTGATACTATTTTGAGACTTCTCTGCTCAGAATCTTACGGTGATTGCCATTAACTCAGACTAAAATGTAATTCTTTACTAAACTGGGGTGACCAACTCATCCTGTTTTGTCAGGGACTATTTGTAAGGCTGTTCTTAAGTGCACGTGTAATGTCTGCGCATCTGCTGACACCATGGGTGGAGGCTCAGATGTGGAGGCCTTTTGCTAGTGAGGAGCTCTGTTGGTATTTGAGACAGCAGGACCTGAAAGAATAAGTAGTTTTCCCACAAGGCTGTTCTTTCCATGCCATCGTGTGCTTTTGCCTAAAGTGCCCTTATACTGCTTTCTCATTGGAGTAGTTCCTGTTCATTCCAGATGCTGCCTCTCCTGGGCTCTGACTGTAAGTCCCTGGACAGGCAGTACTTATCTCTCTATTATTTCTGCGTGATTCTTTCTTCCATTTGACTGATTTCCCCGAGTACAGGACTTTGTGCTTTACTTTCTCTATCACTATTATAGTATTACTAGAGGCCCAGCACACGAAATTTGTGCACGGATAGGGTCCCTAGGCCTGGCCTGCAATCAGGGCCAATCTTCCCCAGCTGCCGGCAGCCAGCCCCGCCCCCCTGTCCCCCCATCCCCCGCCCCCCTGTCCCCCCGCCGCTGCTGCCGGTTGCCCTCTGTGTGTGGGGTGACCGGCGGGGCGATCGGGGCCCTGGTGCCGCCCGTGTCTGCCACCACTCACCCCCGTTCCACATCAGGCGATTAGAGCCTGCCAGCTGGGGATAGCTCCTGTGTTGGTAGTCTGCCCCCTGGTGGTCAGTGCGCGTCATAGCCAACCTGTCGTTCTGCTGTCTGGTCGATTTGCAGGTTATGCTTTTATATATATAGATATATGGTCAGTAGGCAATAAGCATTGAAATGAATGATTGATTAAATGATCTCAGGGAGCAGGGCTAGGACCCCATCCCTAGTTAATATTCCCTGAGCATAAGGAATTGAGATCATTGGTTCTGTGATCATTTTTTGATTAACTTTATTGTTGATGTATATGTATTTTAGAACTTTTAATGAACTATTTTTATATCTTTAAAGAGATTCTAGGTATTTTATACAGTTTATTTATTAAAATATATTTAAACAGATGATTTAATGCTCATTATCTTACGGGGATTTTGAAACTATAAGTAGATGGTGTTGCCTCTAATTTTACCTAGAATAACGGGTTTTAGAAGTTCGTTGTTTTTCTCCTTGCCTTCAGGCAGAATGGATTAAGCCTGGGGGCTTGTTCAGTAATTCAGGTTGCCTGACTTCTTTTTCTAAAGCACTGTGGTCCCTCACAGCCTTAAGTAAGCCCAGAAGTTATTGTTCGGCTTCAGTTTCTTTTTCTCTGGATTAGGTATCAAATGCTGCGTAACAAAGCACCCCAGAACTCAGAGCATAAAACAACAACAATCACTGATTGTCTCTCGGGGTTTCTGTGTGTCAGGAATTCAGGACAGCTCAGCTGGGTGGGTTTGGCTTGGGACCTGATGAATTTATAGTCAGATGCACTTGGACTTTAGGCCATCTGAAGCCTTGCCTTAGGCCAGTGGTCGGCAAACTCATTCGTCAACAGAGCCAAGTATCAACAGTACAACGATTGAAATTTCTTTTGAGAGCCAAATTTTTTAAACTTAAACTTCTTCTAACGCCACTTCTTCAACATAGACTCGCCCAGGCCGTGGTATTTTGTGGAAGAGCCACACTCAAGGGGCCAAAGAGCCGCATGTGGCTCGCGAGCCGCAGTTTGCTGACCACTGCCTTAGGCTGTAGGATCCACTTCTAAGATGGCTCGCTTACATGGGCTCATCTAAATGAAATACATAATTTCTGTTTGTGTCTTTTGTATTCTGCACCCATTCTATTGAGACTGGTAAATACCACATTTTTCCATGCTTAATAGTTAGAATTCGATAGAGGGCATGTGGTAGCCAGCCTCCAAGTTAGCAGCTTCCTAGTATTTACACCTTTATGTGGTTCCCTCCCCCATTCTGTATTCAATCAGGACTGGCCTCTGCCCAATAGAATGTGGTGTGCCTGTGTATACCACAGGCTTCCAAGGCCAGGCTGTCACTGGTATTGCAGCTTCTAGGATCACTCATTCTGGGGTAAGTCAGCCACCATGGTGTGAGATACCTAAGCAGCCCCATGAAGAGGCTCCCGGGAGAGGAATCAGGCCTCTTGCCAACAGCTGGCACCACTTTGCCAGGCATGTGAGTGAGCCACATTGAAAGTGAATCCCCCAGGCTAAGTCAAGCTTTCCGATGCTTATATTGCTAGCTGATAATCTGACTAACCTCATGAGGGATCTCCTCTCCTGAGTGGTTTAGACCTGCAGTTGACCCCAGCAGGTATTTTCTATCAAATGACTGTTAATACCTTTTATATACTTAGCACTATGTAAAGTATTGCCGGGAACATAAAGTTTTTTAACCTCAGTGTTGACCTCTCAGATAAAGAAATTGACTAGTCACAACTTCATGAAAACCTTGTTTTCTGCTCTTCACACTTACACGTTAACTTACAGTATTGCCAAGAGTGTGTTTTGCCAAGCCTACTCTCAACCATTCCTTCAAGATGGAAGCCACCTTTCCCTCGAGACTGATAATCATTGAGCTTCCTAGACACCTTTCATCGTGTTAGGTGCTGTATTCTCTCATCGTTCTGTAGCAGCCTCTAGGCAATCTTAACACTTTGCCGTTTGCAATAAAAAAAATTCTGTCTTGCCGAAACCGGTTTGGCTCAGTGGATAGAGCGTCGGCCTGCGGACTGAAGGGTCCCGGGTTTGGTTCCGGTCAAGGGCATGTACCTTGGTTGCGGGCACATCCCCAGTGGGAGGTGTGCAGGAGGCAGCTGATCGATGTTTCTCTCTCATCGATGTTTCTAGCTCTCTATCCCTCTCCCTTCCTCTCTGTAAAAAATCAATAAAATATATTTAAAAAAAAAAATTCTATCTTCTACATCATGCTGTTTACTCCTTGAAGGAGTTCATCCTGATGTGGTTTTTGAGAAAATGAAACGGTACATTGGATTAAACTTTCGGAGTTTTAGTGACTTGGAATATTTTAAATGTTTAATTTTAAAGGGGATTTATAGTTCAAAACACTTTCACATAAATACTTTGATTCCTCAGAATAACCTTTGGAGATTGGTGGGTTTATAGCATAGAGATGAAGAAGCTGGTGACTTGCCCAAAATTAATAGTTAGATAATTTCAGGGTAAGATGCAGACACCACTGTACCATTAAACAATTTTGCAGGGTGGTCAGTCTGTGGCAAATTTGCTGTTATTTTCAGTTTCACTATAATGTGGAAATTAAGTAGTATTGTGTATTGTGGCAGTAAAGCTGGATTTAAACTGTGTCTATTCTTTTTTTGTTTTTGGTGAAAATAGACAATTTTGTGGCAAAACAAATTAAATATAGAGTTGAAATAAAAAAAAATTCATATCTGATTTTTGAATTAAGTTATTTTTCTTCTTCTTTTGCACACCTTTCACCCCTTTTCAAATGAAGGTCTGAGGGTCATTTGTGTCTTCCTGTTCGCTATACACATTCCTTCCCAGAAGCCTTACAGAAGTTCTATCGTGGTGAGTTCAGGTAGGAATTTCTTTCTGTTGTTATATAAATATCTTAATAAATGTGTATCGTTAAAATACTGTTAAACAGAATTAGATAATATTTGGATCAGTCCACAATTATAACAGTAGCCATAAAATGTAATATATCAGCTGAGTCACAAACACATCTAACTTACCTTATTCTAGTCCAATCAGAACTGTATAGAGAATCCCTGACAAATGCCACTTGGCCTATACTAGTGTGTAATTGTTAATAGAGGGGTTTTTCCTTCAGTGAGATAGAAGCCATGTCTCCACTGTCTTAGCCTTGTTACATTATCTTAGAAAGATAGTACAAACTGTTGGCTAAAACTGAGTGTTCAAACTTGTTGAGATTTTGTTTTTTGTCCTCATCTTCTCCTGTCCAGAATGACTGAGTGTTCCTCCCTGGCTGAGGTCCTGGTATCCCTGTCTTACAGATTACAGTGTTTCTGAAGCAGTGGAGATGGGTTTTCCCCAATATTTCTTCCACTGAATTTGTTCAGTGGTCGGACTGCCTTGATAAAGAATTTGACTTTAATTCAAGTTATTTGGGACATTTTGTACACATACATTAGATATTTCCATTATGATCAAACAATGAAATAAACTTGTAAATCTCTTTTAGCAGGAACCTGTGAATTTTAGGTGTTTCTAGTATAATTTGTTCCTGAACAACTAGGTTTTTTTAAATGAATTTTTAATTTGGTGAAATTATAATGTCTAATTCTTAGTTTAATTTATTCTGTCTTAACATAACTTGCTTTCATTCACTCTTCCCAGGTGGTTGTGGAGGCAGCGTATCAGGTTATATCTTGAAGGGACTGGCATCAACCCCGTTCCTGTGGACCTTCACGAACAGCAGCTAAGTTTGAATCAACACAGTAGAGCCTTCAATATTGACAGAGTTCATGATGACAGTAAGTGGATTGGGGGTTAGATGTGTTTGGGTCAATATTTAACTTATAGTTCTTTTGATGTCTAATTTCTAAAAGTAATACTTTATAACTAACTTCAGTGCCACTGACAATACTTAAGGAAGTGCAGTGAACTATTTCAGGTGTAAAACTTACTATGATTAGACACTGAAGTAAGAAATACAGTATATTTTTAAGAGAAATGCTTTCTAGGATGGGTTTGAAAATGTCTAAGATGATATTTAAGGCCCCTGGGCGAGGGGCCTGTGGTGGTTTGCAGGCCGGCCACACCCCCCGGTGACCCAAGCGGAGGCTCTAGTATCTGGATTTATTTATTTTCTGTAATTGAAACTTTGTAGCCATGAGTGGAGGCCAGGGCAGGCCAGGGCTGCGGGAAAAATAAAGCAGAAGAACTAAAATGAGCTACCCAGTTAGGCATCAATCAGGCTGTTGGGGTAGATGATATTTAAGGAAAGAGTCTTGGCCTTAATCTTTGAAAGGTCAAAAAGGAAAAATAAAGTAGAAGAACTAAAATGAGCTAACCTGTGGAAGATTTCATAATAATTATCTACACTAATAAAAGAGAAACATGCAAATTGACTGTACCTCTGCTACACCCACAAGCCACGCCCACCAGCCAATCAGGAGCGAGTATACAAATTAACCCAACCAAGATGGCTGCACCCATGGAGTGAGCAGGAGGCTTGGGTTTCCCCAGCAATGGAGGAAGCCAAGCTTCCCGCAGCCCTGGCCGGCCTAGGCCTCCACTCAAGGCTACAAAGTTTCAATTATAGAAGATAAATAAATCCCAGATACCAGGGCCTCTGCTTGGGTCGCCAGGGGGTGTGGCTGGCCTGCAAACCACTGCAGGCCCCTCGCCCAGGCCGCCCCATGCCCCAAGGGAACCCCCACCCTGATCCGGGACACCCTTCAGAGCAAACCAGCTGGCTCCCACCCGTGTACCAGGCCTCTATCCTATCTAATAAAAGAGTAATATGCAAATTGACTGTCACTCCAACACACAAGATGGCTGTCCCCATGTGGACACAAGATGGCCGCCACAAGATGGCCAGCAGGGGAGGGCAGTTGGGAGGGACCAGGCCTGCAAGGGAGGGCAGTTGAGGGTGATCAAGCCTGCAGGGGAGGGCAGTTAGGGGTGACCAGGTCGGCAGAGGAGGGAAGTTCTAGGCAACTGGGTCTGCAGGGAAGGGCAGTTGTGGGGGACCCAGGCCTGCAGGGGAGGGGCAGTTAGGGGTGACCAGGCCTGTAGGGGAGGGCAGTTAGGGGCAATCAGGCTGGCAGGGGAGTGGTTAGGGGGTGATCAGGCTGGCAGGCAGAAGTGATTAGGGGCAATCAAGAAGGCAGGCAGGCGAGCAGTTGGGAGCCAGCAGTCCTGGATTGTGAGAGGGATCCCAGATTGGAGAGGGTGCAGGCTGGGCTGAGGGACACACACCCCACCCCATGCATGAATTTCGTGCACCAGGCCTCTAGTATATTTATATAGTTATATTTAAACATATTTACTATAGTTATAGTTACTGATTAAAACATTTATGTTGGGAAATTTTGCATTTCAGCCTTCACATTTGTGTTTCAAATATTTGTTTACGCTGCTAAGAGAATTTTAACATACGGTGATATGCAGCTTTTTGTTATAGGTAGTTAAGGTGAATTCTCATTTTTGAGCCTATTTGTGGATTATATTTTCCTACTTTTCTCCTAGCTCTGAGACTTCCATGGTGCAAGAAGATCCTAGGAGATGTCCTACCTAAATACTTAGATATTTTTTCTCCTGTGTTTCACTTCTTGACTAAACTTACCAGGAAGAGCTACCTTTATACATCTGCTTTCTGTCTTGTTGTGGTACCTAATGTTCATCCACCCCCGCTCTATGAGTTTTCATGGTGATTATAGCTTTAGAGGTTAGCATGTTCCTAACGTGTGTGTTGTTCATGTCATGTTTTAAAGATGTTCCTTCTCTCCCCAAACAAAAAAAAATCATTTGATTTTAGAAATCTTTTAAGTAATTACATACATTTAAATTCCCATTCCTGATTTTGAAAGACTACAGCAACTGTTCAGTAAGATTTAAAAATCTTAGCTAGAAATTTTACTTTGTCCCACACCAGAAGTTACTGCTTCCACCAGAAGATGGTCAGGTTCGGCTCTTTTCACCCATTCTTATAGGAAAGAGCTAGATTGGTATTCAGAGTTTCATTTCTCAGACTCCTATCTCAGGCTCACTGTTTTTAGCTCATAATCTAAGTTAATGTATTATATAGAGAAGCAAAATCCTATCTAATAAAGATGGAATAGGGTCAATTTGCATATTACCCTTTTAGTATATAGGATACTTTGAGTTACCTACTGTATATGTTAATACTGTTAAAGTATAGATTCTATTACAACAAAATACGAATATTTTAATATTATAAAATTTATGTCATAACATTGCTAAAATTTAAGAGCTTTTTTGGATGTTTTTCTTCATTGTCTGCAGGGCCCGAGGCTTCAGGACCCCAGCTTTTGCCAGTGAGAGCACTAAATGAAGTCTTCATTGGGGAGAGTCTATCATCCAGGTACATTTAAACCTGTGAGCTTGAGTTTGGAATTTAACATGTTAGTATTTTTTAGATATTTATTGAATTTCTACAACCTAAGATTTGTGAATAATTAATACTGTCTAAATAACAGAAATGAATTATTTAATGAAATATTTCTGAAACCTTCATACACGTTAATACATATTAAAGAGGAAAGAAGATTCCATGACCCAAAAAGTTTGTGAAACCCTAGGCCAGTGGTCGGCAAACTCATTAGTCAACAGAGCCAAATATCAACAGTACAACGATTGAAATTTCTTTTGAGAGCCAAATTTTTTAAACTTAAACTTCTAACACCACTTCTTCAAAATAGACTCGCCCAGGCTGTGGTATTTTGTGGAAGAGCCACACTCAAGGGGCCAAAGAGCCGCATGTGGCTCGCGAGCCACAGTTTGCCGACCAGGGCCCTAGGCTAAACAAAGTTTTTCACGTTCTTTACTGCAGTATTTCCCAGAACCTTTCATCTATCATACAGGTGCATTATATTTATCATCTATGCATGCTTAAGAGAATGGTATACTTACTCGGCATACATCGGCAATTGATATACAACTTCTATAGACAGCATAGTAAAACTTAACCTAATTGTGTTAATGATGTTCTTTAAAGCTGATTTGTTTGTTTGCTTGTTTTTATCCAGGATCCAATTAAGGATCTCGCCTTGCATGTGGCCATCATGGCCCTTTCGAATTAATTAAGAACAGGTCCTTAGCCTCACTCCTGTTTGTCATTCATGATATTAATATTTTGAATGGTCTAAGCCAGTTGGTTTGCCGAATAGCCCTTGTTTTAGATTTGTGTGATTTTTTTTTTTTTCCTCTGCATGATTAGATTCAGACTAAACATTTTTGGCAGGAATACTGCATAAGTGATCATTGCGTCCTTAGTTCAACATCGTGAGGCAAGTATATTGCCAGGTTAAGATTTGTAACAATTATTAGCAAAAATTAAGATTAATGAAGTTCTTCATTAAGAGTTTTATTACAGATGAAATCTGTTTTGTGGGTGTTGAATATAACTTACGCTTAAATTGCCAGTTGAGTTATTTTTGCAAAACTTTGTGTTCGTTACCAGTTATAAAATGACATTAGTTACTAGTTATAAAATGACTGCTATAATGTAAAGTTAATTTAGCTCTTGGTAGTACTGTAGAGCATGCCTTCTCCTTTTTGTGTATGTAAGTTAGGGGTTGAAGGTTAGAGATGGGTCTCTGTCCCACTCTCCTGTTACCTTTTGCAAGCATTGCAGTTGATCCCCTAGTTTACTGAGAGCTGTTCCACACATTCTGAAATCCTGTTTGTTGTAAGTCACATTCTTTCGTAAGTTTAATTACGATGAGAAAAATTTGTCCTAATTCAAAAAGCTACCCATGTTTTCGCCAGTGATTTCACTTAGGTAGTGCTGGAAAGAAAGAGCCTGATTCAACAGGATGACCTGAACAGTTGTTCTGAGTAGTTGTCATTTGGATTAATGTAACTTTAAATTTATTCAACAAAAATATATTATGCATTGCTGTGTATATTATGAGAGCCACTAGGAATATAAAGGTGAATAAGATAAAGGTCGTGGTAGCTTTATTTTTTGGAAGGTGGTGGTAAAATACATAACTTAAAAAATTATTAAAAGTAAAATTTATTCTTCAAAGTAATAAAAATATATTCTTTAAAAACTTAATATTAAGTGTAAAAATATTTTAACATAGTAAGACATGCTGTATATAAAGTTTTTTCTTTTGTATATCAAATCTGAAGTAATATGGACATGAATAATGGGTACATTTATGTAATAGGAGGGAGAAGGAAGAAAATGTAACTGATTAGTGATATAATCTGGTATTATTGCTAAGGACATACGAGAGCCACAACTTTAAACGAGATTGGAGAAAGGCTGTTAAAATGAGTAGATGACAAAGGTAAAAATGTTTTGTGAGTTTATGCCTTTACTCTAGGGAAACCATTTAATGGCTTATATTATTATGTTTGTATATTTTAAAGGTTGTAACTTCTGAGAGCTTCTGCTAGCGTTGCTTTATAATTTGTACTTACTAAAAATCAAATAACGTATAAAAGGAGGGAAACGGGCATAAATTGATAGACTTTGGGCATTCGGTGAAGTCCCAATAGGAGATTTTGGCTGAATGCTTTCCTTCTCTGTGGCAGTAGTGATTTGGTTGGTTTATCTCTAGATAATGTCTGACGCTGCTGCTTTTTGTGCTCTTTGATGCCTCACCTTATATCTTACTAAGATCAGGGCAGCAGGGGTTGTCGCGATGCTACTGAAAGAGGTTTCGCTGCTGAAGGTATTAGAGGTCACTTAGAAAGATGCCATGACAGACCCTCAGGCAGAAAGGAAGTGACGACCATTTACTAGACGTCTGTGATGTGTCAGGCACTGTGCATGTTGTGCCTGCTGTCACATGTAATGCTCGGAGCAACCCTTCGAGGAGAAAGCTGAGATTGAGATTTGGAGAGTTCATGTAACTTGTCCGAGGTCATACAACTAGTCCGCATCAGAACGGATTCCAGATCCTGTGCGAGGCGTCACTGTGCCCCGAGAGCTTATGTGCCTTGCTTGAAAAATACAAAGTGCAGCAATATTATTCCTGCCTCATTTATAATGTTCTTAAATTTAAGAACATTTTAAAAGCCCATTTTTTTTCTTTTCTCCTATTTGTTCTAACCTAGAATGTCATATTCTTGGGCTGTAGCAGTGGACAGTTTAAGAAGAAGTATACCCACTCTAAAGGGACTGTGAGTTTTATTGCTGCTTTAAAAAAATAATTCCCTGAAACAAAAATTCTGTGATTTGACTAATCTTGATAAACCTGTATGAAAGAATGACACTAAATTTGCTCATTACCTCTCACCTGGCTATCACCTTTCTTCCTTTGCACCTCCGCTTCTCTCCCCACTCACCTCTAATCTCTTGTTTCCATGTGATTCTGGCATCGTAGCAACCATTGCAGTGATTTGGCTGGCTTGTCTGTATATAACAGGCTCCTAATGAGACTAAAATCCCTAATTTTCTAAGGAGATATAATAAAGCAATGAAGTAGATTAAATGTGAATATTAAGTGTGCTATCTTTTACTTTTATGAAGAATGCTGAGTTCAGAGAAAAAATGAAAAGGAGTTATATCATATAAAACCTTCACAGGTCCAAAGCTTGGTCAGAGAAATTAAAAGGGGTAGAGTAAGAGTTAAATTATCCCTTGAGTGTTAGTGTTTGCAAGTATGTCTAATAATTCATTAATTTTGAAAAGCTATATTTTATTAAGGGTTTATTTTAACTTTATTTGCTAAAGAAAAATAATCCAGTGTTGATTACTGACAATATTACTTTAAGATATAGTTTACAAAACTTTTTACATGTTTCAAAGGTTCTTTGAATAGTTGGCCAATCACTTATACTTTCATGCAGTTAAAGAATAGTATCATTTTTGCTACTATCCAGAAAACCCATTTGATGAACTACTGTAAGAAATATAAATCTCTAGTTCTGCCCAATAGTTCAGTGCTGGTTGAGAATTTTCTTTAGAACTTGTTAGCTTACTATCAACTCAAAAGGCACAATAGTATGTAACTCAACAAAAATTTATCAGAAACTCTTGGTAACTCAGAGGATTAGAAATAGACTTAAATATATCAAGGACTAGCTACCAAGAAAGAAACTCACCAAAGCATGGTTTTTCTTTTTGAATTCTGAAATAAGGCTCTGTGTATGTTGGACTGCATAAAAGCAGCAGCAGCAGCAGCAATGCTAGGTAAAAACTTCGGAAGAGGCCCTGTTTGGAACGTGACAGTATTGATAGAAAGGAGCACATAGATCAGAGAGGGATGTAGACTTTTTTTAACTTTTCCACTTAATATTAGCATTAGCATCATGATGTGTGTGCCTACTAAGTCAGGCTGGCCTACATAGATTTCATCCGTTCTGAAAAGACTGTCTTATTTGCTGTGAGCCTTAAGTTCAGCAAATCCAGTTTTATATTCTTAATTCATAGGGCTTCCTACTATGAGATTTCACTTGATGATGGTCCCTGGGAAAAACAGAAGAGTTCAGGGCTCAATTTGTGCACTGGAACAGGATCAAAGGCCTGGTGAGTAACCTGGGATGCTGCTTATCGACTTTGGTGAAAGATTTTAAGTAACATGATGTACTCGTTATCTCCGATCGGCATATCTACGGCCCCTGCTACACAGGGGTTGATGGCGGGGTTGTGTTGGTGGCTCGGTTTCTGCTTCACTCATGGGTTGGGTCTAGAAGTCTTCTTGCCTTGACTTCCTAGACCACAGTGCAGCCTAGCTCTGGTCACTATTTGGCCCGTCTCACTAGGTTTGTAAAGAGGAAAAAGAAGATGAGCAATGTTTTCAGGTACTACATATTTTTAAAAAATGAAGAATATTTTAAATAATAGCAAGGAAATGAAAACAAAGTCCATTACAAAAACCGTGTGCTGGAGGTGTATGCCTGCACGGTCTGATCAGAGCTAACCTGGGCTCCAGCGTCTTGTTGGCCTGGAACCTCTTTCTGGGAAGTCTCTTCTGCTTCGTACGGAGCACACACGCCACCCTCCCCAGCTTCTCCCTGAGTACAGACTCCTCTTCTAAAATTACCTGGTGGGCAGAGGGGTAGTAGCTTTTCAAATTCAGTGCGTTTAAAACGGAATTTATTATCTTTGGTTTTTCTGCCTGTGTTCCTTGCATTGCTTAATAGTATCCCTGTTTACCCTGGGTTAATGCTCTAGAGAAAAAAACATGTTTCCTCCAAACCTTGCGTGCACCTTTGAGTCTCCCACAAACCAGTCTCTAAATCCAGTCAGTAGCACTTCTGAGATCCACCCCCCCCACTTCCAATTTCTACTGCCATTTCTTTGGCCTGGGCCCCACTTTTAGTGAGTAGTCTTCGTACCTGGCCCTTTATTCTTCAGGCTGTCATTCATCCTACCAACAGAGTATCGTTTCTGAAATACAGATAAAATATGACTGTACCCCTTCTGTGCTTTCCAACTTTCATCGGCTCCTGACTGTTCAGATCACTCGGTCTGTTGTACGAGGCCCTGTAAGTATGACCTGCGGTTCCTTGCCAGCCTGCCGCCACCCTGCCCTGACCCTCAGCACAGGGCCGTGTGCAGGCTACTTGGAATTCTCCGCACAAGCCAGGTTCTCTCTCTGGCTTTGTTTTTACTCAATGCAACTTCTCTGCACTGAATACTGAACGCTCTCCCTTTTCCACCCACCGGCTGGAACTCCAGTCTTCAAATGCCGTTCTCTCTGTAGGAGAACTGTTTGGACCTAGACTTTCTTTCATGAGCACAATTAACCCCTTTTTGTCCTCTCTAGCACTTTTTCTCATAGCACTTAACCACATTATTAGTTATCTAGTACAGCGGTCGCCAGCCGGTGGTCCGCAGCCACTGGTGGTCGGTGAGGTCCTAAAGGTTGGCGACCACGATCTAGTAAGCTCACACCCAGCTAGTGAACAACTTGAGGCATTTAGGGTGGGGACTAGTGTCGTGTTTCCCCTGCTTAACTTTTGTGTGCATATCATAGTCCCTAGCACATACTCAGGCAGACACTTTTTGAATAAAGACTACATGCTCACAAATAGTGCTTTTGAAACTATGATCTTAAGTTTGGGTCATTTAAAATGGAGTTTTAGTTCCTATTTTTCAGCATTACTTTTTAAAACCTTTTATTGTGAAAAAATTTAAATATATACAAGAATAGGAAAAATAGTATAATGAATCCCCATGTCCAATCTTATGTTTTCTCTGTTCCCCTATATATTCTTTCATCCTATAAAGATTTTTTGTTGTTGTTTTTGTTGTTAATCCTCACCCAAGGGTATTTTTCCATGGATTTTTTTAGAGAGTGTGTAAGGGAAGGGGATAGGCAGAGAGAGAGAAACATCAATGTGAGAGAGACACATCGACTGGTTGCCTCCTGCACGCGCCTGACTGGGGTGGGGATTGAGCCTGCAACCGAGGCATGTACCCTTCACTGGAATCGAACCCAGGACCCTCAGTACGTGGGCCAATGCTTTATCCACTGAGCCAAACCAGGTAGGGTTATAAAGACCTATTTGAAAGCAAATTTTCAGACATCATATCACTTGCTTTGTAAGTAGTCAGTAACTTAACATATTTTTTAAAAATCCCAGTCTTAGTCAAATAAATGAACCTTTAGGGAAAAAATGAGAAGTATCATTTTAAAAAATTGGTGGCCTTTGCCAGTGTGGCTCAGTTGATTTGGTGTCGTCTCGTGCACAAAGGTTGCCAGTTCAATTCCTGGTCAGGGCACATACCTGGATTGTGGACTTGATCCCCAGTAGGGTATGCAGGTGTCTCTGAATCGCTGCATTATCATCTTGGTTCCCTTCCCGTTGGGGGACATGATTTGCTGCATACACGGGGAGATGTACTACAGAGTGGGACCCTACATTTCTGTTAGTTCCTAAGACTGTCTCCAGTCCTCCACACATTCTGTCGTAGCAGACGTCAGGGGGAGGGTGCTCTTAAGTGAAGACAGTTTTGCTAGCCAATGAAGATATGAGACCCAGGTTGCCTTTCAGTTTGGTTGTCTTTAGTACAAGGTATGTCTGATTTCAAATGGGAACTTAGTACGGTAAATATATAGAAAAAAAAGTGGTCATGTGCTAGCTAACACTTGCTTAGTCATGTAGTTCGTCTTCGATGTAGAATATTAACCACTTCTAAAGGTAGGATGAATTGGCTGAGATCCAGGTCCTAACCACAGGAGATTAGTCTTAATTTAATCCTAATGCAGAGGACTTTAATAAGGAAAGTGGTATTCCTAGTAATAGGAATCTGGGAATATTACAGCAAATCTTCTTAGCCCTTTGTTTTTCTAAGTTAAATCTTAACTATGGTAAGGAGATATTACTTACTGAAATATTTTGTCCTCTATATATATTTAATTCAGTGGAAGCCTACTAAACATAGCTCATTTTTATGTGACTTTTAGATTTAACATAGAATTCTAAAACAGTATCTTCCAAAACGTGATATTCACGGGAATTAGAACATAACAGACCTATCCCTTGCATTTGGCATTTTCATTCAGTGCCGATTGTCGCCATGAGTTAGGTAGTGCCCTAAGTGCTGCATGTCTCAGAGCTGTGATGGGAGGTAGGTATTGGGAACTTACACTAAAGAATAAGACAGGCAGGACACTTAAACTGTTTGCTTTATTACCAAACTAGTGCCCAGGTGCACGGATTTGTGCACATTGACAGGAAATTAATTAGAAGGTGGCCGGTGGGGCAGGACTAGGCAAGATGGGCCAGACACGCCCTGGAGCCAACTCCCACAGTCCCTCCCCTGCCGGCTGCACCTGTGGCTCAGCTCCAAGGGTGTCTGCCGAGTGAGTGGGGTCCCTCCGGCAGGTGGGGTTCCTTGGCCTGGCCTGCAGGGATCGGGCCGAAACCGGCTCCGACATCCCCCGAGGGGTCCCGATTGCAAGAGGGCGGTTCTTGTGTGACGCACCCCAGAATCAGGCTCCCTCCTCTGGTTCCAGGGTGTGTCACCCAAGAGCCGCCGCTGCCAAGTCTCTGCAGCTTGGCAGTTCCTGCATCGAGCGCCTTCCCCTTGGTGGTCAGTGTGCATCATACCTACTGGATGGTCGGATGGTCGTTTAGGCTTTTATATATCAGTGGTCACCAACCTTTCGGACCTCACGGACCACCAGTGGTCCACAGACCACCGGTTGGTGACCACTGATATAGATAGCAGGTATGAGCAAAGACACACAGATGAGAATGAGCTTGGTGTGTCAGAATGTGAAATCGGACAGGTAATAGTGAAGAAGAGGCCAGGGCCAGATTTTAGATTATTTTTTAAAAATATATTTTATTGATTTTTTACAGAGAGGAAGGGAGAGGGATAGAGAGTTAGAAATATCGATGAGAGAGAAACATCGATCAGCTGCCTCCTGCACACCTACTGGGGATGTGCTTGCAACCAAGGTACATGCCCTTGACCAGAATCGAACCTGGGACCTTTCAGTCCACAGGCTGACGCTCTATCCACTGAGCCAAACTGGTTAGGGCCAGATTTTAGATTTTTATAGCAGAGGGATCTGGTTTGTGAATGATCCCAAATTTTTAATTTAAAATTCTGTGTATATGTATTTTTCTTAAAAGATTGTTCAAAATGTTTTCACATTTTTCAGAATGTATAGAAGATAGGGTTAGAATGGTATATGTATTTATTATCCCCCCTCAAAAAAGTTAAGAGTCACTGGATTAGGTTAGAGTTGTATGACTCTTTATGTTATTCCTTTTCATTAGGATTGTTTGCTGATGCCATGTGAGAAGAGTATGAAGCAGTGGAATAATTCTAAGAGTTCTAGAAGAATTGTGTTGTTTTTTTTAAACTTGCTTTAATCTTTAAAGACCCTAGGACAGAGCTACTTTTAAAAGTTATTCTTGTTTGTGTAAACATTTGTTTGTAAGTGGTTAAGTTAGGTATCATACTAGCAAAGGATTTCTCACCTTTAAGGAAACTATTTTTGACTTAAATACTTATACGTTAAAAATATGTTAAATAGTACAAAAGAATATACAATGAGCCCTAACCGGTTTGGCTCAGTGGATAGAGCGTCGGCCTGCGGACTGAAGGGTCCCAGGTTCGATTCCGGTCAAGGGCATGTACCTGGGTTGCGGGCACATCCCCAGTAGGGGGCGTGCAGGAGGCAGCTGATCGATGTCTCTCTCTCATCGATGTTTCTAACTCTCTATCCCTCTCTCTTCCTCTCTGTAAAAAATCAATAAAATACATTAAAAAAAAAAAAAGAAGAATATACAATGAAAAGCTAGTCTCTCTTTAATTTCAAATTTCTAGTACTAATCTCCAGGCACAATCATCAAATATATGTATAATTGTTTTTTTAATATAAGTAAAACAGGAAAGTAACATATATACTATATAATGCCTTCGGTTTTTTAACTTAACATATTGGTTATCTCTACATATCAGCACATTTAGTTCTATTTTATTCTTTAATATCTACATAGTACTCCGCTGAATAGCTATAATTTATTTAACCAGCTTCCTATTGCTACATATCTTTGAGTTTTGCTACATAGTTGTTTTGCTATTATAAACAATGCCTCTGTAAAATTCTTGTGTCCTTGTGTACTATATATGCAAGTATCTCTTACAATAAATTATTAGATCGAAGAATATATTCTATTTAAATTTTAATAGTGCAGAATTGCTCATTGATGGCAACTCCTATACTTCTTTTCCCATACCCATGCCAATACATTATCAGTTTTTAATTCTTGCACATCTGAGAAAAACCTTGTTTTAATTTGTATTACCTTAAGTATGAGTAAGAATGGGCATTTTTTTTCATATAGGTCTATGAACTGTCCATGTACTTGGCCCACTTTTTAAAACTGGGTGAAGTGGCAGTTGTCTTTGGTTGTTTTTCTGATAATTTCTAAAAATTCGTTGTATATTAAGTAGATTATTCCTTTTTCATTTTTAGTATGTTTTTAGAATTAAAACAAAGAATTTATGTGGTGTTTGTTTCTAGGTCATTCAATATTAACAGGGTTGCAACTCAGGCTGTGGAAGATGTTTTAAATATTGGTGAGTACCAAAATAGCTGTTATATATTATAATTATAATATACTATAGAATGTATATGTTTTATGCTATGTTAGCTATTACATGATACAAAACATTTAATTAATATATTTTCCCTCTTTCCTTTTTCCAATAGCAAAACGACAAGGAAGTTTAAGTCTTCCATTGAACAGAGAACTGGTAGAGAAAGGTCAGTGACAAATGATCTTAATTACTAAGTTTCATTTAAATTCTGTATTGACTTTAGGATGTTATTGTGATGTGTACTTGTCTATTTAGCAAAGCACAGTACTTTTTTGTCTCAAACATGCTTTAATATCCCTTTAAATATACTTAAACAATAAAAATTTAAAACGACAAAAATCATAATATGAAAGTGTTATATTAGGATTTTTGTCAACCATAAAATATAGCCTCTATGTCAGAAACAGCATACCTGCAAATATGTCTTGGGGAATAGGGAAATACAGAAAAACACACACGTGGCAAATAGGAAATGCACACCTAGACTCGGTGTGCCGGTCATGTCCTCTGAAGGAGGGGACGTCCACTGAGCTGTGAACGCTTACCTTCCCATTCACTGAAGTGTTCTGCTTGACCCTCACCTGCCTACTCCTGCCCAGTTACTCAGGGTCCCTTTAAGAGAACTAGTCCTGCGGAGAGAAAGATACTGGTCAGGGAATTGAGAGATCTGAGTTCCAATCCCAGACCAACCAGTGCCTGGCTGAGACCCTGGGCAGGGCTGTGGTTCTCACTCCTCCACTCCCTCTGCTGTGGAATGAGGAGGGCAGGTCGGTCACTGGCGCTTGGGGACTCTTCAGCTTTGTTCTTTAAATTTTATTTTAAAAAATATTTAAATCTTAAATTCTGAAAAACATTTGTTTGACTTACATATGAAATTTTAACACACTAAAGTCCACTCATTTACCAGGCTCAATGTTATAGACCTCAAACTAAAGCTTTTCTTACTGTGAGTTTAATTGAAGAGTATCCTTTGATATGAAGGTGAAATTCCTTTAAAAAAACAACAAAAAGCCCAAACATATTTATAGTTACATCTACCTTCTTTTGTAAGGATTTGTTAACATATAAACCCCAAGTGAAATACTGACACAAAATGGGTATCAATGCATAGAAGATTAAAACTGTCATCCATCCATAAACACAAACACTTGAATTGAGAGTTATTAGAGTAACTTCATTCTTGTTGGTTGCCTTTAAAATGATTTAGCAATACATGGTAAAGTGTCAGTTCATATATTTGTATATCTGGATTTCTACACAAGAATTCCTTCATTGGGCAGATGATTTGCCTTTAAGTTAGTTTGAAAACAGGACTAAATCTCTGAATTCCCTTTCATTTCTCTAAATTGGACTCTATTTCTTCCTCTCAATTTGAGATCTAACAGATTATTTTAATCATGGCGTATGAGCTAGCATTAGCATTAAATCTATATAAAAGAAAGGAAAATTAGGCATTTATAGTACTTGAGTCTTCATTATGTAATTTAACTTAAAATTTCAGTTGATCTATATACCTTATGTTTTATCAGGTATGTAAATTAATTTAAGGGTACATATAAAATAAAGTGGTTGGTTTTTCTCTTAATAAACAAACTGCTTTGTGAATGAACATTATTCCTTTGAAGATCTGTCTTCAGAAGCAGTAGTGAGTGCCAGGGCCACGGTCACTCTGGACCTACTTTCTTCAGAGCCAGCACGTACTTTGTGTGTGTGTTCCCAGATAGGCAAATTCTTTTTTTTAAAAAAAAATAGGTTTTTAAAAGAACCCAAAAATTCAAATGAAATTTTGGAAAATACAGATTATCTGATGGTTTTATAAAGTCTTTTAATGTGCTACTAAACTGATCATTCTGTCAAACCTGATTTTGTCGTACAGTTGGCTTGAACCAGTGTGTGCATTGCCTGCCAACTGTGATGTGCCTCCTGATGGAGAGATCGCAGGTTCCAGTGATTTCTAAAACGGTCTTGAATGATGACATTTTCAGAAGTGAAAGCACATTGCCGGTCATTTTTGAGATTGCGTTTATATCAAGACTATTAACTTATACTTATGAACTCTTTGACATGATCTTTTGGAAGAGAACTTGGCAGGGGAAATATGGCAACTCAAGTTCCATTTTTATGTGCCATAAATTAGTTCCTCTATTTTTGTTTAATTACTAGCTTTGAATTTCTCCCCCCAGAATGTACCTATTTCCTTTATGTTGTGAGTGATGTACGGTTCTGTGGACTAATCTTGGAACCTAACCCTCATTTATGAGGTGGTTGGTGTTTTTTAACGGAACTTGTAGTGAGTTCCAAGGTACCTGATACCAAACAGAGCTGTGGAACAGAACTGCTTCTAAGTTGGAGGTAGCATCCATTTTTCATTTTGCACTTCTCAGTGACCATCTGTTATTGAATGTGCTAATACTTGTTTCTTCTTTCTTCACAGTAACAAACGAATATAATGAATCGCTGCTCTATAGTCCGGAAGAACCAAAAATACTTTTCAGTATTCGAGAACCAATAGCAAACAGAGTTTTCTCAAGCAGTCGCCAGCGTTGTTTCACCTCAAAGTAAGCAAGCGACCACCGTCTGAGTGAGAGGCTTTCACCCCTTGTAATTACCCTTATTGTAAAAGCTATTTCAACAAGGCTGGTGGGGGACAACCGAGCTGTGGGACTAAGGAGCTGTCATGCTGACAGTGTGCCGTTTTAGCGACACGAAAATGTAAATGAATGGAAGGGGCGTCGTACTTACTTGGGTGACACAGATTTTTTTTTCTAAAGTATTTAGACCACAAGATTATATTATCATTTTAAAAGAAACTGACTGGAAACAACTTTTTTTTCATGTGCTGTGGAATAAAAGCAGGACAGACACTAAAACCTACCCTTTTAGCAGTAAACCTTTAGAGTAGGACTCGTGTCTTTTCCCTCCCCCTTTAAAAATTAGGGTCTTAAAGAAACCTTAGAGTTAAGAAAACTTATTATCTAATGAGATGTTGCTTTCTGCTTAGGGTCTGTGTCCGTTCTCGTTGTTGGGATGCCTGTATGGTTGTGGATGGAGGCACTTCTTTTGAGTTTAATGATGGAGCCATTGCTTCAATGATGATCAATAAAGAAGATGAGCTTCGAACTGTGCTTTTAGAACAGTGAAGGATTTCCTCAGACGAGACTTTGATTACCAGAAAAATACTTGCACTGCTGAAACAGACTACCGGTCAGAAAGCTACATCTTTGGGTTATTGTTGAGACTGGTTGGCCCTGGGCTCAAAGGTGACGAAGAAAGTGAGATTTGTATTCTTCTTCTGTTGGGTCTGATGGAAAAGATGTTCACTGTGTAAGGAAGTAGATGGACTAAACTTTAGAATTGATACCAGTGACATTTCTCTATTACTTAGGAGTGGTATTCAGGAGTACTTGGTATCTTAAATTTAGAGGGGTTCCAAATAAAGGATTAAATGTGTCCTCCCCTTTCCTCCTAACTGTGTGGAATTGGTCAGAACAACACCTATCATTAGTATATCACCTTCAAAGTATATATTTTTATAGCACCTAAAAATCAAGGTTTAAAGAAATTTTTGATGGAGAATTTTGATAAATCCTGACATTGACCTAATTGAAGTAGGTAAATGTGTTTTTCTATGTGCTAAGAATTTTCTAATTTCAGAACACAATGATATTATTATAACTCTATTGATTTAAGAAGTTCAAACAATCATTTTTAAAAAATTATTTATAGTTTTCATTTGCCTTTCAGGTTAATTTTGACAATGCAGGGTGAATTGAAGTACATATAACTGGACAGAATCACGATGCTATTACAAATTATTAATTATCCCATAGCGATTTTAGGTGATAGGTCATTTTTAAAAAATGACTTGAATAGATTTCTTCCATATTTAAAACTCTCTAACATGGATTCAGTGACTAAAAGGATGAACTGATTAAGCCATATTCTGCTAGGATTTTGGTCAAATCTTTCAAAACTATTTTTATTTACTTTTAATACCACGGTTGTTTTCACCTAACTCATGTTCCAAGTTAGCTTTGGAGGATAAAATGTTATGGCCTTTTGTCCCCCCATGAGAATTTTTTTTTTTTTTCTAATTCTTGACCTACTTATATGTAACCCTACACTTTTCACAAAAAGCACCTATTGCTGCATCTTGAAATCATTGGTAGTCTCATGCCATTTATTCAATCATTGAAATATTTATTGAATACCCATTCTGTGCCATGTACTGGTTCAATTGCTGGGTATTCATTGATGAATGGAATGGACTATGCTGATAGAACGTGAGTCAAGTGAGCTCAGAAATAAATTCTGTAAAAGCGAGGATGGATAATCAAATTGAATACTCCTAGTTTTGCCAACATTTAACATGTTCTTGTCAAACTTTTAATATAAATGTTACTACACAAAAGTAATCTAGGCTTTGATGTATATCCAGAACAAGAATTTGTTTTTCTTTTCCTAGTTAAGAGTATCTGTATACTCATTAGCAAACAGTTATAACATGATGCATTCAGTAAATATTAGTGTTTTCCTGGAGCTGGTCTAGTTTCTGGTTTGATTTACAAGTGATATATTAAGATCTACTTTACAAAGTGAAATTCCACAGTATAGAAACGCCCTGAATAAGTTTAAAATGCCTTCTTGACAAAAATGCCAACTCCATCTTTAATATCAAGGTAATCTGTCCATGTGGTACCATAGATCTGTAACATATTAATAGGTAACCTGCTGTGTAAAATTGTTCATAAGCCATACTTCAAAGGTTTAAAAATTGCTTAATGTGCTCCATTTGCAATATAACTCCTAATATTTCTGCTATGTGGTGGGGATTTATTTGTAAGAGATGATGAGAGGCAAAGGATGTTAGAATAGCAAAAATGTTTTTTGATTAACCTTTAATGGCAACAAGATGTGAATAAAAGTAAACTATTGTTATCTCTTCCTTTTTATTTCATTTACTTCCTTAATTCACTTGGGAGTCATTATTTGAAAACCTGGCTTTCCCAAAATGTGATGTTTCAGAAGTCTTTTCCCCACTGGTATGCATTATTCTTTGCCCTGTTGACTTCATCTCCGACACAGAACCATGATTTGTTACATAATCGAGGATAAAGTGCTTACCCTTAAGTGTAGAGACACTTCAGATAATGTTGACTTAATATTTTTGATGCCTCATTTGCATTTATATTTATGGCTCCAGTAAATCAGATCATGGGAGAGCAGTGGTAACAGAAGAGGAGATTGCTCTTTGGCTTGTTCAGGGTTAGGGTACCCAGTGGAAAGGGGTTCCAGTTCCCCCAGCCCCCAAACTGGTTCCTTATATGGTCAGTATCCTCCCCCATGCTGCTGCTCAAACACAATATCCTCCTCACTGTCGATCTTCAGTAAATGTTGGGTTGCAAGTAAGTTCACCAGATGAAGTGACAACACTGTGTGTCTCTTCCATCAGAAATAAGAATTGTGCACTTGGCCAGAGTGTCCCTCATATTTCTGCAACTGTGGCTAGGGCAGTGGTCGGCAGACTGCGGCTCGCGAGCCACGTTTGCCACTCTGTTAACTAATGAGTTTGCCGACCACTGGATGGGGCTTAATCACAAGGAACAACAGCCTGTAATTATTGGAATCGAGAGTCTAGGACTAGGGGATAGAAGAGGGAGGGATCCAGGGCCAGAGGCGGATGTTAACATGAAAATGCTATAGCTGACTTTTTTGGATAGTACTTCTCTATCGCATCTGTCACCTACATTTTAGAAGTTTATAAATGCTATTACTTTTTAAAGCACTTTAAACAATTTTAGCTACAGTGCTTAAAGGAGGAAAAAAGGGACCACAACTTAGAAGTACTCGTTTTTATAAAAATGTGTTTTATTTTAAAACAAGTTTATAAAAGTAGAAATCACATACAAAAATACAGATTACTCTGACGTGTTAGGAAAATAGCTTTTGGCTGGACTTGAGTTTGGAAGTACTATGTGTTTGAGGGCACCCAGAAGTCAGAATCCAACCGGATCCTGTCCCCAGCCCTTGTCACTAATCTGTAAACAATAATCTCAAGTAGTATTTAGCACTTTTGAGCTACTACAAGATTGAAACATAATCATACCTACTTTAAAATGTTCTTCCTTAGGTCTAGACAGATAAGGGCACTTCATACCATCGTTTCTAACATTTGAAGAAGGTGATTTAAAAACCAACAACAATGTTATTAGAAATTATGGGTTTTGGCTTTTCTGTTCCATTTTGAACATATGGGGAGGTCATCAGTTTAAATAAGAAATTAGTGTGTTTTCTAAGGTAGAATTGAATCCATTTGCGTCTGTGTGCCATTAAAAAAATATCACTGATGCCATCAAAGGCTCAACACCTGAGTGAGCTTTTTGCAGGTGCGAGCTGTGCTTATTGCTCCGAAACCTCGGGACGTACACCTGCGTCTGGTGTGCCTTTCTGATTGAGGGAACATGCAGTTCTTGGGGAATGTTAGGTCCAGTAACCTTAGAAAACGGGCAGGTGGGTTAAAACAGCGATTGTGGAAGACAAAAAAATAAAATAAAATTAAAAGACGTGATTCTAGAGTAATACAAAAATAACTTCAAGAACCTCAGCAATACGGGCAAGCGCAGGCAACCTCAGTTCAGCACCCCATCCCACGTTTCAAGAAGAGAGACGTTTACTAGCACCTTCCTAAGACAAGGCGAGGCATTTTCAAAGCTAAAGAACCCACTGAACATCCTTTGCTCATAAAGTTAATGAAGTTAGAAGACCACAATCACATCTCCTCAGCTACCTCGGTATTCGGGGAGTACAGTACTTAAAGGGCCTCGTCAGTGTGCATTAGCCCATGCTTCACACTGACGTGTCCCAGAAAACGCCTCCAGAGCCTCCACATTCTATGTCTGCGCTTGGTTATTCTTTCAAAGGTAGGCTGTAAGCTGAGTTACCCAGGACTACGTGTTTGCACGAACCTAACTGCCCATGGAAAGGCAGGGTTGAAATGTGCATTTTCCTTTTTCTATCCCCAGAATGACTGCCTCAAACCGACTACCCTACGCTATGAATAGCTTATCGTTTTTCCACACTATGTCTTACAAAGCAATACTGAATGTTTAAATAGGAGAAAGTTAAGTTAGCATAGAGATCAAGAAAACTATTTGCTTGCTGGTGACTTTTAAGCTTGTCTCTAAATAGACTGAATAATAAGGGCACTTGGAAGGGGCGCCTCAAATTTTGCTCTTCGTGGATCTTGAAATGACAGGCTGGCGCTCCTGAAATGGCAGAAGGCCCACGACGAGGCTTCTGGGAGCAGAGCAGAGACAGAGCTTTTCCTATCATTTTAAAAAAGCAACACTTCCTAGTTCTCTCTCTCAGACGCTTCTCTAATACACGTGCAGAACGAAGGCAAAGGGAAAACCGAGAACGAACCCAGCCGAGCGCTCCGGCGATGGGGCTTCCTGCCCGCTCTCCCCGGCCCAGAGGAAAAGGAGGCAGCACTTCACAGACAGCTGGGCTTCTGCAGGGTCAGGCGGCACCGGATGCCCCAGATCTCAGGGTGGATTTTGAGGCCAACAGTAGGCCTGGCGATGGTGGTGAAGTAGGAACCGTTAATCTGGAGGTGAGGCAGGGCTTCCCGTAACAGCTGAAGGGTACCGTCGGGCACGATTCCAAAAACCTGTAGTGTTTTTAGGGTGGGGATTTCTCCAAGTTCACTGGAAAGGAAGAGAGAGACTTTCAGAGCAGCAGTATCGATGGACACGGTTCCACTAGAGTGACATGACCCACTTCCAACAACTTGTGTCAGAACCTATAAAGCGCACCGGACAGTACTCCGCCGTCCACAATTTAAGGAAATAGCAAAGACGGGCCCAGCAGCAAGGCACAGGCCGCAGCGTGGGGAATAGGCCCGTGTGTTGTGCTGAGTTTCCACCAGCGAAACACTCCACATTGGTTTCCTTAAAACCCAACTGTGTTTGCTTCCCTTCTCCGTTCTTGATTTATCCTGGCAGGTGCTGCTGTGTGGCGACAAGCCAGCAAGCTGGCGATGGTAAGACTGCATGTTTACTGTGGCACCAGCTGGAAGTCACCGACGGTTACACACACTTGAAGGACATGGACTTGACCTCAGGCTCCCCATCTCAAAAAGATGTCAGCTGGTTTGACAACTTCTCAGTACTGGTTAACAGCCCACAAGCCCGTTAGAGGTGATGGAGCCTAAGTGCCTTCACCCAGAGACTTCAGACAGGGGTAGGCAGTCGGGTACGGTGGAGAAGGGGGGTACATGCCGGTAGAGGGGGCAATGGCCGTCTTCCCTCCACGTATCACACATGTCACATCAGCTAATCCTCTCAGGTGTTTCCCAGGAGGTGAAATATAACTCTGTCAACAGTGACATTCTGGTTGAGGAAAAAAGGGAGCTCATTTACCCGAAGTCAATACTTTGTTGTTGTTTTAATCCTCACCCGAGGATATTTTTCCATTGATTTTAGAGAGAGTGGAAAGGAGAAGGGGAGACAGAAACATCGATGTGAGAGAGACACATCGTTTGGTTGCCTCCAGTTAGTACCCCGACCAGGGCCCGGGAACCTGCAACCAAGGTACCTGCCCTTAACTGGAATCGAACCCGGGGCCCTCAGTCCACGGGCCTGTGCTCTATCTACTGAGCCAAACCAGCTAGGGCCAAAGTCGATATTTCTGGTAATGATTCTTTCTCTTTAACCCAGACCTGTGTGCTGAGAAATCCCTCTCTGATCTGTATTTGCTCCGGATTGGGACACAGTGCAAAGTCTCAGAGAGGGAATGTTTGATTTGGAATTTCAACAAAATCCCTCTGCAAATCAATGAACACAACAGTGACCTGGTGTGCGAAGCATCCTTTACCCTGTCATATTTCCAGCAGTTACTGAAGACACAAACTTTCCTTATAATAACGGCCACCTTACCTTGCCTCTGGTTTTCCTTCCTTCCAGCCTAGTCTGTCTACCAGCGTCCAAGGCAACTTCAGAAAGCCTCCCTCTGCGTACGTCACTCCCCTGCGCCAAGGCCTCCCGTGCTCCCCTGGTGTTCACGGGACCCAACCGTCAGCTCCCCAGACCGCCCATGCCGACTGCTCACCCAGTCTTCCCTCTAAGTGTATTTATCTACACTCACCAAAGCATCGTAAACACCAACGAAATGTAATGTATGTTAGCTAAACTCAACGTGAAGGGCGATTTAGAAAATAAAAGTACTACCCAAATAAAATAAGCACGCCCGGTGTTCTTAAGGGACATTTTTTTTTTGGGGGGGGGGGGGGCGTTTAATCCTCACCTGAGGATATTTTTCCATTGATTTTTTTAGAAAGTGAAAGGGAGGGGGAGAGACAGAGAGAGAAGCATCAGTGTGAAAGAGACTGCTTCAAATTGGCTGCCTCCCACATGCACCCGGACCAGGACTGGGGATCCAGCCTGCAACCGAGGTACATGCCCTTGACTGGAATCGAACCTGGGACCCTTCAGTCCACAGGCTGATGCTCTATCCAGGGCTCAGTCAACTCACTGTTACCACGTATGTTGAACCAAACAGTCCTGCCCTGGTTTTCCGGTTTTGCTGGCCTTTCCTAACCAGTTTGCAGTACACCAATGTCAGTGTTTAAGTTTTCAACATCTGCTACTGCTAACAACGGATTTCACACCAGCGACATCTCTTCTGGTCCCTGCCTTCCACTAGCTTTGAAACACCAACGTACTCACAGTAAAGTCTCAGGTATTATGTCGTAGCACCGACTGAGCGACAGGTGTTGGAGGTAGTTGAGCTGGTAGAACTCGGGGAAGCACTCGTGGTTCAGCATGACGCTGTCACTGAAACGGAGAAGAGAGACTCACAGCCACCCCGCGGGCCAGACAGGGAGGACAAACAGGCCACGCGGAGCTCCCGCAACTCAACACATTCAGATCCTTTCCTCACTCAGTGAGGAGTCATGATTTTTCACGTACTTTTTCTAAAATAAATAAATGAAGAAATACCTTAAGTCTAGGTGGACAAGATTGGGGCATCTTCCAATTAAGGTAGAGAAATCTAGAAGAAAAAAAAATGACGGTTACTATTAAGGAACGGGACAAGGACATGTTACTGTCATTGCCGCTGTGCTGCAAGTTCAGAACAATGGGACCGGAGTGGCGACTCTTAGAAAGACATGAGTATCGCCTTGGTGTACAAGATTTTCCTACCCCGAAAATCCAAACGAACCACCTGAAAACTATTGGAAATAGTAAGAGAACTGTGCAAAACGAGGGGTTAGCAACAACCCATAGCTCATGTATCAGCAGAAACGGGGGAAATGCCACTCACATAGCAAAAGGCAAACCAGACACCACGCTGGACAGGCACGCGCCACATGTTTCAAGGACGCACCTCTGTACGAAGAAGGGCCCACGATGGAAATGGAGCTGAAGTCCCATTACCTGGTGACCTGGTGCTCGTAAACACTGAGGTAGAACACACTGCTCACAGCTTGTGGTGGTGCTGTGTCTATAAACCTCCTGCGCTGCCCCGCGTATAAAAGTAAAGCACCTGCCGTTCTGTACGGGCACGGTACTTGATAATAATAATAAAGGACTCCACTTTCTGTTACTTCAGAGCAGGGGTGGGGAACGTCTGGCCCCTGGGCTGGAAGCACGTGGTCTGGCCCTGCCCAGGCCTTAGGGGCGAGTTAATGAAATGTTTGACCAAATACAGCAGGCTATTTTTTTTTTATATTTTATTGATTTTTTTTTACAGCGGAAGGGAGAGGGATAGAGAGTTAGAAACATCGATGAGAGAAACATCGATCAGCTGCCTCCTGCACACCCCCTACAGGGGATGTGCCCGCAACCAAGGTACATGCCCTTGACCGGAATCGAACCCGGGACCCCTCAGTCCGCAGGCTGATGCTCTGTCCACTGAGCTAAACCAGTTAGGGCAGCAGGCTAATTTTTAAGCTGATCATTTTGTATGGCCCGTGAGTGATGTTATAAATATCCAACTGGCCCTTGGCAGAGAAAAGGTTCCCCACCCGTTTCTACTATAAAAAAAAGCTTGCAGTGGAACAGTAGGTTTGACAGTATCAAGGTTTCTACTTCTAGGCTCCGAATTCAAACCTTGATGCTGGCTAGCTGTTTGCCTTAACCTGACCCTTCTGATCAGCGGCTGCCTCACCTGAAAAGGGGGACCAATCCAGGCACGGGTGGAAGGAGACACCGAGGCAGGGCAGCCCCCGGGAGACGCTCCGGAGGCCCACCCGCTGCTGTCGGGCCCAGAGCCGGGCTCTCACCTGACCGCTGGAGGTTCTTGCGGTAGCCGCTCAGGTTCAGCTGGGTGACCGTCTCTGACACGTGCGCCACCGCCACCTGCACGTGCTTCTCAGTGAAGTCAAAGCACCAGGAGAGGTTCAGCTCATCCAGCCTGCACAGCAGGGGGCAAGAGGGGCGGCATGAGACCATCACCCAGGAGCCAGTGCTCCCGGCAGCTCTGCCTCTGGCTGCGGAGCACACAGAGCCACCGGTTCCGCACCAGTCCGTGCACAGGGCCTCTGCTTCTCTAAGCAGCTACCTCTGTCCACCGGAACCTGTCCCGCCCCGGCCCCCCGACACACTCCCCAGCTCCAGTGAGCCAAGGCCTGAGTGAATGCTGCCCCCTTGTGGGGGCGAAGGGGAGCACTCTCCTCCCTTCCTGAGGGCTCAAACCTCAAACCTCACTCCAGAACGGAGAGGAGAAATTCCAGCCTGTTTCTTTCTCAGCGCCACCCAGATTATTAGCAAATAGCTACACAGACTTAACAACCGCCTGAGATGTTTAAACAACTGCTTCCTGATAAAGAGACACTGATGCTGCATAACACGGCGTCCGCTCACGTGGCCTCCAACCGAGCAGCTGAGACGTTCAAAGGGAATGTCCAACCGTTAAAGCCCACACCTCATTCCTGAGAAAGTGGGGGCTTACGTTTTATCTCACTGACACCGTTCTTACCCAGAGGGAATCTACCTTCAACAGGCCATTACGGAGATAGTGGTCCAGTGCGAGGAGATACATGCAGAGACCAAGGGATATGAGGAAGGACACACACACAGCCACACGGGGGGGACCGTGTAGTCCGTGAACCAGGCCTTCTCACTCGGTGATAACTGTATCTCTGTAGCCTTTATGTACTGCGTCCTCAAACTACGGCCCGCGGGCCACATGCGGCCCGCCGAGGACATTGATCCGGCCCGCTGGGTGCCGCTGCCTGTCCTGCTTAGCAGCCGACGCGTCCCGGGCCCGCAGTGCGCATAGGAATTTGTTCATAGTTTTTTTTTTTAAACTATAGTCCGGCCCTCCCACAGTCTGAGGGACCGTGAACTGGCCCCCTGTTTAAAAAGTTTGAGGCCCCCTGGAACACAATATAAGAGATCAGAAGCTGTTCAGTGAGGTCTACAGACAGGAAAGGGGAAATACCTAACTGGACAGTCAGGGGCATCAGACTGCTACATTTTCCTTTTGCAAATGGCAACAACAACAACAAAAGGGGTCACGGGATCAGGTCACAAGCATCCTCGGCAAACTCACTGCATCTGGCTCCTGAGTTTGGAGGCCAAGGTAACTGCCTCATTCGAATCAAGCGCTCAGAGTTGGGAATAGCTCGAAGGATTTCCCAGTTCTGTTCCGGTGTGAAACCACCGCTCTATCACCAAGTCTCAGATCTCGCCTACCTGGAACAGCTGCTCAGCAAAGTCTTCAGGGCGGATTCGGAGAAGCCAGAACACCCAGAAAGGTTCAGCCGCACTAAATTTGAGTTCTGCGCAAGGTTACTGGGAAAAGAGAAAAACGTCGAAGATTACCAATAGGACCTCCTACTCCATCACGCTCTTCTCCTCGGAAGGAGAGCGGGCCAGCGAGGCGGGTAAGCGCTGACAGGCCTTGAGTCGGTGAGTTTAAATTCACGCCTCACAGAGATGTGACCTGGAGTGGTGAACAGCCAATGTGATACACAGACAATGTATCCAGAATCATACACCTGAAGCCCATAAACTTTACTAACCAGTCACCCCAGTAAATTTAATTTAAAATCTTAAAATAAAAATTTATTAGGATGCAAACGTGGAGAAAAAGGAATTCACGCCTCCCTATGTGTGATGCTCTCTGCCTTCCTTTACCCATCTGTGAGATGGAGTACCAGTACCTGCTTGGTAGGGCTGTTGGAATTAAATAATACAGTGTAATAAGGGGCTTACATAAATACACAAGAAACATTCCTCACTGTACTTTTAAGATACATTTTTTTAAAAAGGCAAAAGAATAAACACATTTCCATTTCACCCATCATTGGAATTAAGTTGTAGGCAAACTCCTCCTTATAAAGTTACTGGCTTCTCTTTGATTAAATCTCTCAAATTTGCCCTCTCCTCTACATTCCCAAATGCCTCGTGTTAGTGAGACTCAGTAAGAGCAAGAGGTCTGGCATCGTCATTGCCAGGTTCCAACGTCGGTTCTGCCACCCACAACCTGTGTGACCTTGAACAAGTTCTGGAGCCTGTGCCTCAGTTTCCACATCTGTAAAAAGGGAACCATGAGGCCATATTGTATGGGACTGCTGTGAGAACTGAATGAGAAGACCCACAAAGAACTTAGCATCTGGCGTGTAGGACGTGCTCACTGAACGTTCGCGGCTGTTGTTATTCTGCTTTTTGCATCAGGTTTCATAAATTCTCACCTGAGTGAACGCAACGAAGTCCTCACTAGTCTAGTTCCTTCCACGTCTGATTGACCCTCTGAAGGGGCCAGCAAGCTGATTTCCTAGATCTCAACTCTGCCAAGTTCCTTCCATTCTCAGAAGCCCGCTGGTCACCACACGGCCCTCTTTATAGTTTACCGGCATCCAGATTTCTGCTAGCATCTCGGCAGGGCCCCTGAAGATCTGATCCCTTTTGTCCACGTCCATGAGTTCTTTTTCTTTTTTTCCCTTTTTCGTTCAATCCCCACCTCCCCAACACCCACTCCACACCAGAGCTGTCTGCCGGGTCTCTTACCTATGAGTCTGATTCTATTTTGCTTGTTAGTTCTGTTTGTTCATTAGATTCTATGTATGAGTGAAGAGGGTATATGGGAGATAAAAGATGATGGAAAAAATAAAATGGGTGATGGAAAAAAAAAAGTCTGATCCCCATTGAGCCTCACCTCCCACCACTCAGCTCACCGAGCCCGGTGCTCCAGCGAGCGCCAAGGCGGCTGGACCTGCTTGCTTCGCCCTAGCGTGTGCAGGCATCTCCAATACTCAGCTTAAGAGTCACTTCCTGCAAGAAGGCGGCCCTTCCTACACTTAACTGGGTCTCGCTGTGAACAAACAGGCTGCACTGTAATTATCTGCCTCTCCCAGGCACGAGGCAGGGCCGTGCCCGCATTCATCTGCGCCTCCCTAGGACCCAGCGCGAGGGTGGCATCCACTCGGCGTGCACACTCTGGCTGCCTGGGTGAGTCCTGGGAAGTTTTCTCAGAAGCCGACACCCTGCGCTGGGCATCTCCCCAGTCCACGGGCCGTCACCCCAGTGACCCGCAGGAAACAAAATTCACACATAAAACCCATGGCCGCTGGGACAGGCTCCGCTGCCACTCACTTGACAATGGGATCCGAAAGCTGAAGGCCTTCCAGGCTGAGGTTCTGCAGCTTGGAGCACAGGGACAGGATGCCCTGCAGGGTGGACACCTCGAAGACCGAGTTGGACAGGTCCATGTGCTGCACGCGGAAAGGGCTGGATGCGGGGGAGAGGGAGAGAGGCTCTGCAAGGCGGCTCAGGTCCGCCCAGCCCACACCCGGAGCTACATGCACATTTCAAGGATGCACTATAGTTTCTGCCGTAAGACAAACTGCTCCCAGCGAACTCCTATCCTCCTCCATGTTAAAATTCAGGAGGATTTTTGCCAGGTCAAGCTGTTGCTGCCGATACAGTCCCCCTCAGAAATGAATGTGGGCATCGTGAGCATGAGCTGGGTGTGGGTGACAAGGATGTGACGTCGATGATGGCTTCTGGCGACGAGGGGGTGGAGGGCTGTGGCATTGACTCCCACAGGGAAGATGACGGCAGAGCACGTTGTAAAGGGGCTGAGTATAACGTGGGACAGGCTGATATTGAGGTACGTGGAGGGAAGTAAAGGGGGGCTGATATAATGTGGGGCAGACTGATATTGAGGTACGTGGAGGGAAGTAAAGGGGGGCTGATATAATGTGGGGCAGACTGATATTGAGGTACGTGGAGGGAAGTAAAGGGGGGCTGATATAATGTGGGACAGGCTGATATTGAGGTACGTGGAGGGAAGTAAAGGGGGGCTGATATAACGTGGGGCAGACTGATATTGAGGTACGTGGAGGGAAGTAAAGGGGGGCTGAGTATAACGTGGGACAGGCTGATATTGAGGTACGTGGAGGGAAGTAAAGGGGGGCTGAGTATAACGTGGGACAGACTGATACTGAGGTACGTGGAGGGAAGTAAAGGGGGGCTGATATAACGTGGGACAGGCTGATATTGAGGTACGTGGAGGGAAGTAAAGGGGGGCTGATATAACGTGGGACAGGCTGATACTGAGGTACGTGGAGGGAAGTAAAGGGGGGCCGAGTATAACGTGGGACAGGCTGATATTGAGGTACGTGGAGAGAAGTAAAGGGGGGCTGAGTATAACGTGGGACAGGCTGATGTTGAGGTACGTGGAGGGAAGTAAAGGGGGGCTGAGTATAATGTGGGACAGGCTGATATTGAGGTACGTGGAGGGAAGTAAAGGGGGGCTGATATAATGTGGGACGGGCTGATATTGAGGTACGTGGAGGGAAGTAAAGGGGGGCTGAGTATAACGTGGGACAGGCTGATATTGAGGTACGTGGAGGGAAGTAAAGGGGGGCTGATATAATGTGGGACGGGCTGATATTGAGGTACGTGGAGGGAAGTAAAGGGGGGCTGAGTATAACGTGGGACAGGCTGATATTGAGGTACGTGGAGGGAAGTAAAGGGGGGCTGATATAATGTGGGACAGGCTGATATTGAGGTACGTGGAGGGAAGTAAAGGGGGGCTGAGTATAACGTGGGACAGGCTGATATTGAGGTACGTGGAGGGAAGTAAAGGGGGGCTGATATAACGTGGGACAGGCTGATATTGAGGTACGTGGAGGGAAGTAAAGGGGGGCTGATATAATGTGGGGCAGGCTGATATTGAGGTACGTGGAGGGAAGTAAAGGGGGGCTGAGTATAACGTGGGATAGGCTGATATTGAGGTACGTGGAGGGAAGTAAAGGGGGGCTGAGTATAACGTGGGACAGGCTGATATTGAGGCACGTGGAGGGAAGTAAAGGGGGGCTGATATAATGTGGGGCAGACTGATATTGAGGTACGTGGAGGGAAGTAAAGGGGGGCTGATATAATGTGGGGCAGACTGATATTGAGGTACGTGGAGGGAAGTAAAGGGGGGCTGATATAATGTGGGACAGGCTGATATTGAGGTACGTGGAGGGAAGTAAAGGGGGGCTGATATAACGTGGGGCAGACTGATATTGAGGTACGTGGAGGGAAGTAAAGGGGGGCTGAGTATAACGTGGGACAGGCTGATATTGAGGTACGTGGAGGGAAGTAAAGGGGGGCTGAGTATAACGTGGGGCAGACTGATACTGAGGTACGTGGAGGGAAGTAAAGGGGGGCTGATATAACGTGGGACAGGCTGATATTGAGGTACGTGGAGGGAAGTAAAGGGGGGCTGATATAACGTGGGACAGGCTGATACTGAGGTACGTGGAGGGAAGTAAAGGGGGGCCGAGTATAACGTGGGACAGGCTGATATTGAGGTACGTGGAGAGAAGTAAAGGGGGGCTGAGTATAACGTGGGACAGGCTGATGTTGAGGTACGTGGAGGGAAGTAAAGGGGGGCTGAGTATAATGTGGGACAGGCTGATATTGAGGTACGTGGAGGGAAGTAAAGGGGGGCTGATATAATGTGGGACGGGCTGATATTGAGGTACGTGGAGGGAAGTAAAGGGGGGCTGAGTATAACGTGGGACAGGCTGATATTGAGGTACGTGGAGGGAAGTAAAGGGGGGCTGATATAATGTGGGACGGGCTGATATTGAGGTACGTGGAGGGAAGTAAAGGGGGGCTGAGTATAACGTGGGACAGGCTGATATTGAGGTACGTGGAGGGAAGTAAAGGGGGGCTGATATAATGTGGGACAGGCTGATATTGAGGTACGTGGAGGGAAGTAAAGGGGGGCTGAGTATAACGTGGGACAGGCTGATATTGAGGTACGTGGAGGGAAGTAAAGGGGGGCTGATATAACGTGGGACAGGCTGATATTGAGGTACGTGGAGGGAAGTAAAGGGGGGCTGATATAATGTGGGGCAGGCTGATATTGAGGTACGTGGAGGGAAGTAAAGGGGGGCTGAGTATAACGTGGGATAGGCTGATATTGAGGTACGTGGAGGGAAGTAAAGGGGGGCTGATATAATGTGGGACAGGCTGATATTGAGGTACGTGGAGGGAAGTAAAGGGGGGCTGATATAATGTGGGACAGGCTGATATTGAGGTACGTGGAGGGAAGTAAAGGGGGGCTGATATAATGTGGGGCAGACTGATATTGAGGTACGTGGAGGGAAGTAAAGGGGGGCTGATATAATGTGGGACAGGCTGATATTGAGGTACGTGGAGGGAAGTAAAGGGGGGCTGATATAATGTGGGACAGGCTGATATTGAGGTACGTGGAGGGAAGTAAAGGGGGGCTGATATAACGTGGGACAGGCTGATATTGAGGTACGTGGAGGGAAGTAAAGGGGGGCTGATATAATGTGGGGCAGACTGATATTGAGGTACGTGGAGGGAAGTAAAGGGGGGCTGATATAATGTGGGACAGGCTGATATTGAGGTACGTGGAGGGAATTCCTCTGTGGACGTTTCTAGGGCATGGGGGACGGGAGCTTGCTGGAAGGGGAGGGCTGAGCAGATGGGGATTTGAGGGTTTCCACCTCGAGATTTAGACAGTCTTTCTGCAGGATTTTCCTTTTTTTACCTGAAATGTTCAACTAACGGTTGGTCCACAAAGGATCGCGGGCAGCAGAAGGCCACCACCCCTCGAGACAGCAGCCGGCCAATCACTTCCGGGTGCAGGTTTTTACCGGTGAGGTCCAGGGTCTGCCACAGAGACTCGTCGAACCTGGAAGAGAGGGGGCTCGATCGGTAAGTTGGGGCACTGGATACTGCAGGCTCCCCACACCGTTGCCATCGAGGAGCCGATCCATCGCCTGGAAGCCAATTCTGAAGAAACCTCCGTTATCAGCCATGACGTTTTAAAGGCACTACTGAGCCTGGTCACACACATCCTGGGTCAGCTTCCCCACTCCTCTTTCTACGGACTTCTAACTTAGGTGGCTCAGGGCTGTCATTAGCAAGGCAAGGACCTGGACTCGGAGAACAGAATTCCAGCCTTCCGTTCCATTTGATAACTTTAAAAACGACTGATCAAGTTGCTTAATTGATTACTGACAAGGTGAGTAGGTTCCAAATGACCACAGTAATCTCACTTGCCATTTCTGTTACCCAGAAACAGGTTACCACACCGTCAACACACTGAACGTAGGAAAGTAAGCACTACTTTATGAGATATGACTCTGACATCTACTAGGAAAAGGAAGTTATAGTTCAGCTCTGTTTTATAATACCTTTGAAGCTTCTATAAACATACATACACACACACACACACACACACACACACACACACACACACACGCATAGAAATATATGTATATACTAGAGGCCCTCGGCGTGGCCTGCAGGAATCGGGCCGAAACAGGAAGTCCAACATCCCCCGAGGGGCCCCCGCCTGGGCCGGGCACTGCGCTGCTCCCACTCATGCTCCCACTCATTCCGGCCCCACTGGTCCCGATCCCAGTCCCGGTCCGGATGGGGGAGGGGCACGCAGGGGGAGTGTCCGCGGGACAGGTTCATGCCAGCCGTGAGCCCAGCATCTGGCACCCGTTGGTCAGCTGAGCAGTGCTCCCGCCGTGGGAGTGCACTGACCGCCGGAGGGCAGCTCCTGTGCTGAGCGTCTGCCCCCTGGTGGTCAAACAGTCGAATGGTCGACCGGTCGCTTAGGCTTTTATATATATAGATATGAAATAATGTGAAAGAAAAGGGAAAAATATTAGATTTTGGATAGTATTTCTAATACAAGAAAGAGGTACCAATACTGAACAAATAAGGGAGCTTTAACAACCACAGATTCATTCAATTTAACAAGAAAGCAAACACAAGGTCATACGCATGAGCACACATTTTACCACGTTAAGTGCCCCGTCAGTCACTGGTGACTGACACCATACTTTACGTCCGGAAGACAAAACAGGCTGGGTGCTTAACATGTTAAAAGCCCTGGCCGTTCTGGCTCAGTGGATAGAGCATCGGCCTGCAGACGAAAGGGTCCCGGGTTCGGTTCCGGTCAAGGGCACATGCTGGGTTGCGGGCTTGATCCCCAGTGAGGGGCATGCAGGAGGCAGCCAATCAATGATTCTCTCTCATCACTGATGTTTCTATCTCTCTCTCCCTCTCCCTTCCTCTCTGAAATCAATAAAAATAGATTAAAAAGATAATAAAAGCCTACGAGAATTTTATTTTTTAACACTGCCTGAAATAAGCAGACCCCTGGCGAGGGCTGTGGAATAATTCTGCATAAAGACACTGTCCATGTGTTATCTGACCTGTTACTAAGAAGGCAGGACTGCCGTGCGGGGCACACAACAAGTGCTTAATAAATGTCTGTTACGACTTTTGCAACAACTGAGATGAAGAGTACCAGACTCTGCATGAGGAGGTCAGCTGGCGGAAAAGACAATGAAAACGGGGTCCCGTGGGGAGGGGGGGATGAGTGAGACTAAATACGAGGTGTCTTATCCCAGCACACCCCGAGTGGAGAGGAAGGGGCTCGTGCGGTCAGTGAGAGTCCTTGACGCTGGAAGGAGAGAGACGGTGGAGGGGGGGGTGTGTGGAGGGGAGGGTGGGGATGAGAAGGGGTGAAGGGGGAAGAAAGGTTCACCCTGATAAACACAGCCTTCCTCGCCGCTCCCGGCCTGTGGCGGCCTTCCCAGCTCAGCACGACTTTCCATGCCCAGCTCACTGCCCACACCTGAGAGGTGCCGTCCCCAAAACCCACGACACACCAACACCTGCGGGCTGTCACGCGCCGCACACTGAGAGCCAGGCACTGCCAGGCGGCATCTGTGTGTCCCCTCCTAACTTTCCTGTCCTGGAGGCGCTGTTCTTCCCACTCAAAGCGACAAAGACCTCCCTCGGGTCACCCAGAGCCTCAGGGGCCGGGCCGGCTCACACCCGACCCAACACCAGGGCCCCGGGTCCTCTGGCCCCTGCCCTCACCGCCCGGCTCCCCGGCTGTGCCTCACCTGGCACTCCCCTCCCGGGATCCAGGGCAAAGAGGGTCTCCAAAAGGGGTGCGTTTTCACCTCCAGGGGACCTCCCCCCCCCCCGCTTCACGGGGAAATAAGACACTAAGTATTCACAGAAACACGAGATACTTCGTTTATGTGTGCTACTATACTGTTCTCGTTCTTCCTTTCAACAGAGCCAATGAAGGCATGACCCCCTCTCCCCGCCCCCACAGGCCCAAGGGGCGAACGATACTTACGCCAGGTGGTACCACCGCTTACAGACGCAGGAGACGTGCAGGAGCTCCGGGAGGCACAGGCAGGAGAAGATGCCCAAGAGCAGCTCGTCTGGAAGCGAGTCCCAGGAGACACCTGTGAGGGGCAAAGGCGTGTTTGCCGTCACCATGCTCTTAACCGCCGAGTTCATTTGCTGAAGGCAGTCAGACAGACAGGAGCAGAGCGAGGACCCTGGGGCAGCACACAGCTCATCAGGGTGGGAAGCCGAGCCATGGGCAGTCAATTGTCCCGTGGGACCGTGCCCCCAGAGGGACTTTCTCTCCCCTAGCGGATCGCTGGTGATGAGGTTTGGAACCGCTGGCCCTTCCTCTCTGGAGGTTACACCAGGCCTCTCCGCCGTATTTCAGCTCCAGGCCCAGATGAGCAGCAGAACCAGGCGCTGGCTGCTGCCGTCAGGACCAGCTGCAGGGAATAACCACCCGCTGCCCGCGTGCCGGCCAGCAATCAGTGGGGACCACAACCCTGAATGGACGCACCTGGGAGGTGTGGGCGAGAGGGGCCACATGCTAACTGACGGGCTCAGGGGAGGCCTGCATGCGATCTTGCAGAGGCAGAGACTTAAAGCCACCACAGAGGATGGTCTGAAATTAAACTTTAACGGAAAGCCCTTAGGGTGGGTAGTCACCTCCTAGGCCGGTATCTTCCCTGACAAGGTCAACCTTTACCTTAACTGAGCCGGTCTTTTTATTTTTTTATATATATATATATATTTTTATTAAGGTATTATATGAGCCGGTCTGTTTGCATCTATAATAACAGACCCTTTGAACTGTCTGGGTAACTAGTAACTTCCCTTTTTCCGGACCCCTTGGGGCCCAACCTAATGTGCTGGGCGCCAGGACAGAGACCACAAATTCCTTCATTATCAAGGTAATTGTTCCTGCACCCACCTAAAGTGTGTGCCCATCATTTTACTTTGTATCCAAGCCCAGGGGTTTCCCCGCTTTGCTTTCTCCCGCCTCTCTAGTCTGTCACCAATGGATTTCATGGAACCCACCTACGTCCCTCCTTGGATTGCAATGTATAAATACAGATGTAACCCGCCATTCTCAGGAGCATTATCTCAATTCCTTGAGGTTCTGCTTCCCGGCATATGTCGACAGTTTGGCTCAAATAAACTCACAAAAATTCTTTACATGTTTCAATGGTTTTTACGTTAACAAAGGCTACTGAATATTCTATTAAGGTCTTTCCTTGGGACCTCCCCTAAAATCTCCACCCTTAAACCCCTTAGGATGGAGGACCCCCGTGTGCTCCCCCCATCCCCTCCCCTCCCCTCCCCGGACAGATTACTATTACCTTCCTCACTCCCAAGCTCCAAGGGCCCTTCCTTTACCTCCGTAACTCGATTCCTAAGCCCATTTCTTGTAGGAATCACTTCTTCTACCTCTGTGACTTACCAAGTAAATCCTCTCTTACAGGTGGGGTCTTGCTCTGAATTCTCTCCCAGCCAGAACCCAAGTACCGAGGTTGTGGAACCCAGGTTCGGTCTGACCCACCGGTCAGACACCTGGTGCCATTCCCGCCGCCTACAACACGTTGCCTTTTCTCTTACACTTAAAGGGTACACACCATTCAGCTTGAAACAGGAATGTCACCCTCATCAAATTATCCACGCGATGGTTTTTCTGTTCACCCACAGTGCAGGTACCCTGAAGTAAGCACCATATTTTCTTGGCAAAAAAGAAAAAAAGGGAAACCAAGAATATTTTTCCCAACACACTTCCTTCCGCACCCGCAGGCCAATCTTTGGCAAAGACTCAGAGCAATGCCGAAACCGGTTTGGCTCAGTGGATAGAGCGTCGGCCTGCGGACTGAAGGGTCCCGGGTTCGATTCCGGACAAGGGCACATACCTTGGTTGCGGGCACATCCCCAGTAGGAGGTGTGCAGGAGGCAGCTGATTGATGTTTCTCTCTCATCGATGTTTCTAGCTTTCTATCCCCCTCCCTTCCTCTCTGTAAAAAAATCAATAAAATACATTAAAAAAAAAAAAAAAAAGACTCAGAGCAAGTGCACAGCCCTCTCGGAGGCCATCCCCGGGATAAGGAATCCTGACCATCGCGTCGCTGAGGACTCGGTGGAGGGATGATCAAGTAGCCGAGGAGGCAGAGGAAGCTAGGACGTCAGGAATCGGGACCATGGGCGGCAGAGCAAAGAGGACCAGGAACCCGGTTAGGCAGAATGGCTAAGGAAACCCAGCCGGGTAAGGCTTAAAATGTATGGATTGTTGCTAAGATGAGAGCCTGCAGATAACCAATCGCAAGGCAGTAAGGCGTATACACCAATCCCAAGGATGTTGCTGAGGCAGAATTCTTGCAAAGGGCCAATCAGGAGCTGGCAAGGCTGTCTCCACCCCTAAAGCGGGCCACCTCGGTCTCTTCCTGCTCCCTGGGGTCCTGGCTCCTGCAGCTGGGGATGCTCCGGAGCCCACGTGGCCCAGGGCCACCTGGGACTCTGCACATGGACTGACAGACCTCACTAAACGACACCCGACGGCAACGTGGGACGGAAGCTCTGGACACTCGCCTGCTTCTGGAACCACTTCTGTCAATAAACGTTGCTTCCACGAAAAACTGTTTATAACCGAGACGTCATTCTTCGATTTTGTAAGACCACGAACTTGGATTCAAACCACCCCACGTTTTGGTTTCATAGTGACCTTATTTAAAAGGCAAATGCACTTCCACCCTGTTCTCCCGGGCTTCCGCTTCACCTAGACGTGTAACATCAAGGGTGTTCTCATCCGTTAATCAACAAGTAGGCATGGACCAGGGGTCACTTTAGGTGCCAGGTGGGGGGGGTGGGGGTCGGGGGGTAAACAAGGCAGACAAAATACCTGCATCCTTGTGGGAAGAAACAGATAATCACAGATACTAACTAAACAGTAAATGACATGCCTTGTGAAAACGGACCAGTGCTCTGCAGAGAAATCAAGCAGGGTAAAGGAGAGGATGGGCAGCATGGGGTAGGTGTTCAAAGTCTGACCAGTGGCCAGCAAAGGCCTTACAGAGATGGCGATCCCTGAGCAGAGGCTTGGACACAGTGAGGGAGTCAGCCCTATGGGTGTCTGGGGTGTGCTCTAGGAGCAAGGAACAGCATCTCTGCTTTGAGGAACAGCAAGGAGCACAGTGTGAAAAAAACTACAGGGGTGGAGGGGTTCAAGATGAGGCCATGCAGGGCTTTCTATGCCATGAGGCGGCCTTCGGCTCTGGCTCTGAAGGTGCTGAGCAGCCACTCAGCAGGCGTCCTCAAACTACGGCCCGCGGGCCACATGCGGCCCGCCGAGGACATGGATCCGGCCCGCCGGGTGCCGCTGCCTGTCCTGCTTAGCAGCCGACTCGTCCCGGGCCCGCAGTGCGCACAGGAATTTGTTCATAGTTTTTTTTTTAAACTATAGTCCGGCCCTCCAACGGTCTGAGGGACAGTGAACTGGCCCCTGTTTAAAAAGTTTGAGGACCCCTGCACTAAAGGGTTCTGAGCATAGGAGTGACAAAATCTTGATCTCATGTACTTTTTAAAAAAAACCACGCTAGCGGCTGTGTTCTGGGAAAAGGAGGGAGGAAAGGGTAGATGCAGGAACACCACTTTGCTTAGTCTCCTAACGAGCAGTGAACTCTTACACACGAATGTACAGATCAGGGTAATGTGACAACGGCTAAGAAGGAGACAAGGGTGCACCACGGACATACTGGGAGTTGTCAGCTCAATAACTGGCCCTCCCAGCCTCTGCCTGCCTCCCATTGCTCTCCACCAATTCCAGAGCCATCCGCTTCTCTGTGATGCCAGCTAGCCTGGGTCTAGCGGTGGGGCCGTGTTTGCGAGGGTGTTTCAGGATGAGATTAACGCCTGAATCAGTAGAGAAAAGCAGAGCGCCCTGCCTACGTGGGCAGGTCTCAGCCAATCCAGGGCCTGATGAGAAGAGGTTAATTATGGGAGAGCTGGCTCTCTCCCGGGCGGGCGTGTGTGTGTGTGTGGGGGGGGGGGGGGGGCACCCTCCTGCCTGCAGACCCTGGACTGGAACCCACACCCTGCGCTGTCCCGGTTCTCAGGCCTCAGGAATGCAGATCTTGGGTGGGACATTCCAGCCTCCACAAAGCCTAGCTGTGTGAGCCAATTCCTTGTAAGCAACCTCCGCCGGTCTCCTACTTGTTGGGTGTCTCCGGAGAACCCTAATAGACAGCCCCTCTTTGTCCTCCCCCGTTTAAAAGGTGCAGTATTGCATGGACACGCATACTGATCGCACCAGGCTCCGTGAGGCCCCGAGGGGGGAGGTGACACACAGGGCAGCTGCTGCCTGCGGGCGGCATTCCTGGGCAATCTTCTCCATCTTTCTCCAACAGGCATGCCTTCTCTCTTCGGTTAGAGCCCTTCCATGGTGCCCCCAAATGTTTAGCCTAAAGTCTGTACTGATTAGCATGAAGTTCAAAGCGGTCCAGTTAGGGCCCAACGCGTTGTTCTGTTCACTATCTAGAAGCCATTCAGAGTGCCTTGTAGTTTTTAGAATAAGGCATTTGTGTTACATCCTAGTGGGTCTGCATATGTTGTCCCCCGCCCCCCGCCCCCACTGCTATTATTTTAAAACCCAGTCGCTATTAATCCAGCCCCCACGCCCATGGAAGACGCTCAGGACAGCACCAACAGGCCACTTTTTACAGCTGATTATTGACTTTCTCATCTGCCTGGTCCCTCGCTACACCACAAGTTCCTGAGAACAAGAGCTATTTAAAAAATATATATATATATCTTTGTATTTCCAAGAACTAGCACAATGTCTGAAACATTCCTCCACTCATGTACTTATTAACCACGTACTATATACTAGTATGTTGGGGTCTGTTCTAGGGATAAAAAGACGAACGGCCTGCTCAGAGTCTGAGATGCAGACGAGGGAGGAGATTTCAATGAAGCATCATGACAGGCTGCAATGGGGGGGTTCAGGGCGCTGTGGTGTGTGTGTGGGGCGGGGCGGTGGTCAAGGAAGCCTTCTGGAAGAGTGAGTAAGAGATGTGCAGTTGCTCAGTGAATGCCTGCGCCTCTCTCTACAGGACGAAATGAAAGGCTCTGAATCCTCGGGGTAGAGGGGTGAAGGCAGGTCATCAGTGCTGACCCTTGACCTAGACCCGCAGAGGCAGCTAGAGATTACCCTGAGGCTCCTCAGGATGGCAGCCACTGTCACAAAGTTCCTTCAAGGTCAGAGTGCACAGAGGTCAAAGGTTCTCAAACCAGGCTCCTGCTCTGCTCCCCTAACTGGAAAAAAGTTGATGGACAGGTTTTCCTCAAGTTTTTCTTCCATTAATTCTGAACTCCCCTGACCTCTTGTATCTGGAGATCAGATTCTAGCATTTGATTTGGCAGGAAAATTACATACTTAGTTCTTTCAAATCTAAGGCTGAGATTTTACTATGATCTGCAAAGACTATGCTGGCAACCGGTGCTTACCGCCCCCCGCCTCCGCCCCAACCCCCCCAAACACCAGCCCCCTGACTGGATGGAGGAAGAGGCTTAGCCCGGAAGTCAGCTTCGCAGCTGCCAGCTTACTCCCTCTGGGCTCAGTCTCCGCATCTGTAGGAACGGGGAGAGAGAGATGATCTTGCCAAGTCGATCGCTGTGACGGTTACGTAATATATGAGAAAAGGTGGAGCGGCAGAGTCCACCTCCCTTTTCTCTCTCTCGTCTCCATTCCTGTCCTCTCGCCATGGACTCTGCACCTTTTCTTCTCGGGACCGCTTCCTTCCAACGCTGCTTAGAATTCCCTCTAAGGTGAAAGGGAGGCATGGTGTCATCTACCCAGACCCCCAAACCACCCTCTCTCTAAGTTTGGGAGCTCCGGACGCAGGCCCAGAGGACCAGATTCAAGTAGTTTATTTGGGAAGTGGTCTCAGGAGGCCCTGGAAGGAGTAGTGAGCGATACGGAAGGGAAGGAGGCCAGCTCCGGGCATGCTCACGAGGAGGTTATTGCTATGGGCAACGGGGGTTCCCATCTGCTGGGGACTGCAGGGACCATCCAGAGGTGTCCCAGCTGCTGCCAGCCACGGGTTGGGGGCTTCTAGGAGAGATGCTAACTCCCCAGCATGCCTGCCCGGAGAAAGCCCTCACAGCACATCTGCGTGCAAGAGGAGGCGCTGGGAATGGTGAGCTTCGGGGGGCTGTGGGTGGGCACTGAAGGGTCCACTAACGATGGGGGGGAGGGGAGAGGGAAAATCGGAGAGGCTTGCTGTGAAGAACAGGGCGGGAGACAGGAACAAACTCGGTGCTGCCTATTTGCCTGGGAAGACATAAGAAATCAGGAACGACGTACACTGAGTGGCCAGATGATGATGATCCCTGAACGCGTAATAACCTGGCCACTCAGTGTACTTCTCCTGAGCACCTCATTGATTGGATATCAAAGATACTATAAATTGTGCACCTGATCCGTTTTCCCCTTTGCACTGGCTGACAGAAAGCTCAGGGCAAATAGGTGGCTGACCTCCAGCAAAAGCCCAGAATACTTTTGGTACCCATGTGAAAATACACGGAGTGGCCAGATGATGATGCGTTCAGAGAGCACCGTCATCCGGCCACTCGGTGCGGATAGGTAATTAAAATGCCAGTAGGAAAACCTGGCACAGCAATGAGTGCAGAGGTCTGCGGAGGGCAGCAGAGCCGGGCCAGGAAGCCACACGAGCAAGGGAAGCCACCGTGAAAGGACTTTGCATCGCAACTTCCTTCCTCCCTGCCAACTCCCACGCATCCTTCAGACCCTGACTCAAATGCCCTTCCGCCGAGGGGCGTTCACAGCCCCCTGCCCAGATGTGCACGCCCAGCACCTGGCACACTTACAAGCACTGGCTAAATCTTCGCTACGTACGTGCACTATACCTTTTACTCTTCCCTCCTGAAAACTGTGAGTGAGCTGAATCAGAAAAACATATCCTCGGGTGAGGACTGAAAACAGACAAAACTGTCCTTTACGCAAAGCCTTAAAAGTCTCAGGTAGTGAGGAAAGCCACCTCATCTCTGCAGCAACCCCGTGCGTGTACTAAGTAGTATGAGCCCATTTTACAGATGAGGAAAGCCGTCTTGGCGGGGCCAAAGAGCCTCACCAAGGTGAGAGCCACCATTCGGTGAGAGCCACAGGTCAAACGTGGCTCTGTGCTGTCTGTTCCAAACCCCACGCCCCCAAGGAAAGGCGTAGAGCCCGAGAGGTGGCCCCTGGAATGCTGGCCGGGTGTCAGAGGGCACTGCCGGCAGGGACACAGTCACCCTGCCAAGCAATGGCACTGCCTGCTGGCGTTTGGGGGGGGGAGGGGGGATGAGGCGGAAGACAAACCAGGACACAAAGGAAATGTCCTGTCAGAACAGGAGTGGCCTTCGAGTGGGGGGAGGGGCTTCCGGAGATGTAACGATGACAGAAGGAACAGGGGCACAGAACCAGCGGGTGGCACAGCGGGAATTTAAACTCAGGTCTGACTCCAACTCATGCCCCTTTCTGCCCTCGGATGCTCTACGATTCCATACTCTCCTTCTTCTGAGTACTAGATGGTCTACGAGTTTAGGAAAAGAGAGAATTCAATCTGAATTTATATGGAAAAAAGAGGAAAAAAAAAGAGACATCAACCAGGGCTGGGAGGGACAAGTGAGGGGAGAGGGCGTAAAACAGTGATGCTGAGAGCTGTCAAGGACGCGGCTACCAGATGGAAGGAGCAATGGCCGAGAAAACACGCCAGCAGCCAAGTACCCAGCGCCCCACTCTGTTGACCACAGGGTGACAGTGATGCTAGGGCCCCTGGGGGGGGGGGGGGCGGGGGAGAGGTGTCACAGCCTGAAGTTGGCTGCTGTCCCAGCAGAGGGGGCGGAAGTCTGTCTTCCTATGGCTGCTCCGGCGGCTGGGATCCGGCCTGGGGTATGCATAATGTAATCTGACTTGCCATATTTAATTCTCAAAGCAGCAGCCATCTGTTTCCTGGATTCCTGACTGCACTGCTGCTGGGTGCCCTGAGCGGATGAGAAAGTCCAGAGCAGGTCCTTCCTGCGTGGCCTCTTCTCAACCGCCCAGGGCTGCACAGTAAGGGAAACAACTCCTCAGCCCAAGGCCTCTGGTCTTCAGCTCCCCGACAGCGGGAGGCCAGCTCACACCCCTGCCGGTGGTCATCCCCCGCGGGCACCACCATGTCCACTCGGTCCGGAGGTGCAAGCCCAGCCGCCCACTCCGCTGACCTCATCACTGCGCGTGCCTCTTCCACGCCCCTGGGAGGAACAGCTAATCTATGTATTAGATCTCTGCAGGAGACTGACTCCTCCGACTCCACATATGTCTTCCTGGGAACATCACCTATGCTCCAATTCAGCGTAAAACACCGAAGCCATCTGACCCACAAACAAGACTTAGACTCTTAGAACTGCCCCTCTTACTAGTAGATAAACGATACTGCCGCTCACACCTGCTATTTTTTGTGTATTTTTTTAAGAGTGGCGGCTCAATTCATGTTTGACTTTGCCCGATTGTGTTAAGTGGTAACAACCCGGGCTTCCTTTCTGGGAAGAGACAATAGATTCCGCCATCTGAGATGAGTTTTCCTTCCTCTTCCACAAATTGCAAAGAGAAAACACTGGATCAAACTAGCTATTTTTTTTTTTTTTTTTTTTTTTTGGCTAGGTAGGCAAAACTGAAAAAAAAAAAGCAAAACCACAGCAAAACCAAACCAGAGGTCCTCAATGATCCCCGCCACCCCTCCACCCTAGATTTCTGTGACAGACGTGGCCATCCCTGGAGTGTGGGAAGAGCAATGGGTAAAAAACCACGGGAATTGGGATTTGGAGAAGAAGGTTCAGTGTACAGGCTGAATGAGAGCCGGGTCTTTCACCTGTTATGTTCACTGCTGTATTCCTCATCTCTAGGACGGTGCTCAATAAATCTTGGATGAATGAATGAATGAATGAATGGAAGCTACAGAGCAGAGAAAGTGCCTGGGAGGGTCCCCTACAGGCTCTAACAGAGCTGTTGGAGAGCTGCAGGCTGAGATTCATTGGTGAGTCATGAAATCAGTCTAGTTTGACCAGCACTGTTTTTCCGCTTTTAAATAGATTTTTATTGATTTTCGAGAGAGAAGAAGGGAGAGGCAGTGAGAGAGAAACCTCCATCAGCCTGTAACCTGGGCATGTGCCCTGACCAGCAACCGAACCAGCAACCTTTGGGTACACAGGACGTCACCCAACCAACTGAGCCTCACGGGCAGGGCTGACCAGCCCTGATTTTGAAAAATGGAACGGAATAGGAAAACCCTTAGTAAGGGGAATATTTCAGGTACACACCCAGGATTGCAATGTAAAATATATTTGTTATTGGTTAAAAAAACCAAAAAGACTGGAGGAACTATGTTTGCCTGGGGCTGTTAAAGCCGATTCCAGCTCAAGGCAAGACTTCTTGGATCAGTATCTCAGGAATTTTGCACTTTGAACAAGGTTCCTTGGGGATATCAGCATTCTCTAAACTTTGGAGTCTCCAGTCTGAGAAACCAGTGTGGGGTCTGGAATTTCAAGCAGTTTAATCGCCATGGGAGAGCGGATCAACAAATTAGTTCAACCGTGTTTTCCTGCATCCTGTTTGGAGGGAGGAGGGGGAAGCGGGGAAGAAAGGGACCCGGACAGGCATTTAATGCCCACAAAGAAAACGCAGTTGTCCTCTTTCTGCCCATCAATGACCTCACTGCTGGCCATTTCCTCCCAATGCCTGCCACACACTCACCCCAAGGGCCAATCCGAGCTGTGCTGGGACAGGCCGGTCCCATAGATTTCATCTTCCCAAGCAGACAGATAAAGAGGTTTTAGTTGCCAGATGTGAGCCTGGCTGGGGGCCTACAGAGAGACTGCTGAGTGCAGAACCAAGAAGAACTCACAGTCCAGGGCTACTGGCATCGGATCTCTGTGGAAAGCAGGTGTGGCCTGCTGCACCCTAATCCTGGCAGAGCTGTTAGCCACCTGTCCTGACAACTGCACACAAAACTCCCCGGAATGACGATTCGGTGCGCGGGAGGCGCAGGCCCCGGGAGGCCCGCGGGGACCCTCCCCACCAGCTGCCCCTCATCCCACGGCAGTGACTTCACCGCTCCACGCCGCCCCACGCCAACGAACCGGTCTGTGCTGCGTGCAGTTCCAACGGGACAATGGATACTACTGCTTCCCTCCCCGCCTCTCTCTTCGCCCTTCAGACCTATATATCTGAAGTCACACTGAACAATCTAGTCCTCCTCTGGCCTCCGACACATCGGGGGGGCTGGCTTCCGCCTCTTGCTGGGAGTGCTTCTTCTGGTGTGCTGTCTTTGCTCCTCCACTTGACTTGCAGTTGCCTAGCAGACAGCAACCGCCCCTTCATCTTGTCCACTTTCCAGAGTGCCTCGCTTAGAGACAAGAAGGCTTTTAGCCCTGGCTGGTGTGGCTCAGTGGATAGAGCGTCGGCCTGTGGACAGAAGGGTCCCAGGTTCGATTCCGGCCAAGGGCACATGCCTGAGTTGCGGGCTCGATCCCCAGGAGGGGGCGTGCAGGAGGCAGCCGATCAATGATTCTCTCTCATCATTGATGTTTCTATCTCTCTCTCTCCACGTTCGGGTGGTCACGCACCCAACTGCTAGTGCGGTATGCCACGCAGTGTCGTTAAGTTCTGAAGGGGAAGAGCCCTTCACGAACAGGCTCAGACCAACAGCTTTCAGGACAAAAGAAGAAGTGAAGCAGCCTCCCAAGGGGAGGTGGCCACACTAACCGGGTTCTCTTACTGAGTGCTACAGGCAGGCAGCACGCTAAGAGCGTCACGGGCATTGTCTCCTTTAACCTTCACGGCGACCTATGAAGTGGGTATTATCTCTCCATTTCACAAAGAAACGGAGGCACAGAGAGCCCAGTTAACTTCCTAAGGTTGAGGACAGCAAGACAGATTGAAACCCAGATTTGTCTGACTTCCCCATAACCTTTTACTGCCTTTCTAATTCAATTCCTACTACAGATTCCCAGGCCGTAATTTGAAGATTCTCTTCCCTAAAGAAAGGATCAAAAAACAAAACAAAAAAAACACACACCACACAACACACATTTGGTTTTTTTTTTAAAGCAAAACAAGCCAGCACCTCTAGTCTAATGTCCCTCTACTTTCTCCTGGGCCCATCCCACGCTTAGAATATGGCTTTCTTGCTGTTCCTTCAACAAACAGGACACGCTTCTGCCCCAGGGTCTTGGCGCTGGTTGCTACCTCTGCTTAGGACTCTCTCCTCCAAGATATCTGCATGGCACATTCCCTTCCCTCCTTTGTGCCTTTGCTTAAGGTTCAAGGGAGGCTTTCCATCCATACCCTGTTTAAAATTGTCATCCATCTCCCTACTTCAGGATTTCCAATCCCTCTTGGCTTGTTTAAAGTTTTGTGTGTTTTTTTCTCCAGCCACAGCCCTTATTACTAACACACTACAAATCATATTTATGATGTTCATTGGGTCCTTTCTCTAGAACAGAAGCTCCATGGGCGTAGGAATATTTACGTTTTGTTCATTGCTGTTTCTCCAGCACCTAGAGGAAGGAATGCCAAGCACATAGTATGTGCTCAGCAAACACTGCTGCGTTAATGTCTGAAATGATTTACGAGCAAGGAAAAACGGGTGACCCCAGGTCAGTGCACTATGGATTTGAATACTCTTGCGGTTCTGATCCACTCTGGATCACTTGCTCATGAATGGGAGTGGAAAGCTATTAAGAGGGTAGTTCTACATTTCCGTCAGCCCAGTCTAGCTCTGGGGATGGATCTGGGGAGGAAAAGGCTGGAATAATGAGTCCATTCCAATATTCAGTTGAGAGAAGATGAGAGCTTGAGAAATACTTAGGAGACAGGAAGGAAAGATTCAGTCATTTGCTGGGGGATGGCAGGAATGGGACTGGCCTTCGGGTCTTCGGGCTGCGTGACTGAACAGGTAATGCGTAATGGAGACAGACCCCAAGACAAAAAGCCCGTTTGGGAGTGGACCTGGTTAAGTCTCCGCCACTTAGTTTAACATCCACTTTAGCAATCCTTTGAGAAATCACTAATGTGATTATGGCAAAGAGCTCCACCAGGGGCATAAAACAGCAGAATACAATAAAAAAAGAGTCCGACATGAAGATCATCGCGTTTGTTCCCATTTATCAGTGGCACCGAGCTGGCCTTCGAGCGGGCAGATCACTTTCTAGGGAAAAAAGGTAGGGATGTCTTCTCATGGGTTAAAATTTCACATGGGTAAAAAAAATCAATTGAGCACTAGGAGATATATACCTGCCAAGATTCCTATACACTTCATTGACAATGAGTTATTTTCTTTGGCAAAAAAACTTCAGAATTGGGTGTTTTTAAAAGGGCCCCATCCTAAAGATCCCAGAACAAAGGTTTACCAGCAAAACAGTTCACCTCAGCCCTTCCGTGACTGACATACCCTCAGACCTTACCTGGAAAGTTCTCTCGATTTAGCTTGGGTCTGCGGATGATCACAAAGTCCTTGTCATTCCCTTTACTCTTCAGCCGTTTCCTTGGGGAGCCCTGCGGGTGGCCCAGGTTGGAGAGCAGTTCCTGGGGGATGTTCTCACTGTCCACACACTCCTTCTCCAGGGCGGAGACCCCCATGCCTGACAGCAGCTCCGAAGTCTTGCTAGAATCCCATCCCCAAGTGAAGCTGGTGGCCACGTTGCTCGACTGGTCGGGAATCTCCTGGAGGTGTTTCCTGCAAAAATGCACAATAGCCCCTTTCCTTAGAGAACACACCCATAAATAATTGGTAGGCCTAAAGGAAACTGCAAGTTATGCAATGTAGTCATGCAGCTAACAGAACTGCATTTTTTACATGCCGGCGGCGAGTTCCCAAGAATGAAAGAGAGAGAAAAAAAAAACAAAAAACTGAGCAAATCAAAAAGGCTTTCTGATTTACGATTCTGATCATGCAAAAGGCCTCAAGGATTTCTTAAAGTGGAGGGAAACCATACAGCCATTCAAATTCTGAGCAGGAAAGCCCAATACAGAAAGACAAATAAAACCACACACTGACCCCCGCACTAAAGCATCCATCCATCCATCCACGCTTTTCCCCCAAAAGGGGCTGAGAAACCATTCCCATTACAGCATTAGCAACAATTTTAGCAAGTAGCAATACTCGTGGCCTAAATGAATTAAGACGGTCCATTCAAGTTTGCCCCTCTTTGTAGTCGGTTTACCGGTGCATGGCGTCCACGGATTCCGGGATTTAAAATGTGTGCACTAATTGCAGACTTGCCCGCCTCCCGGATTCCCGCTTTGGAGCGCAGCGGGCCGAGGCGTGAGGCTCCTGCCGCCTGGAGCGAGACCCGCCAACTCTAGCAACGTTCCATCCCCGCCGCGCGCGCGGGGCGCTCCAGCTGCATCTCGGCGGCCGCCGTCTGCGGCCCCGCTACCTGCTGGGAGTTGTAGTTTCTGCCCCGCCTCGTAGTCCGGCGAGCTCGCCACCACTTCCTTCCCTTGCAGCTCCGCCAAGCCTCGAGGTACCCACAAACCCCCGCGGCTGCGGGGCGGGCCAGCCCCCCGGGGAGGCGGGGAGGCGGGGAGGCGGAAGCGGGCGGCGCTCCGGAGGACTTGGACATGTCAGCCGCTTGAAGGGGATCGGGCTTTCCTTTCCCAGGAGCCCGCAGGCCTTCTGCTGACCGCCGCCGCCGTCACCTGGAGCGTGGGTCCCAGACGCTGGACGGCGGAGGCGGAGTTTCCCGGTCCTTCCAGACGCTGTCTGGCGAGATCGGACGGTGAGCCTGTGGGGAAGAGCGTGAAGCACTTGGGGGTCTGGGGTTTGGGGCCGAGCGCCGGCGGACACAGAGAGGCCCGCGGCCCCAGCCCCCGCGTGGAGGCGGTGGCCGGCTCGCCCGCCAGGTGAGAGGCTGCGAGCACGGGCGTCGCACCTGCTCTCCCCCGCCCGGAAGCTGCGGCCCTTGTAGGACTGGGTCTGTGGACAGATCCTTTCCTCGCTGGGGAGAGGCACTGCGCTCACCTCACAGGCTCGGAGTGAGGGGCCGATCCGGGAAAGCGCAGTTGGAAGGACAGGCGGCGGCTTAGGTTTAGGGGAGCAGGAGGCCACTGCTGGGCGCGCTGGTTCCCATCCCCTTGCCGCCTTGACAAGGCTCGTAAACGCAGCACCGGAACGAGTGAGGTGACCGTGCTTGCAAAGCGCTTTGTAGGTGCAACGCCAGGGCCACCAGCAGAGCCATTCTGTTGCTTTCGCCCTACCTGCTGCCTCTGGTTGCGTCGCCGCCTGAAAGGGATGCAACCAGACTTTCAGCCTCTGTCCCCGAGAGAAGAGTTTGGAGGCGGTGAGCGTAGAGAGTGTGCCATGTTCCAGGTTGCATGACCGTGCGAAATCCATTGTGCAAGCTCCTCGGTAACCGTGACCCGGGGAAACAATGGGAGAGAGGGGGAATAAGTTGCAAACCCTAACAGAAAGGGAGAGAATCTATTAAGTTCCCAAGCAAGCAGGCCAGCGTCGTCACAGACATTACACCTGTGTGCTGTGGGACACGGTGATTCACTTGATGCTGGAATGCAGCCTCCCTTGCCCAGGTGTGTGTTTGTGTCAGGCTGGTGGCTTAGCTTGACAGAGAAATGTATTCCCGAACCTTTCGTTTGTCCTTCAAAGTAGGGGCCACCCGTGGAAACAAGGGGTCTGTTCACACATTGATTTGGATTGAAAACTACGCTAAGAATAACCAGGCCTCATGTTCAGAATTCATTAAACTATGGTTATATGGAAAATATGTTTAAGTGAAATATTCTGGATTGTGTTTTTTACACAAACTTACCTTTATGCTACTTTGGCTAAAGGAGAAAGCAGCTGCCTCAGCTTGAAATCTACATCCTTTCCCTTAAAATTGCAAGTCATTAGAGAAAAAAAAAAATTAACAAAAAAATGATAGCCTCCTCCAGAAAAGTGAACAAGATGGAACTTATAAGCTAAAGGTGGAGAAAGAATAAACAAGAAAACACTTTAAGATGCCATGGTGAGAATTAAGCAGTGTTTTGACATATAAAGTAATTGAGAGAGGCCATTTTAGATTCAGCCCTTATAGATAGGAAGGGCTGACAGATGGGATGATCCTAAATTGAAAAATGAGAAATAGGCTTGTGCTGTAAGTGCCTGAGAGCTAGGGAACATTTCTAGTTCTCAGAGAACTTGAAATGTCTGAATTGGTGGCCATAAGATCCTAAATAGGACTTCAGAGAGAGGCTGTCAACTCTGAAAATCGGTCTTCAAATTCTAGAGTAGATATTTCACTAGTACTTTGCCCTGGTAACAGAAATACTTTAGCTTGCTAAAATGGGAATACTTTTTCCCCTCTGCATTCCTTCTCATCATGGCTATTCTCCATATATATTAAGTAACAGTTTAAATTGGTACACGTGGTTCTATTTAGTATAAGGAATTGTATCCATTGAAGACTTGAGATTACTACCTATGCACAGACTGATGTTGCTGGTTTCAAGATCTGCATTGTGATTGCAACTGCTGTGGATGATTTTGTTTTCCTGATTAACTTTATTCCTCTAACCTTATTCAACACACCGGTTGTCCCACTTCAGTGAGCTAGCTATCCCATCTTTCCACAAGTAGAATTTCTAGACCATTATCTAGAACAAGTGAATTATAATTTTCTCTGATATCTAAAAATGACATTAGAGTGAGTAACTTCTGGTCCTCTTTGGAAGCTTCCGATAGAATACAAAGTGACTTTGTAAATTGGGAACGTGTTTATCACCCAAAGAGGGAAGAACGCAGTTACAAGATCAGTGCACAGGAGGGGCCAACAAGGACTGGAAATTACATTTGACTCTAAGGTGCACCTGTATTCAGTAGTGTAGTAATGTTCTTGAACATCAAATATGAAAAAAGATTCTATTGAAAATGAAGGCTGGTTGCTTTTTTCCTTAGCTCCATCACAGCATGAAGTAAATCTTAAGATTCTTTTAGTTTTTTTTAAATGTTCTTTAGCTTAGAGGAAACAAAAGATTAAGAAGGGTTCTTTTCCAATTTAATTTGTTCTGTGTTTTCTTTTCTACTTTTCCCATGTAGATTAGAGTCATATGTTATCCTTAAGTAATGGCGGTCTTACCTGCGAGGTAAAAAGGCTCAGTTGAATTCTATATTAAACATGGCTTTCTTAGCATTCTACCTTGATATATCCAAGGGAACAATTCATAGGGAATGTCTGTAATTTGTTCACTATAAAAACTGAGCAAAATGAATTATTTAAACAATTTAAACTGCGTTAAATTTAAGGAGGACTGGAGAAGAGAATGTGTAGTATCCTAATTGTGAGCGAGGCTCTGTACTCAGGATGCCTGGGTTTGAATCCCAGCTCTGCCTCTCTGCCATCTTTCTCCTTTATTAAACAAGGGTACTAACAGTCCTTTCTTACTGAGTTAGGAGGTTTCATTCAGTTGTCTAAACACACTAAATGTTAACTCTTCCTGTTTTAAAAAGAATTTATTTTGTTACTAGGAAGGATTCTAAGGGTCATTCTTTAATGATCAAAGTAAGTCCTACAATCTCTTTAATTAAAGTCTTTAGGAATGCATTACAGTTCTTCTTACCTGCTCACAATGTTGCTGTCTCTCTCTTAGGCCTCGCCAAAGGTGAAACAGTTTTTATGTGTCCCTCTATCTTCAGATGGCTTGGCACACTTTGGAATTCAATTCACCTGGTTGGTTTGCCAACTCAGTTATGACTCCTTCACATTTTAAAGTGGGGGTGACATTCTCTTGAATTCTATCTGAATTCTAAGCTGAATTCTCCCTACACCTGGAATCTTTAAACATGAGAATAATGATTACCTTGGCAAATGAAAACTTTGATTGGGGGTAGGGAATTGTTGACTTGCATCACTCACTTCTATGTAGTTCTAGTTCCTTTTCATTATTAGGATCTTGAGATGGCTCCCACTTTTTCCGAATAGCTGAGTAGAGATACATATTTAAGGTTACGCAGTCTGATTGTGATGAATCCTTAGGTTCTAGTTGGAAATTTTTCATTCAGTTTTAGAATCTTAGCTTTTGATAAAAGTTTTGTGTTGAATTGCTACCAGTCCTCCCTCCCTCCCTCCTCTCTCTCTCCTTCCCTTCCTCCCTCCCTCCCTCCTCCCTTCCTTTCCTTATCTCTCTCTTTTTTTTGGAAAATATTTGGAATACTTCAAATTTTAAAATAGTCTTAACCTCTAAATGTTCCACTTGAAGTGTATTTAGCCTGAAAAATCATCACCAACCATAAAGTACTTAGGGAACAGTACTCCAAGTCAGTAACGTTAACATGCTAATTATGGAAGGCATTTGAAAGAAATATTGTACAGTATCTTGGTTGGTAAGAGACTGATTTGGATTTTAAATGTTGAAGACTTTCAGAACTGGTATTTTGAAAGGTGGACGATGCCTACACATCAGGCACTTAAATTTGATTGAATGAATGAATTAGCATTTTGAGTTTGAGTAAAATCTGCTTTTGCTGCTGTGGGGTTAATGCCACCCTACAACAGCTTTAAGTATCTTTTCTTTATTTCTGATCACATGGGACTGAATTTGGGTTTGCCTTCACATTTGAGCATTTTCTTTTGTCATTTTTACTATATTCATTAATATTAGAAGGACCAATTTTGTGGTCAGAGGCATATTTCGTCTTCTGCCTTTGAGTTTATTTTTGCACAGCCGCACCTGTGTACAGTTCAGCAAATGATCCATTTTGATCTACTCTGTTCTGAGCATATTCCTAGAAGAATGGCATTGTCTTTCTGTGTGACACTGGCATACAGTGCACCTGCTCCACATGGCTCTGAGAGGCGTTCTGTCACGGTCCACAACGGTCCCACGAAGGGGTGTTTGGGCTACCTTGCAGACTTAGGGATGAACTCCCAATTTGTCACGTGAGGCAAGGGGAGCAATTTCTTGAGTGAAGATCAGTTTTTATTTTATAGGAATGAGGATGCCCCCAGGCTGTGATAACCACCGCGAATGTGAAGCAGAAAGCATAGTGTGTGTGTGTGTGTGTGTGTGTGTGTGTGTGTGTGTGTGTGTGTGGCAGCTACTTATGTTCTAGAAGCACTTGATATGAAGGAGGCGGAGATTAGTAACAAGAATGTATGGAAGACCTACTCTGTGTCTGGAACCCCTACTTGGTGTTTTACTTTTATATCTCATTTGATCTTCATAGCAACTCTTGTGAGATGATTATCCTCATTTGAGTTTCTTTTCCTTTTTTCTTTTAATTCTCACCTGAGAATATGTTTTTATTGATTTGAGAGAGAGAGAGAGAGAGAGAGAGAGAGAGAGAGAGAGAGAGAGAAACATTGGTCAGTTGCTTCCTATACCCACCTGACCAGGGAATGAACCGGCAACCTAGGTATGTGCCCTGACCGGAAATCGAACCCGAAACCTTTTGGGGTAGAGGCTGATGCTCCAACCAACTGAGCCACCTGGTCACGGCTAACAGTTTCATTTGCATAAAGTTACACAATTATTAGAGTTGATTTATCATGACATAATAAAACATTTGTCTTTTAAAGTAGTTGTAATTTTAGGCACCTAATAGCGCTGCAGCAGAATTTTTTATTTTCTAGTTGCCATATAGTTTATCTTCATGTCACTATATTGATTTTTAAATGATTTTAAAATGTCAAAATAATACATATTCATGATTTAAAATTAAAAACACACAAGAAAGCACAAAGAATACAGTAGAAGTCATCTCTTTACTACTTTGTGACAGCTGTTGTTAGCATTTTGATGTGTGTTTGTCCATGCATATATGTGTGTTTCTGATATATACTCTCCCTCAGATCCTACCCATGGCCCTTTTGACATCTCTGCAGTGTTTCTCTGAGGCTCACTTTTCTTCTAAACTGTGGAATCTGGTGGGCTCCTTTAATCGCTATCTGCAGTGGAGTGTTTCTGTTAGGCAGTCCTTGATTCAGGCACAGATCTCTGCTCCCATCAGTCATGCCAAGTTAGCAGGGTTAATGATTTATGAAACCCTTCCTGTTTTTCTCAAAAAGGCAATGGACCACGATGAGACTGATGGGTATTTTTAAGACTTCCTGGACTATTTAGTACAAACACTAAAGTTGTTTCTATGTTTTCATTTTTATTAATTAAAAGAATATGTTTATTGATTTAGAGAGGAAGGGAGAGGGGATCAAGCCAGTAACCCAGACATGTGCCGTGACTGGGAATTGAACCCTGACCTCCTGGTTCACAGGTCGATGCTCAACCATTGAGCCACACTGGCAGGGCTATGTTTTCATTTTTAAATAATGCTGCTGTAGAAAGTAACATTGCATATACATTTTTGTTCCCATTTGCTTTTTCTTTAAGTTATTCGAAGAGGAATTGCTAGAATAAAGGGTATGTACCTTTTTTAAGGTCTTTGATACACATTGCCAAATTGCTGCCCTTCCTGGCAATGAGGCGTGTTTTTTTTTAATAAGCCAAACTGGAGTTGACCAATCTGTTTATTAGATTTTAATGAAGTTATGTTATGAATTTAATATGCAAATAACTAAATCAGGTGGAGAATAAGGAGGCATCCCTAACTTTGGGCAGGAAGTTATTCAGCTGAAATAATAAAAACAGGAATTCATAAGGAACCTTAGAAAGTGCTATAATTCTGGACTGCAAGAAATAATTCCTCACTTGAATTTAGGCACAAGGTCAAGATATAGACTTTAAAACTATTATTTCCCTCATCACAGGTTGGGGAAAACCCAATTCCTATCTCCAATTTCATGGACCGCCAGGCCTAACCTTGTGTCCTAACAAGGCAGCAGGAGTTCACCTTGACCAGAAGTAGATGCTGTGGTAAACAGTGAGGAGAGCTCTACCCAAATCCCTGGAAGTAGGTGAGCCCAATGAGGTCAGATGAGCCTTAAAAGCGGAGCTTTCTCCCAGCTGAGGGCGGAAGAGGAAGTCAGATTCCTAGAATGAGAAGGACTTGAGGAGCGTTTTTTTGTGTTTGTGTTTTTTTTTTTGCTGGCTCGCAGATATACAGGCCACATGCAAAGACTGGATGAGGTCTCGAGAGCTCAGGGCAAATGCCAGCTGACAGCCCCTAAGGATCTCAGTTCTGTAACGGTCACCGGAATTTTGCCAACAGCCTGAATGAACTTAGGGATGGATTCTCCCCTGGAGTCTCCAGAGAGGAACACAAACCTGCTGACACCTTCATTTCAAGTTTGAGAACCCAGTTGAGCCACATTGTGCCTAGATACCTGACCCACATAAACTGTGAGATAGGTGTGTGGTTGCCAGCCACCAAGTTACAGTAATGGTTTACAGCAGCAATAGGAGACTGAGATAATGACTGTGGGAAGAGATGAAACAAATCATTTCTTTATGACTAGAATAAAGGATTCATAATTCTGTTTATTCGTCTATAACAAAGTACTGGTGATGAAACAGACTAAAACAGTCATCGTAAAAAAACATATTATTAGCAAGTTCTGTGTTTATAACTGTGGTTTTGTTGTTTGCTTATGCCCTTAATCTTCCACCTATTATTGAAATCTGCATGTATTTCATTGCCTTATCATTTTTATGCATGTTATGTAAAAAATGTGTGGATCTAGTTTCTCAGTTAATGTTATGGTAATTTTCTAAGGTTATTAAATAATCTTAACAAACATTTCTTATACTTCAGTAATATTCTCCTGTTTGATTCTGCCATACTTTATTTAGCATTTCCTCGATAATCTCTGATAGTGAGTCTTTTTTTTTCTATGATTGTTATATTCCTTGCACTGGACAATTTCAGGCAAATAAATATCTATGCCAAACCCTAAGGAAATTTTCTGGTAATAATTATGTTAAATTCACATTGAATAAAATTTTTTGGAAGTTGAATCTTGAAGATGGCTATGGTTTCATCAGCACAGCCTACGTTGAGATATTGCCTAACCAACCATTTAATCTATTCTTGGCTTAAAAATAAGATCTGACTTACTTTTATTGTGCTGGTGTACATTTTTGGATAGATTATGAAATTTGAAATTTTGAGTAGTAGTAATGGATAGATTTTTAAGCCTTTTGCGTTGTAATAGGTATTTATAAAATCAATTTTGGAGACCATAACAAGTTTTACATGGACTTTGAAGTCAGCAGTAATAAAAAGAATATATACTAAAGTAAACAGTGATGTTTTTTATTCATTCATTTATTCATTCAACAAATATTTTTAATTTCTACTACATGCCAGACACTAGATTAGAGACTTGGGATATAGTTTATAGAATAAAGTTGTCAAGCCTGTGCTCTCATAGAATCTGTGTGTGAGTGGGGAGGGGGTAGAGGGAGGGCTTATAAGGAGACAATAAATATAAAGAATATGTGTAATATCAGGTGGATAAGTGCTTAGTATAAAAATACAGCAGGATATGATGATAGTGACAAAAGAGTTATAATTTTAGATACTTAAGAAAAATGAAAATTTGGTTGAAATGTACAGAGGAATAGGAACTACTTCAACAATATAAAGAAATAAAATAGTTTATTAAATATTACTTTTGTGTTTTTATGATTTTTTTACATAGATTTAAGTTTAGCTTGTAAAGTACCCAAATATTCTTTGTTCTTTTTGTAACTAGTTTTGGTGGGAGATGTTTGTTGATTTGAAGTATTTTATTAATTTTGCCTTATTTTCTTTTGGTGGGTGGCATCACAATCTTTCTTCTATGTTAATTAATGAATTAATCAATGCCTTGGAATACTTAGTTAGTCGATAGACAAACAAAAATTCCTAGCATTGATTTTACAAAGGTGAAAAGTACATATCGCCTTCAGTTAGTAAATTATTTTGTCTTATTATTTTTTAAAAATATATTTTTATTGATTTCAGAAAGGAAAGGAGAGGGAGAGATAGAAACATCAATGATGAGAGAGAATCACTGATTGGCTGCTTCCTGCACACCCCCTACTGGGAATCCAGCCCAAAACCCTGGCATGTGCCCTGACCAGGAATGTGACCTCTTGATTGATAGGTTGATGCTCAACCATTGAGCCACACTGGCCGGGCAAGGTAAATGATTTTATAAGAGTAAAGAGATAGCAGATAAACTATTTGCTTATGTTTATTAATGAAACTATTTGTTTATTATGTCAGCATCTATAATAAAAATAATTTTAATGTATGACTTTGTTCAATAGTCATTGATAAGTTTTTAAGCATATAAAATAGGTAAAGTAACTTTTTAAAAAGAAAATAAGATTTATATAGATAAATAGAAAGTGATAAGTATATTTTGTGAAGCAGTAAAGGAATTAAGAATCTCCAGTTCTGGAATTTGTTAGGTAAGATTAGCAATAAAGAAAAATACTGTTTAAAACAAAAGAAGTGTTGCTTTCAAATAGTCTTTCTTCATCTCTCTTTCTGTCTCTCCCTCTTTTAGAAAATGGGTTATGGATGACTTGGAAAACTTTATTTTATCAAATATCTAACTCCCTAGGATCTAGTCAGTAGTACATTTGTATAAAATTCTCTATTAGGATTTATAACATTAAGGAATAAGCTCCAAATGAACTGTATTGAAACTTCACAGCTAGTACTCTTAGTTTGTAATGTTTTTAGAACTAATGTAAATTTTGTTAAAATGTTTTTTTCTTGACGATATAACTTATCTGAAATTTCAAAATATGCTTTAAAAGTAAGATATAAGTACTTGAGAGTAGGAATTATCCTTTCTACCTTATTCATAGTCCATTTTAAAGCCTGACAGTTTTCCAGAGAATTTATTCATACACGAATAAACAATATTTAGGAAATTTCCAAGTGCTTGTGCCCTATGTTAATACTGCATTTTTTTTTTTTTTTTCAGTTTACAGATATGATCCAGCCCTGTACTGAATTCCTTCGGTTAGTCAGAGTGAACGTTCAATAATGAGTGGTGCAGCTTTGGGACTCGAGATTGTTTTTGTTTTTTTTCTGGCATTATTTCTGCTTCATCGATATGGAGACTTTAAGAAACAGCATAGACTTGTAATTGTTGGAACACTTCTAGCTTGGTATCTCTGCTTTCTTATTGTCTTCATACTGCCTCTGGACGTTAGTACGGTAAGAGGTGAAACTGATCTTCACAATATAAAAGATGATTGTAATCATACAGCATGTTTGAGATAGGTTAGATCCAAGACCACTAAATTATGTAAGGTTATACTTATTTTCAATTTAAATGTCATTATATGAATTTGATCACTAAAAAGCATAGCCAGGAAGATGATTTGGGTAGATAGGTTGATACACTCCAATATCCCTCAAGTTCTTGGTATCCTTTTGATTTTCACTTTTAAACCATGTATTTGTTGCTTTAGACAATATACAACCGATGCAAGCATGCTGCTGCCAACTCAAGCCCTCCTGAGAACAGCAACATTACAGGCTTGTACGCAACTGCCACCCCAGCTCCAAGGTATTCTATCTTTTCCCCTCCTTCCCTCCCTCCCTCCCTCCCTTCCTTCCTTCCTTCCTTCCTTAAATATTGTAGAAGGCAAATTGTTCAAAAATTGTCAGTGTTTACCATCTGGATTTTATATTTATAAAAGTTTATTCTCATTCTTTCCTCACCCCCTCCTCCCACCTCCATCCTTTGCTGATAGACTTTTAATTACATTTTATTTTGCTTAAGTTTAAATATCACATCAATTTTAAATAGTGATTGTTGTGCACAAGGCCTTTCAGTAGATGCTAATGAGAAACTTAGAGAAGGCCTGATTTTTCAATCCTGCTTCAACCCCTTTTGGAATGTGATTTCCGAAAGCTGTTTTTCATCTCAGCTGCTCTCCGATCTAAAGAATGGGGCATGCATTTTCTCTCTTGCCTAATATGCAAGGTTGAGTATTAAAGGACAAGAAGGTAATTCTGTATGTGGGATATTTGAAATCGTTGGAGTTTTAGACTGAAAATGAATCAAGTTCAAATTACCAAAAGGTTTTATTGAATTCATACTCATTTTCCAAGCAAAAAAACTAGTGTTTTTTGTGTATGTGTGTGTGTGTTCACCTTCAACTCTAAGATGAATGTTTTATTTCAAAAAATGTTAAACATGTTTTTGCAAATGGGTCTTACTGAGAAAATTATGTGGACGGTAGGAGAGAAGTATATGTTTATGCCTGTATTGCATACTTTTTTTCAACCCTCAAGATACACTATTGAAGAGAATCTAAAGAACATGTTGCCTGTATTAAAGTAGATGGTGGCTCATAGGACAAAAACACATTTACTTGTAAAAGATAAAATCCACCAGAGAAATCTCATAATAGAAAAGACAAAGAATGGCAGACTTTCTTAGGAAAATATTTTAGAGTGACGTTAGTTTCTCATCATTGATTTCAATTCTGCCTTTTAATTTTTGCACTGAAAAATTGTCAGCTCTCTTCTGCTCGTAGCGATTACCTTCCCAAAAGAATTACACAGCTGGCTACACAGGGCTAACCCCGGCAGTATGGGTAGCTTACTGTTCAGGTGCACACGGGCTTAGCGGGAAAGCTAACAAATGTGGACTGTGTTTTTTGCCAATGCTTTAAGGAGTATTTGCATGCTTCTTTGTGTGACTTTTATTTTTTAATTCTAACTCGAATAAGGGTAAATGTAAAATGTAGGCACTCGCCTTTGCAGCATCACGAAAAATTGGACATAGATCAGCAGCAGTTGTGCATATGGAAAGCCCTGGGACTGAATGGGGTACCCTTACAGTCTAGAAAGACTGTTCTATGGTCAGGTACATGTATCGTCAGAGAATTCCAACAGAATTATGTATAGATGCTGGCATATGTCTCCATAGGAGTTATGCTAGAGTGACTGATTAGTTAGCATTTCAGTTTCCAGGAATTAATCACCCAATGTCTTTCTCCTCCCTCTCCCCTTCCCCAAAATAACCAACCCCACAAATGGGGTGAGTGTGTATTTTAAAGGTAATCATCAGTATTTAAGGGAATCGTATCAGAGATTTAATTTCACAGTGCATTTGTTTTTAAATACTGTTGTGTTACTAATCTATTGGGTGAACATTGTGTCCCAAACTGTTTTGTTCCCTTTGTGTGTGTTTGTTTAGTTTGACAATCAGCTTTGAATTTTAAGTTTTACATAAAAATCTACAAGTTAAGAGTCAATAATTTGAAATCTGGATGCAAATAAACTTTGCTACATACAAATTAATTGTATAATTCATGTAATGAGTCATCATTTATGATTAATTTGCTTTAAATTGTTATCAAACAGTCCACATCCGTGTTTCAAGCCATGGAGTTACATTCCTGATGGAATCATGCCAATTTTCTGGAGGGTAGTATACTGGACATCGCAGTTTTTAACATGGTAAGTGGCAGTGAAGGATAACATTTTTAAAATATTGGCTAGAGTAAAATGAGAAGTGATTATTTTTCATTGAACCTTCGTATTTTAGAATTTACTCATGCTACTTATTTTTTCCCTTTCCCTTTCTGCTTCTTTAAGTCTTTCCCATCTTAAAAGAAAAGAAATGAAAAGAAAAACTCAAACAATAAATAGAAAGAATAATTTTCCTTGTCAATGTTGCCTTCTAGTTATTGCTTTCTCTCTTGACCTTCTCTACCCAGTTCAGTCTTTTTCCAGCCCCATTGTTGTGTGAATCTGCTCTTGCCAAGGCCATCATCACCCTTTGCTTAGCCCAACCTTCTGCCTTTCCTTCATGGGCTCCATTTCTGTGGTCCATTTCCTCAGTGTTAATGTCCCCTAGGGTCCCGCATTTGGTCATCGTGTTACCTGACTCTCGCTGCATAGCTCTAATTATAGCCATGGTCTCATTGACCTGCGATGCATTCCAAATGTTTTTTTCTACCTGCTAGAGCTTTGTCCTTCTGCTCTGCTGTAGACTCACACTTCACTGCCACTGAACATTTTAAAAAGTGGGCAGGCAACTGAGCTCTAAAACGAGAGCTCTAAAACGAGAGGTCTTAAACGTTGCAAGAGCAAACCCACAGCAGCAGAGGAGAGTAGTGCCCCTGTAAATTGATGCTCATTGAACTCAGCTGGGCCCTCAGCGTTGCCAGACTTTGTTCCTTTGTTTCTCCAGTCTGCTTGCTCTTCTCACAACAAATCTTTCCAGTCATTTCAAGCCTCTGCTGTTTCCTGGTGACTCTCTCTCTCATATCCTAGAAACATTACCTTCTCTCCTTGAACATCTTTACTGTCAACCTCACAGTAAAGATAAAAGCCGTCAGCTGGCAGCTCTTGTAGCTTCTCACCAACAAATCTACCCACCTCTCTCCCCCATCCTTCCTTCCTTCCCCTCTCTTAAAATTACTCCCTCTTCCTGAAATAAGGACCCATTCCCTCCAGCTCTTGTCACCTGTACTCACCTGTGCTTGGGCAAAGCATGCACAATTCTCTCACCCTTAACAAATAAAAAATAAACAAAAAAAAGTTTCTCAAATCCCAACCCTCTCCAACTTTCTGTCTTCCGCCTCAAGGATTTATTCCTTATCACGGTTATATTTTTTTGGAGACTGTGTAATTGAAGATAAATTAGTGTAGAGAACTGCACAGATTTTGTTTGGTTTGACTTTTTTTCAAAGTGAACACACCCGTGTAACCAGCACTCAGATGATGATAAAGAACATTGACAAAGTCCCCAGAAGCTTCCCGCATACCCCCTCCCAGGCTTACCCTCCCCGAAGAGAACCATGATTCTGACTTCCCTCACCATGGATGAGTTCGGCCTGTTTTTGAACTTTAGAAACAGAAGTATATAGTCTACGTTTTGCCTCTCTTTTTTGCTTATATATTTGGAAGATTCTTTTCTGTTGTGTGATGTGTATTACTATTCTTTTTCATCTCTATAAGATAGTCCATTTTATGAACATATCATAGTTTATCCTACCCAGCCGAACTTCTTAAATGAGTTGTCTGATTTAGTGCCTCCATTTGCTCACTGCTTACTCTTTCCTCAACTCACTGAACTCTTTTCTGCCCCCATTTTTCTACTCACACACACATTCTTCATTTACTTGACCTCTCGGCAGCATTTGGTTCTGTTGTTTTCTCTCCACTTTAAAACGTGCTTCTCCGGGTTTCTCCGCCATGCATGCTCCTTGGTTTTCTTCCAGGCCTTTCTGCTGTTCCGGCTGAGTCTCCTTTGCTGGCCTCTCGTCCTCTTGCTTTTCTACCCCTCCTTTAAAACTAGGTATTGCTCGGGGGTCAGCTTCGGTTCTTTGCTCCTCATTCTCCATACTCACCCTTCCAGAACTCATATGCTGATGTTACTTCAGTGCCATTGATACGGTGAGGACTCAGATCTATCTGTATTTCTCATCCTGCCTCCTGGATTAAGAAGCTGGATAGCCAACTACTTCCTGTGCAGCTCCTTGGGCATGTGTCCTAGGAAGTTCAAATTCAGTGCGTTGATAACGAGTCTCCTCCCCTCCTGCTCTTTACCACACAAATAGTTCCAATTTTGTTCCTCTGAAGTGCATTCTCCATGTTGAAGCCTTATCAGTCTTTAGGAAACTAAATTTGATCATGTCTCCTTTCGGTTCAAGAAAATGGCTACTCATTGCTCTTCATAAAGGCTTTCAAGTCTTTTTATTAGACTCATCATAAATCACTCACTGTTATATCTTCTGCTGGTTACTGTGGCCTCTTTGTTGCCAGGAATGTGCTCTGTTTTCCCCCGTATTTAGTATTACAAAAATATTCAAGTTTGTTTGGTGTTAATAATTACTCAAAATCACATTTGTGAAAAGAACTGTACAATAAAATTGAGATTCACATATTTCTGGTATTTGAAATTACAAAGACATATCAAGTGTTTTTAATCATATTTTTTCCAACTGTCTAGGATTCTCTTACCTTTTATGCAGTCATATGCAAGATCAGGAGGGTTCTCCATCACTGGAAAGATCAAAACCGCACTGATTGAGAATGCAATCTATTATGGCACCTACTTGCTCATTTTTGGAGCATTTCTAATTTATGTAGCTGTAAACCCACATCTGCACTTAGAATGGTAAGAAACGTTGTTTCTGTGTATATTTTCATTTTATAAAATTTTTATCTCATATTTGTAGGTGTAAACACATTTCATCAAGAAACATAACTAAGTATATGCTTTAGATCCCTCAAAAAGAATATCTGAATAATCCATGTTACTAAGAAGGAAAATATGGAATAACATGCACTGTTACTAAAAGGGTAGTTGAGGATTTGAAGGTCTAATTTTTTCATGTAAAATGTTAGCCATCCTTTAGGGTGATTGTTCTCTGAAAAACCATTTAACACTAGATGGTTTCATTCTACCGTTTTGTTGGAAAAATTTATCACAGCTCTCTGCTTCTGTCCTCTTAGGAACCAGCTTCAGACGATTGGGATTGCTGCTGCAAACACATGGGGTCTATTTCTTCTTGTGTTACTGTTGGGGTATGGCTTGGTGGAAATTCCTCGATCATACTGGAATGGAGCAAAAAGAGGTTATCTACTTATGAAAACTTATTTTAAGGCAGCCAAATTGATGACAGAGAAAGCAGATGCAGAAGAGACTTTAGAGGATGTCATGGAGGTAAGCAAGTTTAAACCTTCCAATCAACAGCACGCTGTATCTCCTTTTGGATACGCAGTTAGTTTGTTGTTGTTGTTGTTAGCACACGGATGGACTTTAGACTTAAATTTTGCCCTTTATTTTTTAAAATATGTTTTTATTGATTTCAGAGAGGAAAGGAGGAGAGATAGAAACATCAATGATGAGAGAGAATCATTGATTGGCTGCCTCCTGCACGCCCCCTACTGGAGATTGAGCCCACAACCCGGGCATGTGCTCTTGACAGAGAATCAAACCATGACCTCCTGGTTCATAGGTTGACACTCAACGACTGAGCCAGGCCAGCCGGGCCTCTGACCCCTACTCTTAACCACTGCATTCATTGCCTCTTTTCTCTTTGGGCACATCATTCCCAAGCTCTTGGGATGCTCTTTTCTCCTCTCTTTCAGGTAATTCCTGCTTCATTCTCCATTAGGATACTGGCTGCCTAGCATTGGAGAACTGTACAGTCCTTTATATTATACCAGAGGCCCGATGCCCAGAATTCGTGTAAGAGTAGGCCTTCCTTTCCTTGGCTGCCGTCAGCGGCTTCTCTCTGGCACCCGGGACCCGGGCTTCCCTCGCAGCCCTGGCTTTGTCCGGAAGGTCGTCCTGTCTAATTAGCATATTATGCTTTTATTATTATAGATGGTGAATGTGATGTGAATTATACAAAGGAAATGCTCTAGTATAGAGAGGTCTCACTTCTGAATAGTGATCAGAGGAGGAGTGAAGTATGAGCTGGGCCTGGAAGGATGGGTAGAATATTCTATAACTGGTGGCATCCTGGTCCGATATCAGGAGGTTTTAAAACCACATTAATTGAGTATCAGGTTTGTGTTGGAAAGATAAAGTTTGTAAGGTTTGAAGAACAGGTTGTTGCCAGGGAGCGGGGCCTTGACTGTCACAGTTTGAAAGCAGTGAGGAATCGTTGCACCTTGCAAGCAGGGAGGAGCCATGATTCTGTGTGTAGGGTGATCAGTCTGGTAGAGGCGTGCAGAGTAGAGCGTGGAACGAGAATATGAATAGTGAACGTTGAGGGAAAGCACACTGGTCTTGAATACATCTTATAACAGACCACAAAGTTCAGTCACCTTTACTTTTGTAATTAGTGATTATATTTTTCAGCTACCTATAAAATCTTCCAAACGCAGTTTTATAAAAACCAGTTTAGTGTTTTTATGTTTCTCTCTGAAGTGAATGTACACTACATCCGTGTGTCTATTATTCTCTTTGAAGCATTAATAAAATTTATAAGCCCTGTCAAACTATTCAAAGGGTGTTTGCTACAGGGCCAAAGAAGTTACTTCTACCTTTTGTCATTTTTCAAGGAAGCAGATTTGGGAGAGGGAAAAATAGCTACTTATTTCTGCTGAAAATTGCCTGTTAGCCTGACTTCACGCATGTTGTCTGGCCAGCGTAGTAAAGAATCGATTAGGCACAGTAATGACAGAGCTCAAAGTTATGTTGTTTTATGTGAAGAAAGTAAGCCAATATTTCAAATACCTTCCACACTTTGTAAAAATCACAAACTTTTGAAGGAAACTTACTTCTGTAACAAATACAGCAAATATCCATAGTTAACTGTTTCAGTACTTACTTTGGTTTAATACGATGAAAGAATGGAAAGGAAATATGTAATATTTCAGATGTAAATATATAACTAGTTCATATTCAAGTTTTGCTAACAAGTCAAGAAAACTTTAAGGCTGCGTAGTAATGAAAAACTGTAATATAATGATGCTTCCAGCACCTTTTACAAACCCAAGTCTCGTCGCGTTGCCCCCGTGCTCAGCCCTGACTCATGGATCTCAAAGTAAAGTGTCACTGAGGACACCAGAGCGCCGTGCTGCCGTCACTCCTCAGCCGGCCAGCCGTTCTCAGGCCCTCACTCTTCCTGTCCCCGAGGCCACCCTGCACTTCCGGTTCCGTGAAACTGTTCCTTTCTGCTCCAGGGCCTCCGTACGTGCTGTCCCTCCGTGTGGAATATCCTTGCCCCCTCCTTTGATGGACTGACTCCTACTCACGCTTCTTATGTAATGACCAGTCCATCATGGAAGCTCCCCCGCTGAGTTACCCAGCGGTCTCCTCACCACTCCTACTTGGATAATGCGTTTCCAAGCTCATTAGCCTTGACAGGAGCAGTGCCTTCCATAGGGATTATCCATTGGCTCTGCATGTTTAAAGTTGTGGTGGGTGTTGCTAAATTACCTCCCACATTTCACTGTGTACAGAGACCTGTTTCCCCACATTTTTTTTTTATAATTTTGTGAGAAGATTACTCTCACTTTAAAATTCCTAATTGTTTTTAGTGAGCTTGAATATCTTTCCCAACATTTATCAGCCAATTAATTGCATTTCTGCATTCTTCCATTTTCCTGTTGATTTGCAAGAGCTCTCCATATATTAATGGCAGTAATTTTTTGTCATATAAGTCACAAATATTTTTTCGTAACTTTATATGCCAGATGGTTTTCCTGCCTCCAGTTTTGTATGCCTTAAGGACATTCTCTACCCAACAAGCAGAATGTTCTTTTTAATTTTCTGGTTGGTTCTTCCTTGATTCCCGGCCTTTGTACATGCTGTTTATTCTATCCAGAACAGTAGTTCCAACTTTTACAAAATTTTATTAAAATTATAGAATATTATGATTCTCTTAGAACTATTGGTTCTAAAGATTCCTTCCCCTATCCCCTTTATGCCTTTCATACTCATAAAATCGCTTATTTAATTATTTTATCACTAGACTCTCATCTTAGTCAAACAGCTATGACGCCCTGTCTTCCCACCACCCTCTCTGGTATGGGATGTGGTGACATTGCACAGTGCGGGCCTGTAGAGTGCTCTTGATAGACAGACATGGGGTGAATCATGAGCTGTGTGCTCTTCTGCTGGAAAGGATTGGGTGCTTTGTGCTTCGTGACATCGGTACCTGTTCTGCTGCCTCTGGTTTCCTCCCTGTATTTTAGATAATGAGATAATTAAGTTGATACGCCAGGTAAAGGAGCATAGTCCTGTTCTCTCAGGGCTGCAGAGTGTTTGATCCTTTGTGACTTTTTATGGTGTTTATCCATCTTCGTGTGCCAAGTAAGAAAATGATAAGAGAGTAAACCTAGAAGGTAATCAGTGTGAGGATCTACAGAGAACTATTATACCGGGTGGAGCAATAGTAGGTTTACAGTTGTGAGTATGTGAAACAGTTTTTGTGTTATTATTAACTATTGTATTAAACTCACAACTGAAACCTACTTTTGCCCCATTTTGTATAACTTTGTATTTTTACTTGTGTTCTTAAGAACTTTTATTCAGTGAGTGGAACTTCATGTAAATGCTAAATACTTTGAGTTGAAATTAAACTTGTGAGAATATATATATATTTATATGGTACCTAGAGCATTCTGATTTGAAACAGCCAATGTATAGAAGTGGAAATATTTTCATTTTTCTCACTATTTGTATAGGAGGTTCGCAAAGTGAATGAAAGCATCAAGTATAACCACCCATTGAGAAAATGTGTTGACACAATACTTAAAAAGGTAATTAAATCATACAGGCATCTATTTTCCTTTGAAATATAATTTTTTATATTATAATAAAAACATCAGGAAAGTATGAAAACAGCCTATGACTGAAGTCTTTGCAACTGCTTTTCATTTTTATGGAAATACCATCAGTCAGTAGTGTGTATGTAGAATTTGTTCCTTTGCATTACAAGTTTAACATTAATTATTGGCAATGTTTTGCTTTGAAATGTGGATGTAGAGGTTACGTTTAGTAATGTGTGACAAACAACTGCCACAGCACAGTGATGAAGTGTCATTGGTCACTAAAGGCATAGCTCCTGTAAGAAAATAAGTGAGGGAATGAATAATCTGTTTTGATCAGCTTTCTAAAATAAATAACGTTGTGAGATATTTAACACGATATTTATATAAGAAGCCACACAATTCAGATTTTACTGTATTGTTATTGCACTAAGAGTACTCATGTACTTTCAAAAATGATTATTCAACACATAAGCTCCCCAAATATCTTCTCTGCAGCTACAGAACCACTGAACTATCTCTTTTCCTATAGGTTAAATTTATTATACTGATAATTAGCTAGCGTTCTGTTGGCTAAGATAATAGTCATGAGAATCACTTCTCTAATCATTTCTCTCATATTTGATACCTTTTGGGACCTATTCAGAGAAATTAACTAACTTGTCCAAGTTCATATAGATAATAGATGACTAATAGCAGGGCAGATAACTCTAAGGCATGTATTTGTTTCTCTATACCATTCTTTTAAAAATTCAACATCTTGGATTTGTTGTGATTCTTCTTCATTATTTAGCTGGGAAAATAACTGACAGTTTCATTAGGTGCTTACCTAGAAAAATCCTCTTAAAATACTAGGTGCTTCATGTATGTTCCCCGTCTTACTCATCCCCAGCTAGTTTTTCTGAGCACAAAGATTAATATTAATAGAGTAAGAAGAAACTCAGGGCATCTTTTTTTTTTTTTTTAAGAGAGAGAGAGAGAAACAATAATGTGAGAGAGAAACATTGATCAGTTGCCTCCTGTAGGCACCCCAACTGGAGATCAAACCTGCAATCTAGGTGTATGCCCTGACTGGGAAGTGAACCCACAGCTTTTGGTGTACGAGACAACACTCCAACCGGCTGAGCCACTGTCCAGGACTCAATGCATCTTTTAAAACATTTTCAGAAAACTGTTATCCACAAAACCTCCAACTATTTAGAGATGACAATAAAGGAAGATATTTTTGAGGAAATTAGAAATGCCTCAGAATAAAAGATTTCTAATAAAAATAAAATTTTTGTCTTTTTGCAAATAAGATTTTTAAAAATCTGCTTGTTCCTTTTAGTGCCCTACAGAGTATCAGGAAAAAATGGGTAGGAACATGGATGATTACGAAGATTTTGATGAAAAGCGTAATACCTATCCAAGTGAAAAAAGTCTGGTGAAATTACATAAACAGGTAACTTTATTAATTAAAGCTATATTATTTAATGATATTTCAGTCAGATTTATAACTACTGCCCACAGAAAATAAGGGAGAATCATTCATTGAACATAACTGTTACCTATACTTCCGAATGTTAACTTCCTTGGCCCCATCCAGGATGCCACTAGCACTTCCCATTGTAGTAACAACCAAAACATGCTCCTTAACGGGGAGCTGAACACCGTTGGGTCAGAACACTGACGGATATCCCCTGTTCTCTTTCTTAGGTTATTTACTCAGTTCAGAGGCACCGTCGAACTCAAGTACAATGGCAGATCCTTCTGGAACAAGCATTTTATCTAGAAGATGTAGCAAAAAATGAAACTAGTGCTACTCATCAGTTTGTTCACACTTTTCAATCGCCAGAACCAGAAAATAGATTTGTCCAATATTTTTATAGTCCTACAGTTGGTATGTAATTTGATGCAAATTTCAAAGTTTAATGGTGATAATTTTTCTGAAGAAAAATGTATATATTTTCACCAATGTGAAGTTGAATTGTATTTGTATTATTTGACTTACGCCAAGTGGTAATATTATGTGTCTGGTAAACTTTCCCCCCAAAGAAAACTATTTTACTTTTCATTTGACATATAATCTATCATTTTGCACTGACTTCACAGACAACCAAAATTCTATGCAAAAATATGTGTGCTATATCAAGCATATTTTGTATGTATAATATATACTTAAAGCAATTAGAATTCTAAGTAATTTCACATCACAAACTTGGGTAACTTCTTCAATCTTGACATATTACAAAAAATATTCCTGTAAGAAGTACTCTTTGAGTATTTACATTTATTAATCTATTTACAAAACCTGTGCTCAATAAGCATAATTATTCTATTCTCCTTTATGATTATTTATGACACTTTCTTCAGTGTTATCAAGTTTAATATGAAGAATTTAATGAAAATACCAGTGTCACGGTATTAAAACTTCTGTTTACCTTAGGTATTCAAGTAGATGCTTATGACTCTCTTTTGTATGTTTGATTTTCAGTATGAACACATGATGGTGGTCATAAGAAATCTCTCAGACATCTTCTTCAATGAGGATCTTTCCTAATTAAATGAGGGAATGATGTGACACTTGTTTTCATTCATTCGACAGATATTTGAACTCATATATGAAAGTATTATTGGGTGCTTGATATATATCAAATGAAGAGAAAAGATAAAAATTTCTGCCCTTTGGAGTGAGAAAGACAGTCAGCATCCACATAACGATAGAAATACAATGCTGAGTCGGTGGTTGGCTGTAGAAATCAGGGTTCAGAGCAGAAGTGTGGTCTGCAAATATAAATGAGAGGGTCCTTAATGGGTAGGTGGACCATGGGTGGGGATAAATCAGTGAAGAAGTGATGGGATAGAGAAGAGATAGTCTGAGGCCCAAGCCTGAGACATTCCAGACTTTAGGCATCAGGTTGATGGGGAGGAGCCCACAGAACAGACTAGAAACGGAGTGGCCGATGAGATAGGGAAACTAGGACAGTGAAGTCTTTTGAGGAAAAGGGTATATAAAGCACCTTTTCAAATGTTCCAGGTAGGTCGAGTATCATGAATACTAAGACTTGCCCATTGCATTTCAGAGAGGTGAGGTCGGGTAAGGGTATAAAAAGCCTGATTGGAGTTTTTAAAAAAAAAAAATAAGAAGGAGAGCAGGTAGGAACAATAAGAATAGAAAACTCTCAGAATGTTTTCCTCATAAAAGGGAATAGAAACAAGAGGTAGCAGCCAAAGGAGGATGGCAGGGTCAAGAGACATTACAGAGGTCGTTTGTGAATGGCATCTTAGAGGGACATTGAGGAGACAGAAGAGGATGGTGGGGGCAGTGTTCACGGATAGGGCAGATGAAATGGGAAACTGAGCAGTGAAGAGAAGGGCCTAGGTAAGGCACAGATGTACCTGAGCAGATGAGAAGATGTAACGGGGGAAGCCTGGGGAGGTTTTCTTTGGCCAGCTTCTGTTTTGTCAGTGAAGTTCTGGGAGTAAGAGATTGTGGAGGAAAGAAGAGAAGGTACAAAATAGTTGCTTAGGAGACTGTGCGTGGAGAAAATGGGTGGATTGCAGTAGGCTAGCCAGGCAGTGCTCGGGGTCCACTTGAGGCTGGTGATTAAGAATTTAAAGTGAGGCGAGCCAACGAAGTTGTGTGACTTCCTCCTCAGTGACCTGCTCCACAGGTGCCGGCTCAGGGTAGCCACGGAATGACCTAGTTTAGCAAGTATAAGGAAGTGGGAGGAAGCAAAAGGATTGGGACATTGGGGAATGGTTCGCCTTAAAGACTGGAATCTGAGCTGGTAAAGAAAGCAATAAAGGACATCAGGTGTTAAGTGGCAATGAAAAGGTGACGGAATAAATGGACTGTTGGTCCAGGCAGAGACAGTCGGTAGAGTTGGAATACTAGATGAAGGTGTTGCTTGGACACAGGGATGCTGTAATGAGA